>NW_028289684.1:2171774-2482028 GCF_059628265.1 Tinamus guttatus | reverse complement strand
AATCTGGAGAGTTTAAAGATTATTAGTGCAGATTAAATTCTTACCAAAAAAAAAAAAAAAGCAATTTTACTTGC
This sequence comes from Tinamus guttatus, assembly GCF_059628265.1. NCBI lineage: Eukaryota > Metazoa > Chordata > Aves > Tinamiformes > Tinamidae > Tinamus > Tinamus guttatus. The sequence goes on along the minus strand of NW_028289684.1, from coordinate 2,481,954 downwards.
ATTTCTATCCCTTACAGGCACTCCTTAGTTTCTGCTCCTTTTCTGCTCTCCCTTCCTCAGCTCCTCTCACTGCTGAGGTTGGAAACCTCATTTGAGTGGGCACGGGGGGCGGTTGTGCACATCAGCATTCAAGTACTTCCCCAGCAGTATGGTGTTCATGTCAATGTGTCTTCCTTGCTCTAGGATCCACTTGGGGTCATTTTTATTTGCTAATATGCTTTTATACCTTTACTCTGTAGCCTGCAGTGCCAAGTTGCATCTGAATTTACTGTAAAACTGCTAGATAACTGTTCTGTTACTGCTAAGACCTGCTTTGCCCAGCCCCGGGTCTGCATTTCTTACCTGAGAAAGACTGAGTTTCCGGCTGTGAAGTCTCCATCTGCTGCCTGTGCCCATTTCTCCATTCCACTCTGTGCACCTTCATGTGGCACCCGGGTCTGCACTTCTCAGGGCCTGAATCTCTCCACAGCATCGTTGTTAGAGCCCTAAAACTCTTGTTCTACACAGAACAAGTGCTGGTCACTGCTTCCTGCATGAAGATATTACCATATTCCACACAGATAAAAGTAAAACACTTAGGCCTTAGGTACCTGGTTGATTAGAGAAATTGCTAAACCAAGCAAAACCAAGCTGCAGGCAGCTTAAGACTTTAACAAAGAAAATCTCCTGAGGCCTTGCAAGCTCAGTACAGGGCTCATGGCCTGCTGCTGTCAATGGCAGTACAGTGTCACGCGGCTGCATGGTTGTGCTTAGCTTGGGGACACCAGAGGGAGGGATGTGGCCTTCTCTCCTGCACCCCTTCCTGTGACTTTTCCCTCCCATGTGGGTTTTTTGGGGACACTTCTGACACTGGGTTCCTGACCCCTGTGAGTTTTGTTAGACTTTTTTTATGAACATGTTATCTTAAATGTTTCTATTAATATTTCTGATCAGTATGATGGAAGTGTGGGCAATTGGAAGATGTGGCATCTTGGAAGATGTTCTTGGTCTTTTACAAGAAAAGAATACATGAAAAAGTGAACAAATAAATAATGTTTGCCAAAGGAATAAGTTTTTCTCTTTAAGCAAATACCTGGCTTATTCTAACTTTTAAAGATTCAAGAAAATATTGAGAGATTCAGGAACCAAATGTTGCCCTGAGTGTTTTATTTTTTATTTTAGATCGCTGCCGTGTAGAAATATAAGTATTTCTTGGTATTTGATCTGAAGTCTTCTAAAGTCAAAGGAAGATTTCTTCCTCAAAGAGATACTGTAACAGTTAATATTAGATGGTAGAATGATAAATTTAGGGTAGGAGAAATGCCCATTACTATTGTTGGCCCTTCAAAGGAGAGCCTTAGAAGTGTGCAAATACTAAAATTGCCTCAACCTTTTTGCAGGCAGCCTGTAGTCTGGTGGTAGCTGAAGCCCACAGGTGCATTTCTCATCCATGAAGTGCAAGCTTGTATGGGCCCTTGAAATGTTCATCTGTGGCCACTGCTTTCTTGATAAAACCCTCCTGTTAGACTTCTCATGGCCAGTGTAAAGAGAAAGCAGAGATGCTCTTGTCTTTGTGCTCCTGCAGTGCTATGGGTGACTATCAGAGACAAAGTGGCTCCACTGCATTGATGCAATTAGTTTAAATGGCTTGAATTTAGTCTTTTGTTTTTGTTCTGAAGAATAGATCAGCTAGGTAACAGGCATAGCACAAACTGCATTCACTTCCTTTAACATTCTGAAATAAAAATAATCCCCGCAGTTGCACTTTTTTCTCCTACTACCTGGCAATCAGCAGGGTTCCTTGTTACTGTCCAAACAATTTTAAGCTCCACTTCAGCAGTAGTAAAATCAGCTATACATTCACAGAAGCACTGTTTCCTCTTATTTACTTATCCAACCAGGCACTCAGGTGTAAATCTCTCCCAGATCTTTTTTAATCATCTGCAATGTGGCTTTTCTGCATGCCTGCTCTCCTTGTGTGGTGTGTGGTAAGTGCAACCAATGCAGGGACACGAGCGTCCCAAACCAGTGTTCTCAGCGCTGGGTTACTTTGCAACCCCAGCTGAAGCTGCAGTGTCACCTTGCATTGGCTTCAGCTTCAACCAAGAATTTCAGCTGCAATCAGGCACCTAACACAGCTAGGGACTAAATAGCAATGTTTCAGACTAGAGGAATGCAAGAACAAGTTAAGGTAGGAAGCTGCTTCCAAATCTCCATGGTACAGTCAAAATCAGTATAGGATTCTCTGGAGAAATCAGCCTCGGCTGTTCACCACTCTACCTGAAACCTTCTGGAGAATGAGCGATGCCATGTAGCAAACATTAAAGATAATCTTCTTTATAATGAGGGTGAGGAGGCTTCAGGAAGGTACAGACCAGCCAGTTTAATTTCAGTTTCTGGAACAAATAATGAACCTATTAGAATCTAATGGGGAGATGAGCAGGGCCTAGAACAAACACTTTCCAAACCTTTCTGATTTCCTCCCGTCACTGCATAATCAAGTTTTATGGACAAAAAAGTAGATGCCATGAAATGTGACATTAATAAAGTTTTTGGCTTTTTTCACTATCTTTTCAAAATCAATGTAGAGAGTTCTGATTTGGGGAAGTCTTAATTTAGCAGTACCAAAGCTAGTTGGAAAACCTTGCTAAAAATCTTTCTTATCAAAGCAGAAGGTTCTACAAAGGCTTTTTATTTCCTGGGTTTATTGTCAAATACTATTTTCATGAATGATCTGTAGGATGAGGTAGAGTGTTTTAAATCCTAATCCTCTCTGACATATTTGCAGCTGAGACCTGTTTGGCCTCATTTGCAGATTTAATAAGAACAAACTTGATCAAAGAGAAAGGAGTTCCATAACCACAATTCATGGGGCAAGTCATGGTCTTGAGTTGCAGCTAAGGAGTTTTTTATATGTGGAGCTTTCTAGCAGTAAGGGTAATTAAGCACTAGCAATGCTGACACAAGAACATGAAAGCTTCAACACAAGGTGGTTTTAAGTAAAGGAAGATGTACATGTATATATCAATGTATTGTTTGTATGAACGTAGTCTTTCCTCAAGATAGAGGAATGATCTACTGAGGTCTCCTCCCTCCTTGCTTCTAGGCTGCTCAGGGACGAGAGGAGGGTCCCTGTGAAAAACTAGGAACCAGTCTCACATTTGGGTGCTGCAGGGCAATAACATACATAATCTCCTGCCAGACTTTCATACTTCTTGTTTTTTCTTATAGACAAATCACCTGAGCATTCAAAACTGCTGCATTTTTTCAATTTTCTTTAGTTGTGGGGATAAATTTGGGCATTTTGTTTAGAGAATGTCTTAGCTGAATAATTTAATATGCGGACTTGGTGCAATTTGGCCATCTGCCAATGAATAGATCAGTTGCATATAGATCTCGATTTTGGTTCTTTCCTGGAAATTCTAATACTCCAACAAAATGTATTTGTACCATCCAAATTTCCTGGAACAGCATTCTTTTGTAATTTGCACTTATTTCTATTTCTGGACTGATACAGCTTTTATAACATTTCGTTTCCAGTTCTGAATTTCAAAAAAGCATCAAAATGCAGACCTGAAGTTAAATGGGAAGATTCATTTTAGATTCTATAAAGAGGCCAAGATCTCCTGTGCATAAAAACTTTTTTTCAGGACATCTAAAAAACACACTCTGCAATTTGGAGTAGAGATGGATCTAGACCTGCCTTCTCCCAACTTTGCCTTCACTCAGCACCTGGGTTGGACTTCTGCAATAGGAATCATTACCTCCTAGAACCAAGCAAGACACTTCCATGGGGCTTTCCCAAAACCTTGATTTAAATGAGTTTATGAACCTAGACCAGGCCTGGATTCTGACTTTGCACTTCCTTATTTTTATAAGGAGAAAACTTTTTAAAGAGATTCTATAGGCAACAAACAAATTGTGTTAGAATGATGTAAGACTTGGGTTTCATCAGTATTCACCACAAGTCCATGCGGGTGGTGTTAGAGGCTCAGCAGACATTGCAAGCATCAGCTGGTGCTTTATGGCAGTTTTTCAAGCTTAACAGTATGAGGCTAAACTACAGCATCATGCAAAACGGAAAGCTCTCATGAGCTGCGAGCAACAGTCAAATATATTCCTGCAAATCCCTGTCTACTCATTAATGGGAAGTTTGTGACTCTATTCGGGAATGGCAGCCTCATGGTAAGGGCTCAAGAAGCAGATTCAGTTCCCTACTGTCACAGACTTTCTGTGAAACCTTGGGCAACTGATAATTGCAAGAGATTTTTTTTTTTCAGATATTGAGGTCCACAGGAGCCTTTACTTCCAGACTGAATAATGTGCTATACTGTCTTCTGACACTATCCCCAAATGCCTTAAACATTCGTCACCTGGCTAAAAGTAACTGACCACATCTTATTCCCTTATTTGCACTCTTGGAGGCTCTTCATGCTTTGGGACTTTAGCCAGTGACATATAGCTTCCCCAGTGTCTTGTCATAGTACCTGTAAATAGAATGAACAGAAAGTATTCACTGGGTAGGTACAAGCAGCTCTCCTTTGCTCAGTGTTTTTGTAGACATTTTTGTGCATTTTGTAGGTCTTGCAAGAAAGACTGTGAGGCCTCTACTTGGCTTAGAAGATCCAGAAAATGTCAAGGTCTTCAGAGAGGGAAAGCTGCTTCAGAGAGGGAAAGTGAAGCCCAACCATAGATCACAGATAGCCTGTCCTGGGACCACCATCAACACACCAAAGGTAGCACCAACGGAGGTAGATTGATGCCACTGGGTCATCCACAATTGTGTTGACAGCTAAGTCACTTACCTGCTCCATGTCTCAGCATCTCTTATGGAAAATAGTAGTTAGTTCTTCCATTCATTGTTTGTCTTGAGAGGTCAAATAGAGGTGATGAGTCCTGTGATGGTGGGATGGTCTTTTACTTCTTTCTATGACTTGTGTTTTTTATAGGGAAATTCAAAGCTTGGTGGTGGGCTGTCAGTACAATTTTACATTTACTATTGGGAGCCAAGGGCCTAGAGTAATGTCCATAGAGGGGTTTTGGTTCTCTCTCTCCCTCCTTTGGAGTCCTTTAAAATAGAAGTGCAGCTGGTAATTCTTTCAGTTTTAGGTTTGCAAACAGTTATTGTACTCTTAACAAAGATTACCAAGTTAAAAGCTTCTCTTTTAACTAAGTAAAAGTTCTGAGATTAGAACTTGCTTTGATTGTATTCTGTAGAATAGGTTATTTTTATACTTTTTGTAAATCAAGATTTAAGGCTACTTCTAGAAAAAAAAACTTTCTAAATTTTACTTTATATTGATTTTCCCTTCATCAAATAGCTAATTTGAAAATTGTAGGGTCTTGTTTCTGACTTGCTGGAGTGTAGAAGGTGGATTCAAATGCCATATAAACCAATTTAATTTTCTGTGGTCAGCAGATAAAACACTGCAATGGTGGAAAGGACATTTGCTAAGGGAGGGAGCAGTTTCCCATGGTAACTGAAGGACTCCATTCCCATACTAAGGTTGACAGAAGCACTCGCTGCCTTTGGCTACTTCATAATTGCATTAATAAAGACTGTGGCTCCCAAAGGCAAAGGCTTTAATTAGAAGCAGTGTCAGAGGTTTCATCACTGTCTCTGGTGTTTTCCTGCAAGCAGATATGTCCTGTCTGAATTTATGGATGCCATTCCCTTCCTCTGACCATGCAGCTCCCCTTGTGCTTCTGCCACCAGCTGAATCTCTGTAGAGTTGGGAATGCAGACTGGGGGCAGTAATGTGAAAATTGGATCTTGTCCCCAGAGTCCTCGGTGCAGGAGAGGTGACACTGGAGCCATGTCCAGGCTAGCAATGAAAACCAAATGACTTGGAGAACCAAGAGTCCCAGTATCCATGTAAGTTCTACTGTGAGGGACCACAACGTCATGTGCCTGCACTGCACTTCCTTAGAGGGCTATTTTCACTCTGTAAAATATAGGTGCTTTTCCTGCAAGTGGTGCTTTATTTTATGACAAAATCCTTGTATGTAGTGTTTAAAGACATCAGTTCCAAAACAGTTTGCTGAAATTTTATAAATTTGCATCTGTGTGCATATGTGCACATACTTATAACTGCATGTACACGTACACAAATGTATGTATATATGATATAAGAGGTAGAAATCCAAATGAATATTCACGCTGTGCCTGTCGGAGACGTGACAGCCACTCCACCAAGTCTGCTGCAGTACATCCATCTAGCAGGCAAGCCCTCCAGGGGAGCTTCTGCCTGCCAGAGCTCAGCGGAGCGGCTGCTAAGCTTTTTACTTCTGAAAAGTTACTGCTATGTGCTACTGTGTGCTTGGTAGCTCATTAATTTTCTTCAGAAGGTGAATATGCTGGGAAAGTCTTAAATAGCTTTTTGTTCTCCGCACTGCACTTTGTGGAACCATTGCTCTTCAACATCTCAGCTTAATCACCGTTCCTCTTAAAGCACAATAGTAAAAGAGTGCAGGACTTTATCTGTTCTTTCTACATGGGAAATGAGGGTGTAGATTTGAGTGAAGCAGGAGAATTGATAGACTAACACATTCACTTTGCCTTCTGATAAGGATGCACCTGGAGTGGATGTGTATGAGATGAATCCGATTCACAGCCCATGTTGACCAGCCAGGTCAGCTTCAGTGGAAGAGAAGATGGAAGAGCTTGTATCCAACAAACCCATCATCCCTTAAAATAACTGTGTCATTCTGGGGAGTATCAAGCACTATGGTTAATCATTAATGCTGTCACATTCTATGTCATATAACACAAGGTAAGAATATGCCACCATTTCCCTCCCATTTCCCCTCAACTACCTACCCACCTGCTGCAATGTACCATTCCTCTCTCCACTGCTACTCTGAGTAACTTTAAATTAAAAAAAAAAAGAGAAAAAAGAAAAACACCATAAAACACCATCTGGTTCCCACAAATATGACCAGATCTTGGGCTGTTTCCTCGGAGCAAGTTGGCACAGCTCCATTCTCCACAGCAGAGCAAATCATCTTGCTTGAGCTAAGAGTTGGGGCCCATATGGTCAGTGCCCAAATTATTTATATTATTTATACTACTGTTGTGCCTCAAGTCTAGGTCTCTTTATGCTAGCTACCGTGCAAAAGCAAATCAAAAACCAGCTCCTGCACCAAGGACTAATGTTTGTTAACACCAACTATGCTAGTTTATCTGCTAGTGAGTTTTTAGGTAATTTCCAAGGAGCTTCATGCTCTAGTTAATCATTGTGATCCATATATTTCCCCCATGTGATCATTTTCTTTAAGTCCCTGGACTTCTTTAAGGGCTGGATCCATGTGCTTCTATGGTGATTACTGCTTTGAAAAAAAAAAAGGGAATTCAAGTGCATATCTCCATTTTTATAACAAAAATATAAGCTCCTAAAGACTCAAAACCTAGTAAATCTAGAAAATTGAATGGCTTTTTATAAGCTGAAGTTTAAGAAGTCGTTGACTTTGCCAGATGCAGGCTGAGATGAGAACTGGAACTAATAACTAAGTTGCTTTTCTGAGAAGTTTTGTCAAATCCTAATGAAATTATTCACAGTTTTTGAGGTCTGTTTTCTTATTTGCCCAGTAATTGAAAAAGGGATTAAATGATGTTCATCAAATGAAATATTTGTAGCTTTCTTCCCTGCAACAGTCAGCAAATAAACTATGGGAAATGAATTTATTTTATTAATCCATTTGAGCATTCTGGCTGTTCTTTTGAAATGTCAGCAATAATCATCTGGACTAGCTGAAATGAAGCGTGGGACCTTCTCGTGGCGACTCCCACAACTCATGTTTGCCTCTCATAGTCAATATAGTTGGACACAAAAGGAGCTGGTTTTACCTTTAGAAACTGATGAAAACATCTCTATTTTCACTATACAGCTACTTCTGCAAAGTCTTCTTGGTGTGTGGCTTGCTGTTTGCATCTGGAATACATGTAGCTAGGGTCATCTCTATTTGGAGAAGATGGAAGATGTCAATGGATAGCGCTCCTGATAAAAAGGGAGATGATGGATATGCTTAGCATGAAAGATGCAAAAAAAAAATGAGTAGAAACCACTCAGAGCTAAGCCTCAGTGTGGGGAAGTGGAGAAGTTATATTTGAAGTGAGGGATAAAGAGAACACGCCTGGGGGAAACAAACCAAACAAAAAAAAGCATTCAGAAGTTAGATTTTGTTTTGGTGGAATGACCAAACTTGGTGGAGCCAAACTGAGTGTCTCCAGACTCAGAAAGCAGAAGAATAACTTAAAATTAAATAATCTTTGATTTTAAACAAGCACCAATAATAATGGATCAATGTTTGAAAGTCAATTACAGTTCAGTCAAGCCTTGACCTTTAAAACCTCCTAGAATTGCTGCTATTTTCTCCAATGACACATCAGAGCTACCAGGTCTCCTCAGACAAAGTGGAAGCTATCTTTACTTCCAAAACTAACCACTTTGAGGAAAAAAAAAAAGATAATCCTATGTATTTTTTTCTCAGAGAAAGGACAGAACTCCTTAACATCTGCAAAACTGTCATGGAAAGAAGTAATGAAGAACACTTGCCCAGTTTAAATAGAACATTTTGACATACTTCCCTACTGTTTCCCACAGTTACTTTTTTGGTAAGTGACAGCCACTTATCCCTTTAGAAATGAAGTGCAGCCACCTACAGTGTACTTTGCAAGGACTTAGCAGTCCAGAAGGCCTCTTCAAAAAATGAAAAATTAGCAACTTTATGACCATAGCCCTATTGTATAATCTCAGATTGTACTTACCCCCCCTCCACCTCAAGTATTTTTTATTTCTGTGTTTCAAGCTCTATTTCATGGGTTATTAAAGCTTTACTGCGAGGCTCTAGACTTAGAGTTTTATGTTTTCCCTTGCTGATTGATGACACGGCTGGCATCTCCAGGGGATCCATCAAAGCAATGTGTGCCATTCAAAGGAGAACCAAAAGGTTGGTATCAGGATACCCCCAACAACCTTTCAGGCCATTTTTATTCCACTTTGAATATGTTCAGAATCAATCTTATAGATCACATATCAGCAATGGAGATGGAGAAATCCAGTGGAGTCCCCAGATTAAAATATACTAATTGCTTTATGGGTACCTTGAAATCACCTAACACATGAAAGCATTTTAATTTTTAATTTTGAAAGAAGTAACATACATTTTAGACTTTCTCTGTGCTGCTGAAGTCTTATAGACTGATTTCTGTCACACTGAATATATATATCATGGATGGCCATGTCGCAGATAGAACAAGATGCCTCCAGCTGCCCTCAGTATTCCCTGCACCAGAGAGTTGGAAGTGAAGCACAAACATCAAATTCTTGCTGGTGGAACTGTCAGATTTCTTTATAAGCCTTAAGTCTTAATAAAGAATTTTAGGACAGTTTTAGGAAAAATGAGAGCTGTGGGTCTGTGTGCCAGGTGAGGACTGGCAGATGAGGCACATCCTTGGAGAACTGCATGCAGAATCATGGTGAGGCAGCAGCTGCAATGATATTTCTTGCTGCTTTCCCAGCTGCTGACCATTAAGTACTCGCTGGGGATAATCATGGGCATGGAAAACTGCTAGCACGTTGTGGGATGACCTCTGTTAGGCTCCGTAACTGACTTCTCAGTCCGTGAGGGTCACGGGGTTATTTTGCCAGTAGTGATGAAGCCTTCCTCCCTGCAGACTGCATTGGGTAAGGTGGAAGTAGTGCCACTGTGTATTGGAGGGCAGCATGACTGGTCTTTGTGACCATCTTTATGTTTTATGGTAAAGTAAAGCTCCAACTCATGAAGAGTTAATGCCTGAAAAACCCTTTTAATTATGCTGCTACCAATCAGGATATGAGTGAGCATCTCTTTGCATGTTGACCATACTGAGGCACTAATGAACCCAGGATGCTTTTTATGTAGCAGAAAAAGAAGCATCTGGAAAATGTATCTACAGTGTCTTTCCAATTACTGCTGCCCTTTTTGTGTTTTGTTCCTTTTACATTAATTTAGATGAGTTCAGAGATATCAGGTTAGCTAGCATGATAAATAAATTAACCTTTATTAATTAGACTATTTAGAACTGATTCATTTATTTAGTTTCAGTATTTGTGATTCACCAGTTCTATTTTTTGCTCTGTATCTCTGCCTCACAATCTGTTTGTATGTGTCTTGAATTTCAGTTTATTGTTGCATCTGTTTGGAATCTTTTAATATGGGAGAGAGTTATTATTTAAAGATTATAAACACACAAATAAACAGTGTATAAATAAATTGAGAGGCTTGGCATATTACCTTGGGCTCCATGCCACGATAACATAGCTATTAGGACTATATGTCCTAGAGTTGCCTTCTATCTGTGGGCTTCAGCAAATAGGTGGTGATAAGAGGCATCTGTCTGCATCTGTCCATGCTGCTATACCCTGAGCTTGACATCTCCAACAGCATTTGGGGTGCCAAAGTACCAAGCTGAAGAATTCCTCCCTGCCAGGAATTACACTGGAATACACTGGTGCCTTTCAGCGAAACTCCCTGTTTTTGGTTCACAGAAGCACAGCATGCAGTTTGTCTGCTGGACACCTGATATCGAGCAGAACTTTGTGACCTCTCCTGTTTTGACTATGTTGAAGATAGCCCAAAACTTAGTGGCTGCAGCTCTACTCTATGCTGAAGTGGCGTGAAGAGCAGACTTGCTTGCTCTGCAGAGTGTAGGACATGGTGCTGCTGGTGAAGCCAACCCTCCAAAATCCCTGGGCACAGCCAGTACGTTCACACGATCTTCTGAAACACCCGAGCAGGCCATTTTAGGGGCAACCGTGAAGACCAAAGTCCAAAGAGCAGCATACTCAGGCCTGCAGACAATTCATGCTGAAGGAGTGTGCAGAAGTTCAATGCAAAGCCCCGTTCAGCTGCTCCGTGAGAGCTGGAGCTGCTGAGTGTCCCGCAGCAGCTCCCGATGATGTAGCCAGTGCAATTTGGCACTGACACCAACGTGCACTTAGCCAAGCTCAGCTGCCCATTTATCTTGCTACCAGGGCTGAACTTATCATTACACAGGGGTTCTTTATCACAGACAGTGAAGTAGTGTCTTCACCGTGGGATCAGGTATAGGCTTTGACAGCCTCTAATAAAGCCATTTTTCATTTGCAACCTTGACCAGGCAGGCTGGATGCTGATCAACAACTTACCTTTACTGGTGTGACTTCGAGCAATGCTGACTCTTTCAAGGCCAAGGAGAGAAATGTTCCCAGCGTGTTTTGGGGAAACTGCAAAGATTTGTCTAAAGTTCCCACCATGCAATTGATCCTTACATTTAAATTCTGAGCAGAGCGTGGGCAGCCTTCACCAGAACACTTTCTTTTGCAACCTCATCAGCATAGAAAACACCAGCGACTGGGTGCAAATCTCAGCCATCCCAGCTCGGCTAGGTGCAAGCAGCAGGCTAAAACATCCTGTGATAAATATGTTTATCAGCTTGCTTTTAAATATTGTCCTCAGGAAGTGTGGAATGAAACAAGAAAAGGGTTGTGCACTAATTTGCCAATCCAAATTTACTAGAAAGGGACATAGGTGGGTTGTGTATTTCTAGTTTTCTTAAGATGTTCCTCCAAAGGAACAGGAATATATTGTTGGAGCACACCCTTAAGTTGGAGCAATTGGGCATACAATACCAATTTTGTAATATGCTACTCGGATGGGCCAATTTCTCATATTTCCTTCTCTCAGTGGATGAACTAAGTGCTTTTGAGTAGTGATAGTCTCTGGGCTTTGGCTCAAAGAACAGCTCTATCTCAAACTTTGGAGTGCCTATTTCTTATTAAAAACATCATTTGGATAGAAGTAGGATAGAATAAATCTAACCTTGGAAACAACTTTCTTTCCTGGAGAGTACGATGACTTCAGAGTTGTTTTCTTTTAAATAGATAACCTAAAAATAAAAACAAACTTGACTCAAAACAGGTTTTAAAATTACCTGCAGAATGTCAAGGTTGCCTTTTGTCAAGATAGTGCTGGTGAGGCAGGAGCTTGTATCAGTCACATTTCAGTAGTTTTGTGTGTTGAGTAGGTAAAAAAAAAATACATTTAAGAGAGTTAATTTCAGCAGACTTGTTAATGGGACCAATAACCTCCCTCTGCCCACTCACTCTTCCTCCCTTCTTGCTCTTGCAGGCAGGGAGTCACAAAAACGTGAGTGTTTTTCCCTTTTTGCCTATCCTTTACAACTTACCTTGAGCCGCAAAGTCACCTGGATTTGTAAGAGAAAGAGCAAATCCTCCTCAGAGCTCCCTTTGCTCCTGTGCATGTCATTTTGCATGGCAAATAATTAATGCCACTTGGGAGTTGAAAACAAAGGTGAGAGCTACAAAAATATTTGCTGGCAGGTTTTGTTCACTTCCAGCAGCTTTTGCTTTACGCCGTAGGACTCAAAAAGTAGTGAGAGCTGCTTGACTGAAATAGCCACAGTGAAACATGCCCAAGGTGCTGTAGTAGTAACGTCGGGGAGGAATTGCTAATATAGGTTTTTCATCTCGACAGTGAGTGGCCTCTGTTGTATACACCCAGCAATTAAATGGGGAAGGAAAGAGCTTGTATGAAGTTGGCATCCTCAAATATAAAGGACTGCCACATGGGCCTGGTAACGCTTCTTCTGCTGCAGCTACTTGTGAATTCAGATAAATTTCCTGTTTAAGAACTTCAACCTGCCTAACAGAGACACAAACATATGTTACAATGCAAAAGAGGCCTGTTCTGCAGCTCCTTCATGCTTCTCCTGGCGTATAGGCTGTTGAAAGGATGAACAAGATTTTGGTATGTTAATTTATAGTATCATTAGAACATAATAATTACTTGTCCTTTATCAACCAGCTTGTTAGTCTGTGAGATTCAAGGTGTCAGGCCTAACCATGTGCCTTTTGTGCTGTCCTCTGGGGTCACTGGCTGAGGGTGAATACTAAGGCCAGTCAGTTTTAGCTAATCTGGTTCATGTGGACCTGTAACAGCTCTGCTTTTTGCAAAAAAGGACTTTATGGCAGGGTGTTGCAGGCTAATGCTGAGAAGCAGCGTCAGTGGGTGTTTGGGTGTTGTGAAGCGTCCTCCAGAACACTCTCTGGTCTGGTGGCTCATCTGACTTGCTAATTTGATTTCGGTGCTTTTCCATGGGCTTGGGTGGGACTGCACTTTTTTTTTTTTCTTTCTGTAAGTGTCAGAGCAAATTCGAGTGTAATTTCTGCCTTCCTCATTTGATATAGTTACCAAAGTTTGGGAAGAGCACCTCCATTCCATCAGGCATTGCTACAGGGGTAATTGCAGAGGATTTTCCATTAATTTAACTGGAGTTAGCACTGAGGTAGGAGAATAGAGCAGATAATATTGTTTGCAGGATCCGTAAAAATTCAAAGAATGGTTGAGTTTGGAAGGAACCTCTGGAGATCATCTAGTCCAACTGCCCTGAATGAGCAGGGTCACCTTGTGCACGTTGCGTAGGATCACGTCCAGGCAGGTTTTGAAGATCTCTAGAGAAGGAGACTCCGCAACCTCTCTGGGCAACATGGCCCAGGGCTCTGTCACCCTCACAGCCAAGAGATTTTTCCTCCAATTTAGGCAGAAGTTTCTGTGCTTCAGTTTGTGCCATTACCTCTTGTCCTATCACTGGCCACCACTGAGAAGAGTGGATTAATAAAATTATTTATGATCTCTAGATGCACTAGAGCAATGTAATGTCCTTTCTATTGCCTCATCCTTTCTAAAGAGATCATGGTTGCCCTGCTTGTCTAGTGATATTTGGATATAGGTCCAACCTGGTATTCCATAGTTGGTTAACCAATTTGTAAAATTACAAGCAGTAATCCAGCAAAACTGAGTGACCTCTACACTGGACCTACACCCTTTCCACCCCCTACATTTGCCCATGAATAGACTGTGAGTTCCACCCTGTTGGGCTGAGCGTACTTTGCTCAATACCAAGTACATTTACAAGTATTCCCCTATAGCAGTGGTCCTGATTGGAGTATCTGCTACAGGATGATCTGAACTAACCCCTGGTCTAGCCTCTCTGAAGGTAAAGGAAAACTTTAAAATGAATTTGATCCAAAAAAATTTGTGTGCATGAGCTGAATCAGAGGCAAATGACTCAGAAAAACAATGCAAACAGTGATGTATGTGTTTACTTAGTTCTGCATCCTATGAACACGAGTGGAAAATGAACAGAGCTGCGGCCCTTCTTCATTTCAAAGTGGTGGACCCAGCTGCCTCGTCTCAGCCTGTGCAGATGCTGATGACTAAAACACTGGCTAATCACATTACTGCCATGCCAGATCTCAGAGATTTCTGATCCTGACATCTTGTACAATGATCCATGGTCTAGAAAATTTTTCAATATAGATCTGATTCCTATACCCAAAGGAACACCAGAGATTTCAAATTATTCTCCCAGCATAACTATTAGTTACGCTTTCTTTTGGCCTCTGCTGAGATGTAGCACTTGCCTCACATGATGACACAGAGATGTAATGTATTTTGTCAAACTCATCCACTTGGGGCTACACACAGCAAATCAAAAGCTTAAACTTTTCCAACCAAGCACAGAACTGATGTGCAAAGCAGAACGTTCTTGTCCTCTCGCTCCCCTCTTTACCTCTGTGGAGGAAAAGGCAGCACAAGTCGTGCAGGCGATGGCACCGCTCTGCGAGTGCCTGCAGGGTCACCAGGAGCCGCGTGGAGATGAAGAGCAGCAGAGCAGGGAGCACCCAGCCCTTGCTGGGCCCCAGCCTTCTCCTCTTTGCTTGCAGGTGGCTCAGACAAAATGCCCTGCATAGAGAAACAAATGTTTGCTCTGGAGCAGCACGTTGCACGGGTCTGGCGTGACACAAAGTGATATTGATCCTTTGTTAAGGCGTCCAAGAACGGCTGCAATACAAAGAAATAAATGTCATACCCATAAATAAGAGTCAAGCTAATTTAAATTACCCCGGCAAGATAATTAGAAACTATTACAGCTCCAGATCCAAGCGCTCCCTGCTCAAAATACATCATTTGGCAAGCAAATCACTTTCTGCTCTACATGTAGTTTTTATAGCCTTTCAAGGCGCATAGCCATAATAGATATGGGTAAAAATGACAAAGATACTCGTGGCATAACCTGTGCTTTTCTACAGGGCACCCCGAAAAAACCTCTTTCCTTCTCCCATATCAATAAACCGAGCAAAAGACAGGGGCTAGAAAGCAGAGTCATCAGCTTTTAGGACCAGTCTTGCTAAACTTGCTGTTGCATCCTGCTTTTTTTTTGATTAAAAATGCATCTTCCAAATTCTGGTTTCCGTCGGATTTTGGCTTTCGTTTCCCTTTCAGCCTGCTCGAGCCCTGGCATCTGTTTGAGTGAGCACGCGGCTTCGCTGTTTACCTACATCCTCCGTCTCCCGCCTCTCCCGCATATGCCTGGCATCTGGCCGCGCACCAAACACGTTTGGCTACTGTCTACAAATAACATCACTCCAAATATAAAGTAGTCTCTGACTCACATTAATTGCAGAAAAGCAAAAAGAAACAAAAAAAAAGAAGAGGGATTCTAATGAACTGGAAGTTTTCCTGGGAAGACAAGCAAATCCATCAGCTAATGGTAGGCCAGCTGAAGAGCAAATAAATCCATAGAGGGGTAAGAATATCTCAATTAGGGGTATATGAGGTGGTGTGCAAAGTATTTTAAATAGCAGTGTAAAATTGTACTGGGTTGGCTTCAGTGATAGCAAAACATTTAAGGTCACAACCTCAGCTGCTGCGGTGCTGTGATCGCTGCAGCTGTAGAAAGGGGTGGAAAGGGGCTTTTCTGCTGGCCCTGTGCAGCTCGTCTCAACCCCTTGCCTGACTCTATGTCCTGCACCGATGATGAGAGCGAGCCAAGCGTCTGTTGCTGGTGCTTGGAATGGAAATCTGGTTTAAATCTATTTTGGTGGGGGTGATGTGTCTAATTACCACAGCTCCCCCTTCCTTTGCAGTCTGGGGTTAGATTGGAGCAACTGGTTTGCAGGGAAGGTGGAAACTCCTATTGAAAAATCCCTTGGTGTTTGTCGAATGAAGAAGATGAGCTCAGAAATGTTGTTTTCAAGTTTATAGCCAAGTGCAGCAAACAAGTACAAAGCACAGCTCTGTGTTTATGGAGCTCCGTGTTCCTTTAAGTTGCGTTGATCAACGCCTGATGTGTGAAGAATTCCATGAAGCTCAGTGTGAATCGCAGTTAGAAATAGCTCCTCGGGTGATACATCCACAATGAGCTGTTTAAAGAGGGCCTTGTCCGTCTCTGTGACGCTTTCGGGAGGGAGGAGAAAGTACATTGAGACAACAGGCTGCTGATTCCAGGGCTGCACAGCACAGCAGAAGGGCTCACTGCAGCACTAAGCACTGCAATAAATACAATATTGCAAAAAATAGGATACTGCAATAAATGTAATAAAATATGCTTTCTCTAAAATGCAAATGGCTTAGATGGATTAGTGAAAATGGCTAAGCTGGGACACAGGGAAGGCCAGTTAAAAGGGGATGGGTGCAAATCTTTGCAGGAATTTGGAGAGAAATCTGCACTGCACTTTGCCATAGCTACTGCTGCTTCCAGAGCTGTTCCCTTTCAGACTGACAGCTGGGACAGGTAACTGGCAGCTGCATTTTCATTAAAAAATATTATCGAGGTATCTCTAGGGTGGTTTAACAGACCTACAAGGCTGGATGAAGCACAGACAAGTCTTCCAAATTAGGTGCTTAAAATCAGGCTTCCTCTACGCACTCGTAAAGCCCTCAGCTAATTATTTTTTAGCCAAGGAAGTAACACCTGGTGATATTTTCCCACCCTCTCTTAGAAAGTAGTCAAATATTGCACAGATACAGTTGAGCTGCTTTAAAAGGCCATGCTAGTCATGGTACATGCACTGCTCTGATGGAGTTAAGAGAGACTTTTGCTAGCAAAAGCAGTAAACTGTGATTTCTGTGCCACCAGCTGAAGGTGATGCTGAACGTACAGCATTAGGTCTCCATCCAGAGGCTGGGCTGGCTCCTCTGTGGATTTACCCAGTTGGATTAAGCATCACTGAGTGAAGCCATTCATTCCTGAACGCCCTTTGCTATTAAAGCATTTCACAACTAGGAGTGGGTATGAACGTGAGGATGTAATTGGAAGTGCCGTCATCACTCATCACTCCTGCTGTAATTGTTTTCTAAGAACACATGGAAAGGCAAAGGATTGCTCTGTTGAATTGCAGGTACGAGTCACAAATCATGAGCTGGTGATCCTGGGCTGGTCCCTGGCAAAATTTATCTCCGCGACAGAATTCACTGCTCAGTGTCCATGGGGAATGCAGGAGAGAAGCAAGGCTGTGATAGCAAGAGAAATGAAAGCCCATTGAGAGAGATTGATGGGGCAGGAGGAAGCACCCTTGGCCACAGGCTTGCCCCAGCCTTACAGCCACTTTCTGAAATGCTTAAACTTAGAACATACACAAGGGGGAAAAGTAAAGGCCAGGAAATAAAATAATCCATGGATGACTCCAGCCCCATGCCCAGCTGCAGAAGCTGCCACAAGCTTCCAGAAGCAGCAATGCAGCTGGAAGGGAAACAAAAACCAGACCACAAACAGGCCCAGAAAAAGGAATGAGAGATTTGCTGGTGCGAAAAAAAAGTCTTCAAGGCAAAAAAAAAAAAAAAAGGTAAAACATCCAAAAAAGTCCTGCTGAGATAAATAAATAAATAGCATCCTTCCTCCTGCAAGCAAAGCAGAGCAAAAAGCAAGCCAGAACAAATAAATAAATAAGTATCTGTACTGGTCAGCAGTGCTGGACCGCAGCCCTTCCTTCTTGCAAGAGTCCTCTTGGACTCGGATGGAAATCGATGCACTGGGCAGGGCAGGCTAACACGTTCCTGCTGCTGCTCAAACAGACACCAAAAAACGCAAGACTCTCTTTCGTTTCATGTTGGTTTTAATCAGCTGAGGCCGCTGCCAGGGGCCCATAACACACATTGCCGTACCCCCCCAAATCAGCTTTTTTTCGGGTATTCCACCATGTGCTGTTCAAAGAGACTGGCTGGGTTTCTGTAAAAGCCGAGTTTTGTGCAGTGCCTAAGTGCCGAGTAGCAAAATTGATTCCTCAGTGAGGTTTCCTTATTAGCAGTCGCTAATGAGGTATTGAGCAGTGCTCAGTGCCACAGCCTGATGGCACGAACAAGTCCCCGCCGTGGTGGCAGGGGACAGCCCGGCCGCGCTGGCAGTGGATGGTGCTCTTGTTGTGCGCTGGGCGCCTCCGGCACGGCCAGAACACCCCAATTCCATCCCAGATGAGTCCAGCAAGCAAAGCTGGAGATCCTCAAGCATCTCGTTGCCCAAACTGTGTGTTCTTGGTGGTTGCAGCCCCCGATCCTCTGCGCTCAGCCTCCGGCATGGCCTTTGAGGAGGCTCGGAGGCTAAGCGGGTTTCCCTGCAGCAGCTTTCCCTGGCCCTGGGCATCCTACAAAACACCAGCTCCTGGCAATGTCCATCTGCAGAAGAAAGACGTGGCTTCAGGAAAGTGCAGCCTGAACATTTACCTGCAAACACACGTTGCTTGGCTGTGCCTGCGGGCTGGCGGTGCTGCTTGCTGCAAAAACACCGCTGCCTCGCTCCGCAGGAGCAGCTTCCAGCCTGGCAAAGCCCGTCCTAGCTCGAGCACAGCTGTATCAGCGAGCAGAAGGAATGCAGCCCCCCTCAGATGTTTTCCAAGAGGAATAACCCCTGTGTGATGCACCCTCTGGGTGCAGTTCAGGCTGACTGAGAATTTGGTATGGCCTTAGAAAAACAGCACATGCTCTATATAACAGGCTTGGGTGCCTGGTGTTTGTATAACCAACTCCTTTTCAACCCAAATGTGCTTTCCAACCCAAACATGTGCTGCACCAGTGTTATTGGTTTACAGAAACTATGTGCACACACAATAGCTCATAGTTGAGCACTGCCAGTTCAAGATTGTATATAATCTATGAAAATACTTAAACAAGCACAGTCAAAAAGAGTAGCTCTGTGTGGCTATAAAATAGAAGAACAGCTATATGCACATGCATGTGCACAAACGTGTCTGCACGCATGTGCACAAGCAGAATTGGGGTCTTTTTAGTATGCCCTGCTGCCTGGACATTAAAAGGTTTCAAGAAAAAAAAGCAAGAAGAAATTAATGCTTCTGCACTTTCCTCTGCACTAATTGAATTTCTGTCCCTAACATTTACAGACTGTAAGAAGTGCCTGCATAATTACCTTTTTTTTCCTCTGATTTTTTTTCTTCTCTCTGTTTAAAGCTCATTGTATTGTGTCATTTTATAGGAGCCAGGAATAAATCTTTTGTCAACTCTATTGCATTATTATGCAAAGTACACAAAAAGTATAGGAATAAAGCAGCCCGAGAGAAACCCAAGGCTGTTTCTTTCAGCCTTTCCTTTCTGGCCCAGTCCAAAGCCTCCAAGTTTGCTAACACAACCTTTTTCTCACAGAAACTTCCTTGCCCTCAGTCATTGAGTGCAAAAGCGCTCACTTGACCATGCTAATGCCTGCTAGGGGAAAGTGTATTTACATAGAAAAGAAAGACTTGATGAAGTAGCCATCAGTTATCTCTGCAAAACTGATCCTGGTGGGAAGTGAAGGAGTTGCTGAGCACTGGAAAGATTCCTTGGCACCAAGAGAGGGGTCAGCTTGAAACTATCTCCCTCCTCCCCGTGCAGCTCCGAAGAGCTCCAAGGAGAAATGTTTTAGTGGAAATAAAGCACTTGATGTTCTAAAACGCCCTCAAGGACCATGCTCAAGAGGTATCTGTGAACGTGGCAGCTCCTTGAGGCGATCTCCATGGGCATTAATTAATATGAGTAGCTCCCAGCGAAAGCCAAGATGGGGAGGGTGGGATCTTGCACCGACGCCATCACTGCTGGGCCAGGAGCAGAAGCCAGGTGTCTTGCAGTGGTGGGGCAGCTCCCAAACTGAACTAATTTAACACATTAATTTAATTTAACACATTAACGAGGACTTTAACTCCCAACTCATGCTGGTCAATGCTGCTGGAAGGGAGCCCGGTCAAATGGAGGGAATTGACCCACTCAATGAGGTGGGGAGAGGAGCTGGAGAGCAGGGCTGGCCTAGCAGCTCCTGCGGAAAAGGGGATCTTCCCAGGAGATGGAAAACCTTCCCCCTGGCAAAGCCGAGGAGGTGGCTCTGTGCTCATGGAGAGCAGGGTGGAGGGTGAGGCCCATGACGTGCTCCTGCCCCTTCCCGCTCTGGCCCTTCTAGTTCCCATGTGTGTGAGTCACAGCCTGGGCTCTGCAGGAGGAGAGTGCGGCCGACCAGCACGGAAAGATGCTGCTCTGTCTCTAGGGAGCAGCTGGGTGGGAGAGCCATAAAGCAACCCTGGTTGTTCCTGCCGCTGGCGGCCATGGCTGTTCTCGCTGCTCCTGAGGTCCAAGCGCAGCGCGAAGGCGAGGGAAGGCGCCAGGCGAAGCGCCTCGCTCGCTGTCCTGAGGAGGCACAATGCTCCACGGAGACGTGGCCCTCCCGCGAACACGCGATGCCCGCGTGGGACGTGGGGCCTGCTCTGCCAGCCTGGCCCCGGGCTGCCCCACACGCCGGGACACCCCAGTCATGGCTGGTCTTGGCCCGGGTCCGACAGAAGCAGCTGTTGTGGGCACTGGTGTCTTGGCCCCCGTCCCACTGGAGTCCCCATGCCTGCACAACACTCCCGTCCCACCACAGCCGTCTCCTGCTGCCTCCAAAGGTGCTTGTGTCCCTGCTGCTCTCCATATAGACAATATAAGCACTAGCACCATAGTGCTTATACCTTAGTGCTTATATTCTCTTGTCATCTCCTGTCACTTCTGCATTTATACAGTCAAGCTTTGTATAAATAATGTCATCCTTGCCACAGCTTTGACCATCTTTGGATTTCAGATCGTATTTCTGCTGTGCTGGGCTGCCTCCCATAGGAAGAGCTCCAAAAAATAAATACGTAAATAAATAAATAAATAAATAAGTGTCCTCATGACCCTACCTTAAGTGGAGTCACTTATTTTTTTTCCTGGGCAGCACTCCAAGTTGCAAAACCCAAGCTTTAACTCAGGATTATCCCCTCTCCATTACACAAAATCCCAATGCCCTGGGTCCCATCCCACTTCACGGCGATGGGAAGATACTTGGCACCCTGCCTGGAGTCATCCCCTCCTCGTAGCTCTTCTCCCCAGATGCAACTGGTGGGAAGATGGTGCATGGTGGTGCACAAGCATATTCCCTTTGCAGACCCACTTGTGAGCGCACGGGTGCCAGCACATGCAGAGCGAGTATTTCTGAATTATTTGCATTTCTTTAGTTGTGGCTCAACATTTGTTGGAGGTTTTTTGTTTGTTTTTGCTTTTTTTTTTTCCTATTTAAACAGTTTGTCCTCCACTCCGGTAGCGGAGAGGGTGCCAAAATGACTTCAGTGACAAGGCAAATATCCCACTGAATGACTAGT
The DNA here is from genome assembly GCF_059628265.1 of Tinamus guttatus. NCBI lineage: Eukaryota > Metazoa > Chordata > Aves > Tinamiformes > Tinamidae > Tinamus > Tinamus guttatus. Next base: position 2,460,499 of record NW_028289684.1, on the reverse strand, counting down.
AAGTAGGCAAAGTAAACAACTTAGGAGGGAAATGCAGCCAGAGAAATTACCCATCTCCTCTATACAGTGACTGGTTCAGCAAAAGGAATTTCTGTAGTGCAGAAAATCCTCAAGCCGAAAAGCTGGAGAGAAGATAAAATGGTGACCTTTTCTGTCAAATGAAAATGTTAAGAAATAGTCGTTTGGAATTGCTGCGGTGCTTGGTTTCTAAAATGTGAAAACCTCAGGATAGCAAAGAAATGGAGAAAGGAATTGAATTGAGTCAGCTAAATAGATAATTTGATACTTTTTCCTTATCAAAAGGAGAGAGCAGAAATGCTTCATTTTGACTTTTCCCCATCAAAAATGTAGTGGAAATCAGTGGTTTCCCGTGCCAGAAAAGGGAAATCACATTTGCTAATAAAACCGCATTCCAGCACAACTTCTAGCAACTGATTACAACTTATGGGCCTGATCCTGAAGCTGTTTTTTTCCTTGCTAAAACTCCATTTGCTTAATTGGAGCTGCTCAGGAGTTACATAAGGTCCAGGGATCTTGGAGAGCCTCTTGGAGGCTTCCTGAGCATGGATGTGCTCCCAGCTAATTTATTCTCCATGCATAATTCAGTCACTTCTTGTCATTGCTTTGCCACACATGTTTCTGCCATGCACCACATTTGATTTTATCATAGAAACCTTGAAACTGGAGAAGGAGAAAACTTCACATGTTCCCTTTCCCTCTGTCCTCTCCCTGGCCAGAAGTATCCCCCGTGCTGGGTCCATATCGGGATGAGGATACACTCCCCTGCAAGTGACAGCCCTTCCAGACATCCTCTGCAAGAAATCCCCCAGATCAGAGGGGAAATATGGGTTATTGAGAGCAATAGCATTGCTATTGCATATTTGGAATATTTGTATTTCACTCAAGGGGCTTGCTGCAAAAATAATAACTTATTCGTAAGCACAGGCTGGGTATATCTATAGATACAGATAAAATTGCATTTTTATGCAAATAAGAAATGCAGAGAAAACTCAACTATTCCTCTGCCCAGTTTAAATATGAGAACATACTGTGAGATTTATTTCCCAAATGAAGTGCTGGAGCTTTAACTCTATAAATAAGCCTGGCTCCATTGATCTCAATGGCACGATGCTGATTGACACCTACTGAGGATGCACGCAGAAGTGTTTTTCATAATGAGCTCCTTCCGAGCCCACGATTGCCAATTGATGTGGCAATTACACATTAATATGTGTAACTGTGCACAACCCAACCGGCCTTCAAGGGATGCAACCTTTTGTGTTTTTTTTTTTTCAATTGATAAAATATTTATTGCAATCAGCTCGTATCTCCCAATTTGTTGCCAATTAACTAAAGTGGTTAGTGTGCAGCTGACAGAGGTGGCAGTGCCAGGGCTGCACGAGGGGAACAAACTGGAGGCTTCTCAAATTTCTCTCTCGTTATCTCTAGATAGCAGCAGAAGAGCAGGAGGAGGGAGACAGCAAGGAACTACCCTCTAGGGGAAAAGAAACATCAAGAAAAGAAGAAACCTGCAGATGGTTAAAGAAGAAAAATACAGATCAGAACTCAAACTACATGAGAGCAAGCTTCTGTTGAATAAGGCCAGTGGATTCTGGTCAATTAGTTGAGATGGCCCTTTATATTATGTTCATTCTTCCAGGAATACTGATGAAAGAAGGTGAGGGAGGGGGTGAGAGAATATTACAGGACCTCAACGAATGGCTGCAGGAATACTGGTTTCTATAAGCTGAGTCCTGCGAAGTCCAAAATGTGACTGAAAATTAGCCACTGTTTGAGATACTGATATTCTAAAACTAGTTTCTCTTTTCCCTTTATCTGCCTGTGCACCGAGAGGCAGAAAAAAGAAAAAAAAAAAAAGAAAATCAGTGTCCTGGCCATTTTGGTCCTGCTGCTCCTGGATGGCCTGAGTAGGGCAGGCCACCAAAGCCAGTGCAATGGGTTTCCTGTGAACAGGAGCCCTTAATGGGTCCCTCCCTCTGCCAGCGCTCCTGGTCCTTCCTGAGCTTTACGTTCCCCCCAGGGGCTCAGCAGGCAACATAGGGCTAATGATCCCACAAGCCAAACGAGAAAATAATAGGAAAAAACACCCGAGTTCACCCACTGTCTGAATTCTGCGTCCTGTAGAAGCCAGTTATTTAAATTACATTCACAGCCTTAATGTCTTGATGAATCTTCTCCAGAACTGCTGCTTTTTTTCTTTTTTCTTTCTTTCTTTTCTGCTGAGATATTTCTCGGCTTCAGAGAACAGCAGAGGTTCATTAGGACCGAGGCAATTTCTGGAAATCAGCTCATGAAAGCTTTTCCTGGGATGTTTCGGCTGGGCACGTGCCTGCTCAGCGCATGGATCCAGGGTGGGGGCAGAAAGAGCAGCCCCTCTTTTCTGATGGCTTTTGTGTTCATCGTGTTCGCTGTCTCTAACGAGCGACCGTCTCTTGGTAAGATCTGTCTAAAGGTGCCTTTGATCTCCGATAGGGCCCGGAGCGTGGTGAGGGGGGAATCCACATCAGCACGGCGCTTCGTGGGAGCGCGGCGGCGCTGCGGCACGAAGGGTGATTCATCGCCCAAGTAGGACATTTCTTCAATGAGCTTCGCCATTCACAGGAATTAGGTCTAGCGCAGGCAGCTCACATCGTTATTAATAAACCCACAGACGGCGTCTAAATTAAAGCAAACGGCACCGTGTGTTGTAGGAGCGGGGAGGCAGGGCCCAGCTGATATCATTCTGCCTAAGGGATGATAAGAGCAGTGGGGGGAAGGCCTAGCACAGCACGGACGAGCGCAAGGAGACCCCCGTGACCTAACACAGCCCAATCTTGCACATGTCCCCATGCTCAGGGTCTCTGCCACTGGGTGTTTTCCATGAAAAATGCACGGGAAAAGAGGGGCAAAGACCTGGGCAATGAGGGAGAATAGCTGCTTGCCAATCTCACTCGTAGTGACTCTGTTTCACCAGTCCTCTCTCTCTCTCATTTGAGGAGGCCTTTCTTTGTGTATGGGAAGGTGGCACCTGTAGGCAGGAGAGGACTCCTACCCATACCCATGAACATCTCAGTGTGACCTCAAGATCTTCTCAAATCATCGAGGCTTAAGTGGAGCCGAGCACATTTCAGCTCTGTCCACACTGGGTATTTGCCGTTTCCCAGGAGAAACGCAGCCACGTTGAGACTGGATTCCGGCCAGTGCCACGGATGGAGCCTTTCTGAGTGTGGGGTTTATGAGGCTCCAAATCCCTGTGGTTTATCAAGCTCCAACTCCCCAGACACAAGCACGGACCTGCTCTGCGGTAGCGCGACTCGCTGCAGCACCACGCAGAGGTACCGCTTCCAGGATGTCCTGATCCGCCTGTTGCTGCTGTTCCGTGGCCGTGGATATGGTGCTGACACCAACAGTATTTAGCAGGAGAAAAGAGCAATAAAAAAAAAATCCTCTCCCATCATCATTTAAAAACACTCTCATCCAAGGTTTTGACTGATTAGCCAAGGAAGTTTTAATTATCCAGTCTCTAGGGGACTATGCAGCACTGCTCTGTATGAAAACCCTCCCCCTGCAGCGGCAAATCCGGCAAATAATGTTGAAGGACAGTGAACACAGATTTCCTCAGTGCTGGTTTTGCAAAGTCACTCTTCTGAGAGGAAATGTTTTTCCAGGGATCTTTATAGTTTTGAAGATCTACGTTGCTTGCATGGTAGCTCTCGCAGCAAATGCACTGCAAAAATCAATGTGAGCATTTAATGTTTAGCAAACTCTCACCAGGTGTATGCTTTTACAATCCACTGCAACAGAAAATAGATTTTTTTTTCCCCCAGGGGTAAAAATAAGTAAATCTTGCACTAGCTGTAATGTAGGAGAAGGAGCTGAATTTTTTTAAGGGAAGAAAGAAGCAGCATATAAAAATAAACAAACACTTTCAGAGATGGTATTGCAGCAGATACTTGCTGCTTTGCTCCATCAGGGTGCAACCCTTTGTATACTTCCCACTACAACTTTATTTCTGATAAATTATTGAGATGGGAAAGATATTTTGCCCTCCCAACTAGCTCAGGCAAATCATTAAGAGCATCAAACCCTCTACTATTTTACTGAACCTGAAAACATCTTTTAAAAATGAGAGCGGCATGTCTGCTTTTAACTCAGATTTTATCCTTTTTGCCTTCTTCCCAAAGGCCTCTCAAGACTTGGGAATTATTCTCCATTGTTCATTGGCCTTTTTGTTTTGTTTTTAAGACAATGGTGAATTATTGAAAAACAGTAAAATATTTATTATCTGATCAATAATACATTGGATGCTCCGCTACTTATTTTTATTATTGACAGAAGCAACCCAATTGCCTGAGATGAGACTATGCTAAAATGAGGCAGATGTTGCTGTAATCAAAGCAACGGGGAATTGGATATGAGGTGGCCACAGGCTGGGCTGCCGATATCCTTCTGCCCTGCTGAATATCCAGTCTGTTTGGGATGCGATGGTTTGGGATTTTCCTTGCAAGATGGGGCAGGCACACTCATGCATCCAGCTACATGTTGCAGCTGAAATGGTTTCACGCCAGGCAACGAGGGGCTGTCACAGTGCAAGACGCAGTCTCTGGTACCGGGCTTCAAGGAGGGAGGTGTTCTGAGATGGGGACACCCCGGCCAGCTCATGGGAGACACATCTCATGGATGGCACCGCTCCAGGTTCATCCACTTAGCTGAACCAAAGGACGCTTGCACTTAGATGAACTTCTCTGAGCAGCTGCATAGGTTTGAGCAGAGATTATGATATGCAGAGCTATATGAAAGAACTAGATTCACTTTTTTTCACTTACGGTTATAAGCGAAAACAAAGCAGAAAAAAATATAGAAAAATAATATAAATTAGGTGAACTCTCGGAAAACTAAAAAGCAAAGCACTCATCTACTGGGAGTGATATGCGTCCTGGGATGAAGGAGATGAAGTCACTTCTCTGACTGGACTTGTTTCTGAGGAGGTATAGATATCTGAGGAGCACCAGAAGGAAGCAGGGACGCCAATATTGCCCCGCTTGTCAGAAAATCAGGAAAAGGATGACACAGGCATTTTCCATTTTGTATATTGAATTTCTAAATCTGAAACAAATATTAGGAGATAAACATTTCTTTGAGGGTGGGTTTGTACTGAAAAAATAATAATCTTGCAGACAAATCCAATATCTTATTAAAATAGAATTGCAGTTACTAGCTGAAGGGAATGTGGTGGGTGTAGCCTATTGAAGTTTTAGAAGAGCATCTGATGCAATATCTCATAAAATTTTAATCTCAAAATAAATTAAAACTGGCTTTGATATAAGCACAGCTACATGGATCCATAACTGGCTAAAGAATCATAAAGATAATAATGAAAAGTGGCATTTACATTGCATTGGAGGAAGTGGAGCTTCTTGACGCAACTCCAATATGAATAATTGGCCTTATTTATTGCCTCCCTAGCAATAGGAAATGGGAAGTGTACCATCACGTTGCCAGACTAAACTGAAAAGCAAATCGGACATCGACACTGGCAATGAGATAAGAGTGTTTTTCTGCCCATAGTGGTCATTTGCAGCAGGCTGCTAAGGTGCTTTAAATCCATAGGTTCAATGGCATGGGGGTCACCTGGGCAGACACGCTGCAATTGCAGGCAGCTCTCCTACTTTAAACCATGCAGAAGAGTCAAATGACGGTGCTTCACGAACAGTAATGCACATGACATTAGCACTTTTTTTTCCCCTTTAAAAGCTATAGCAAGCACAAACAAACCTGCTATGACTTGTTGACAGATCCTGGGGGACTGGTCTCTGGTTGGAGCTTGGGGCTGGACTGGCTTTTGCCCACCTGCTTTTTAAGGGAAAGCTGAGGTGCTTTTCCTTGTGGTGAGTTCAAGCATGATGGGATTGGAGCCACCAGGAACTTTCCTCGTAAACATGAAGTATGTGTCAGAAGGGCATTGGTGAGTTATTTTATAACGCAATGCCTTGATTCGGGGATTTGGGCACTGTTTCCTTGCTATAATTATTTCATATGCACAACAGACACATCCCTTGCTAGTCTGCAGCTTCAGAAAGTTCCGGTGAAAGCAAAAATGGAGCCAGGGAGCCCAAATGAGACAGAAGTAGGAATCGTCTTTGTATAGTGGTAATTGACTTTGAAGACACTATTCATCTGAATTGCACAGTTCACGAGGGTTCCCATCCTTTCTGTTTTCACGGGAGAATTCAATATATTCAAGAGTAAAGCTATGCAAAGAACTGATTTTTCTGTCTGTTGCACAACCTGAAAAAGAAAACACAAAATAAATTTGTTTCATATCGACCTGAAGCAATTTATAAGATTCATTTAGTGACACTAAAAGAAAAAATATTTCTCACAAAATGAAAGACTGTCATTATCCAGTTTTTAATTCTTTTAATGTAGAATAGATGTCTTGTTGTGATACTGCTTAAAAAATGCTTTGTTCAAAAACACTCTAGCTTACATTTTTTTCCTAAGGATATGTTTTTCCAAAACAATTTCTCAAACTACCATAAAGTCTTTCCATCAATTAGCATCTGATCTTTCTGATGGCAAATGTTTAGAGAAGAGTTTCCCCAGCGCTAGCTGGCTCTGGAGTTTTCCAGCTGCTTTTTCTCCTGTGTGCAATGTATTATCTATTGATAGCATCAAACTACTTGCCATGAAAGAGCCTCACCAGCTCCTCGGCCTTCGGGGTCACAGTGTCCCTCAGGCTGGAGCTCACTGGTGCTTTTTGCTGCAGTATTTCTGCTGGCTGAGAGAGCTCCTGAGTGGCTGGGGCTCGTTCTGCACTGTTGGCTGATGCCACTGCTACCTCTTGTTCCATGTGTTGTTGTTGGTCTCAACTATCGCAGTGTATTTCTCCATCTGGACAGAATCACACAGAATGGTTGAATGTGGAGGGACTTCTGGAGATCATCTAGTCCAACTCCCTTGCTCCAGCAGGGTCAGTACACAGCTCCCATCTGGGATTTAATCACAGAAAATATCTTTATGTTGGAGATGTCTTGGAGCCTGGCTGTGCAAGGAAGCAGTTATTTCAAATTTGATGGGACCTTCACAGAGGTCTTCTCTTTCCACACATCCCTTCCATGCTGAAACACTCTTTGCAATTTCATAACTTGGCCAGAAGCAGAGCTTGTTAGAACCCATAGGAAGCAAGTTTGTTAGCTCTTATTTAGTTGTATGGAAAACAAGGTGCTTGGTTTCTGAAAGCCAACCTGCATCTTGTACTGTTCTGCAGCTCTGTGCCAGGTCACGTGTCTGGTGCTGAGTGTTCTCCATCTTCCTGCACCATAAACCACCCCTTGTCACATCTGGAGCTCCCTGCTCCAGCAGTCTTTACTGCATTCTTCATTTTGATGCCTTGTTCCAGGTTTTAAATAGCTGCGAGTCCCCTATTGCTCATTAGCAGGCTCACAGAAATGGCTTTTATGGACCCATGTATTAAACAAATAAGAGACGTCAAGGAAACTTAAAAACACATCCAGCTGCTCACAAATTTACTGCATGGACATTAAACTCTCATTAAATGCACTTTTATAAAGAGTGGCTTTAGTTTTTGAATCTGAATACCTGTGACAGCGGGAAGTAGGGTTATCGAAATACAGTGTCTAAATGAGAACACTTACTGGTGTAAAGTTTATTGGCCACATCTTGGTGCCAAGGCAAAGCAGGCAGGGTGTTTTGTGGGCTGTCACACGGGAAGGTGCTCTCGGCTCCTCTAACGGGGGATTCATGAAGCAAATAAGCATTTGCTTGCTGGCTGCTAGCTCGTTTTCTCCCTCATTTTATCCCCTCAAAAAGGATGCTTAAAATGCCAGTACCTTGTCAAGCTGGGGCACACTGGGGAGGAGACATTCCTTCAATTCTGTGTGTTGAACAATAAAGTTGGTGAAAAAGTGCACTCCCCAGAGCACCCACTCCCAAACTTTCACCTTGTGAGTGGCCCAGTGGGACACTGTGACTTCTGCAGCGGGAGGTAGGGTATCGCCAGCAGCGTTAACCGGAGCTGTGCAGAAACACCTGGAACCTGGGTGTTCCTGTGTCCCCGGTCCTCACAACAGCCAGGACAAGGTGTCTCATGAGAAGGCTCTGTGGAAGGGCTGCCTGCTCTCCAGACGTCTTTATGGATGCACAAAATACAGCAGTGACACCTTAACTCCCTCCCCTCTTGCTTCTAGGGACGAAGGCAGCACCGGAGATCTGCTCCCTGAGGCATATTTACTTGTCAGACGCTCCATTGATATGGACAAATGTGAGCAAACAGAATTGATTTATTCTGTATTTGAATTTTTATCTGCTAGAATAATCCACTTATTAGAGAATAATCCATGCTATTAAATACTGAGATCCCTCCTTTGACTCTGAAAGTCACTGAGCCACAAAGTGCTGGCGGCTGGGTGAATATTTGGCACAACATTTGGGCTGTTCTTGCCATACTCTTTCACTCCTCCTTACTGGCAATGGGCAGAGTCAAGGGGAGAACAGGGACAGACCTGCAGTCTGATCAGCCGTGGCCATATTCATTTTCTGATAAGGTATTTTTCCTGATATGATTCATATATTCCATTTCTGGTTGCACAAGTGAAAACCGATTTGATATCAGAAGTAATTGTTTATGTCTTTGGGGACCAATTTTCTAAATATTGTGCAACTGTGCATGCAATTCTTGGCAATAATTAAGATTTTGTATGCAAATTGGGTAGTTGTGTATGTAAATGTCCTTTCAATGCAAAATTGCCACAGTGCAATTTTTGCAGGAGATTGTATCAACTGCATGTGCAGATAAGGCAATTCCATTCACTTCAGTAAATATGCAGAAGTGTGAATTTCAAACCAGACATTCAAGAAGGATGAGGATTCCTACAGGCTGTAACCAGCAGGATTAATTTTGTGAAGATGATGATCCCGAGAAAGGAAAAAATAATTTTGGTGCATATTATGGCTATCTCACAGCAGAGATGGGCACTGGAGGAGATAGCACAAGCTTTCCTTGACCTCCTTGGCAGGAATTGTGCTTGGAAAGCAAGGCCCATACTAACTTTCTCTCCTCTGCCCAGTGATGACCAGGTGCAGACAGCAAGGAAACTCAGGCAACATCCATTCTTGGGTGGCAAAGCCCAGTGTGAGAGCTGAATTTGGGAAAGCTTGGAGCAGTTTCCTATTGACTTCTGAGAAATTACTTGCCCCCAAAGGCAAGAAGTGTTCACGCTCGGGGACATTGCAGCACTCTGTGCTTTCTCAGACTGATCTGAATTCCAGGTTACCTTGTAGAGCTAACCCTCCATCTCCATCCACGGCAGAGATCTGAGCCTGAAGACATCTGCACTTAAGCCCATGCTTAACTTTAAGCATAGGTTTATTTTCTGTTCAAACTAATACAAATATCCATTATTCAACTCAAAGCCCAGGATATGACAAGGATGGGAGAGGCATTTGTGATAATGCAATTGGAGAGGTGAAGGAAGATATTTCAGTGTCTTCAAGGAATTTTCCCAAACTTTTTTTTTAAACAAACCTCAACCATGTTTTTTTTCCCCCTTTCAACAATTTTCCCATCTAACTTTTAAAGCCCCTTTTACAGAAGATTTATTGATAGAAACCCTCTACTGAGTGCATTGATGGCTCTATATTTCAGAAACAAAGCACCACTGGAAGAATCTCTCTCTTTAGGCTCCATTATCTTGGATGCCTTTTGTTGGCGCCGAGTTATTAAGAACCAATGTTACCCTTAAAACACTGAATAGCTTAACTGCTGAAAACATAAAATGAAAACATTAAACACACCAGGGTTGTGTAAAAAATATATATATAAAAGCACCTATTCCCTTGTAATAAATAGATATATAACAGCAATGGCACTAAAACAGCCTGCTGGACTGAACTCCTCTGTGAAAATACATCACCTGCATTGACTTTAACCTTGATACAGGGGACAGGAGTCACTGCTGGTACCCAGGCCATGAGGTGGCAACGTGGCTGGTTTGGAGGGGCAGCAGCTTCAGGGCAGTTGTCCCTCAGAAAGCAGGACCCCGCTGCGAGCATTCCCGTCAAGGGCTCTACATGGGTTCAGCGGAGCTGGCAGGGAGCGCGCGTTGCTCCCCAGCCTTCTGTTGTGGTCACAATCTTCCTACTGGCAATTAAAGCCTTCTGGGCAAAGATTATATCTATCTGTGATAAAAATTGATAAGATAGATATGTCTTTCTTTTTTTCTCCTAGACAAAGGCAATGCACAGGATCTCATCTATCTGAACCAAAAAAATCATTTGATATGTAGTGCCCCATGGGAAATTATTCAGTTAAATGGAAAGTGCTGAGAATTTATTCAGGAACTGTAAAGTGGGGACAGCGTCGGCTACAGGGATGCTAGTGACAGGAACCACTGCAAGGAGAATTATCTGTCTGACATGAGGTTAGTGGTAAGAGTCCCCCAGGATCAGGAACGGGCCCGAACATATTTCATTTTGGTATTGACCTTGGGAGAGAGCATCGGAGTGTGTCAAGGACTCTTCTCAATGTCAGCAGCATCGCCAACACACGACAGGCTTGGGGTATTAACTAGGCACCAACCTTGAGGGCTGAAGGGAACAGAAGTGGGATGAAATACAATCATGTAAAATGTATGGAAATGTACTTAGGGAGCAGGAGCGAGGATTTTGGCTGTCTGTTAGGAATGACTGAGATGGAAGAGGACCCAAATGTAGCAGGATGTCACAGGTTAACTATTAACTGCCAGTCTGCCATCAGATACATCCGAGTGGGATTTCCAGGACTCCAGGGAAGTTCTCATTCAATTGTGCAAAGGGCTGTAGTGAACTCATTAGAGTGAACTCACGGTTTCCCTCCTCCAAGCTTGAGAGAGAAGAATTTAATGCGGAAATGATCCAGTAAAGAGTTTAAAGACAATCAAAGGAATAAAAAACTATTCTGAGAGAGGAATAAAGTCCATACTTAATCTAATAAAGAAGGGGTGCTGAGAGTAGGATGTACGGAAAGGAAAACACCCAAAGGAGAAAGCTACTCCTGAAAAAAAATAACATTGGTGATGGGTACAAGGACAAATGGTTTAACGATGCCCAGAATTAATTTAGGTTCCAAATGAGAGAAGAGTAGCCACAGGAAGAAGTGGGGCATAAAGCCTCTAACGGCTCTTCTAGGTAGAGCGTGAATGATGTATGATAGAATTCCTCTAATGGAGCTCTAAGTAGCCATCAGGAACTGGGTGTTAGGGCCAAGAAATATGTTTTTATTTTATGTTTTCAAGAAGAAACAGGCCTGCTGGGTGCTGGAATAAGCTGTGTAATGGCAGTGCAGGTGCATAGAGAGAAGTTTTTTATCTACAGGACATCTTTGCAGGTAAGCAAGATAGTTCTTGCCTGGAGAAAACAATTCATTATTTGTCATGATCCTTTTCCACTTGTTTTTAAAAAAGTTATTTCATCCAGTGAAAGAGACAAAAAATCAGACCAAGAGATTTACCTGCTTGTTCACAGGCCATGTCCAGCAAGCAGCTGCACTGAGCAAGCCTGTGTAGAGTCCCTAAGCTTGGCCCTTCAAAGGGCTTGCAGAAAACAAATGCATTTGCCAAAACCGGGATTACTTCATGAATGATGCAAGAACAGAAAACAAGGCTGCATTCATCAGATAATTTATATGTAAGCCACTTGTCCTATCAGCTACAGCATTAACCCAGATACTAGCCGGTCGGAGCCGTAGTGAACTGCTCCTGGTAGGAAAGAGGCATTTATGGCCTGGGATATTTCCCCCTTGGTCCATGGCCGGGCCTGTGGCCCTGGAAGCCGTCTCTTCCTTGCGCTCGTCCTGGCAGTGTTGGAGATGCTGCGGTGCCAGGAGCGCGCGGTCCCGCGTGCCGCGGTGGTGGTAATCGGATCGCGCGCCGGGGCCACGGGCACGCTGCCCCCGCAGCCGTCACTGGCAATTTACTGGCACCAAAGAGCCTTTGAAGCTTCCTCGGTCTGCAAACCTGCTCTGTGACCGTGATCAAGGCTGCGGGGGCAAAAGCAGAGCATTTTTGAAGAGATTTAGGGCCGTGGCTTTAAGGGATCGCCTCCGCGCTAGAGGGTGTAGGGTTCTGCAGCAAGAGCGTGCTAATTGCTGAGCTCTCGTTAGGCTCACTGAGGTCCATTACTCATCACGAGCATGCTCTGGGGTCACTGAAATGCTGCTTATGATTTCCACAATGCTGCAACGCATAATTAACTGCATATGGTGGAACAGAGGGGAGGTGACTTCAGCTCTATGTTGGCATTTTGGCACTTCCCTGCCTAGGACAACCCCAGTCTTATTCAGCTACATGGTACCTCTGCAATTAGTCATCCTTCCTGCTCTTCCTGAGGTGTGTTTGTTGGCAGCATCTTTTTTCCACTCTCTTTCTGTGCAACGCAAGCGTTTGCCCTGTGGCTAATTGATTAGCACAGGAAAAATTCTATTTAAAAGTATGTTTGGAAAAACTTTCGCTAGTATTCATCCAGAGTGTAGTCACCAAGTTGTCCTGAACCTGCTGCAGAGCATAATGGAGAGCAAAAATATGTTTTGCCTTCAAGTAAATATTCTGAAATCCATGAATTTAACGGAATGTGCTCAGTCTGTGCCACTTGCCTCCTACCAATATGACATACAACACCAGCAATTAGTTGTTTTAGATTTCTTCCTTTGATAGGAATCCAGGTTGGGTGGGCACTTGGTCTGACCCAGTAGCACTGCTGTTGTTGCTGTTTTTTTTTTTTTTTTTTTTAAGATATAGACTGAGCTAATAGAAAATTTATACTAATTTGTAGCTCCTCCAAGGTTCTCCAGCTGCTGAGCAGTAATGTTAGAGGTTCACACCTGCAAGGACAAGCTTTGCAAGAACCTGACATCCCTCCTGCATTGTTTCATCTGCCTGAGGATTTCATGGGACAGGTGAAAAGACTTGTGCCATCAATGGGCAAAAAAAAGGAAAAGCCTGGTGCTTAGATCTACTTGTAGCTCTTCCATCTTAAACCTAGGAGCCAAGGGGCTTGATGGGCATTAATAATGGGAATATGATCCAATGCTGTGCTCCCTCCTGACCTTGGGGAAGAGGGTGATGACCCTGCTGCACAGCCTGAGCTTTGCAGGCAGGTCAGAACTACTGCCCTGAGTGTTTTGTCTGCCTTGTCCTCCTTGAATAATGAGTCAAAACTGGTTTAGGCCCATTTCATACCTGCAGGACTGACTACTGCAGCTCCAGATTGTGCTCCCACCAGAGGTACTCTGTATATATTACCTTTTTTTGTTTCTTTTTTTTTCTCCTGTTACTTGCATTTGCACACATTGCATTTGCACAAATTGAAATGTTGTAGCTGACCTATTTCCTACTCATTTCTCTGCTAGTATTGCTTTCTGAATTTTTTCCTTAATATTTCTTCCTTCTCTAGGTAGATCTTTTCTTATTGCTGTCTTTCTCTCTGTCCCTCTCTATGCTTCTTTCAAGGGCTCTTCTTCCTCTTTCATTGTTTCTAGATTTCCCTTACGCTACCTGTCCCCCCATTTATTTTTAAGCTCCTCCTCATATTTTTTTCTTACTGGTCTCTCCATCCATTTTTAAAAGGCATCTTGCATCCAGCCTGCATTTGCATGGATGTTGTTAGATGACTTAAGTTCACCCTTCTGCATAGAGGGTGAATAGAGCTAGGATTGATCTTTTAGTCAGATCCCTCACAGGTGCTTCTTGCCACCCAGTCACATGTGAGTACCCTCACCTTCCCCTTAGCAGATCTGCTCATCTGGATCGTTTCAGAGAGCATGACTGCTGGGTTCTGATGGATTCTCAGTTTCTCTAAAAATTAATTGAATACCAAAGATTTTTCAAAGCCATTTCATCTGCATGGTCTTTGCCTTGTGCCAGCATATGGAAAAAAAAAATCCTTTTAATGTAGACTCTTCTTACTAAAGCTATTCTTGCTAGGCTTATTTTGTTCAAAGTGGATAATTATCAGTATTTTCCTCACAGTTCTGCATTGCCTTGTGCACTTCAGTCCTCACTTCAGTGTTGGTTAAGCTGTCATTTACAAGAGTGTCATTACAATATTTGATTTGATTTTTTTTTTTTTGGTGTAACTATCTTTGAAAGCACATTATATATATCATATATATATATATATATATACATATATATAAGGAAACTTGCTGCGTATTTCTTAAATTGAAGATGATGGTAGTGTGAGGCAGTGGATATGGGAGAACACGTCTTTGACTTCTGCGTTCCTGGAGAACCAGGCCCTCAAGCTGTCATTACTTCCCCCTTGAACTTGAAGGGGCAACCTTTCTTTGTATTATACATCCAGCTATCCCGGACATGCTTGCAATGGACACTCTCAAATGCTTCTTGAAAATGAAGAAAATATTTGATGCTCCCCTGAGCCTCTAGAGGTACTTCACCTTGATTATTGTTTTATTTTTTTCTTTTTTATTTCTATCCCTGTTTTTTGATTTGTTTTTATGATCAACATATGGTCTTCTGGACCAAACATGGCTGTCCTACATAAGGGTTTACCATAACCAGTTCTTCTATTTTGCTGAGAATGACACTGCAGAAAACCTTCAAACTTTACCTAATGTATTTCTTTGCTATTGTGACCATAAGGCTGTTTTTCTATCCCTTTGCAGAACTTTGCTGGTTCTAAGAGTGGGTTTTTTTTTTTTTTTTTTTTTTTTTTTTTAATCAGTGCTTCCATTCCAGAAAGTTTTCATCATCTTGATAACCCTGATAAATTTTGATGCTGGGAAAACTGCTGTTGAATCCTCTATTTTGTTGCTTTTCACTAGTTTTGTGTGTTTGTTTTAATTCTAGTACTTAATTTATTTATCAAAGTCAAGCTCATGTGATTTCCATCTGTTTAGTGCTTTTAGAAAGTGTTTTGGCTACTGCTTCTTTTGTTCTTTTGCTGTTAACATCTTTGATAAGCCTTAACAGGCCCTTCAGCTAGTGAGAACCTGACAGTCAGGACCTTAGTGAGGCCATAAAGTGTTTTTCTGTCACATCTTTGGGAAGCCACCTCAGCTTCATTATCCATATGTTTGCTCTTGTCTATACTCGTATTTCACAGTATTTGGTCTTTGTTTCATGGAGAATATTTTCAGCTGCTATTATGAGAGGTTGATGCTGCTGTTGCAGCTATTTCACACACATCCTAGACGACCTCACTCACCAGGACTTTAAGTTTACGTGCCTATAAACAGGTCGTGGTTGTTACTGGTCGGTGGCATCCTGCAGGAAATTCTGTGATCTGTCAGTCAAAGCCTTGTAGCGTCTCATTTATTCAGTTCAAATTGAAATAGATTCTGTGTTTGTCTTGCAGCCTTTCACTGTCAATTTTCTTAATGAATCAGGTTTCTATTGTTTTTGAGCTTAATCCTAAACCTTTCCATGGAAATTATGAACCCTTCTGGCATCATGCAGTCCCTATCAGTGCTCATTCTGAAATTCCTGTTGCAATAGTAGGCTAAATGCTGCCAGTCTTTCACCCTTTGATCTTCGTTATCAAGACTGTGATTTGACTGCTTCTTTTTTCTTAACGATATTTTTTCTGTCTGAAGTCTCTCATTGCTTAGAGTACTTGCATTTTCACCGAACATTGCAGACAGCTGAAAAACTGACCATTAGTTTTATCCCTTTTGCTTCTTGTTAGGTGTCTGATATTACATGGATTTCAACCAGCTATTTGGCTCCCAAATTATAAACAAATCCTACTGTTTGAATAATTATAAGCTTTTTTTTTTTTTCCAGAATGCAAATTACTCTTATAAGGAAAAGTGTTAAAGTAGTTATAAAAAAGGCTGAGAGTTAAATAACAGTTGTTACTGAAACTTGCAGAATTCTCTTCTACTGAGATTCAAGTCTCCTCTAAGGGTAAGCAATGTTCTAAGCTCTGGATGCAATATCTGCACGGACTTTTCTGACTCCTCTAAGTCCCAGTAAGTGTCCATCCTGGAGAAAGCTGTCACTGTTAGCCTGCTACTCAGGCCACTGTGTGAGACTTAGTGGTCCAGCTGTAGAACTTGAAAGTCAGGTACTTTAAGGCACTTAGACATGCTGTTTGGGATAGTGAAGGAAATGCTACAAACGGTGCCTCTGCTGCACCTGCTCTGTTGATCATTTTCTTTGGTGAAAGTGACCCCTTCCCCCAGGGCTAAGTGCACTTCTGTGCATGTCATGGCCCTTGAAGCCATGAGCACAGCAACTGCTCTCTACCTCCTTGTATCACATGCCCACGTCCTGTTTATAGCAAGAGAAAAATCATGTTCTTGTGCATGGTCCCAGCCAGCAGCAAGCAGAATGGGAGAAGCCAGGGCAGGCAAGTCACCATGCAAGTCAGGTTTCCAACAGGGAAAGGAAAAACTGGCTCCTTCTCCTTGCAGCCTTCTCACAGCCCAGCCCCAGAACGTCATGTTGGCCATCATGCAATCTCTTGGAGGCCACCATACCACAGTAATGAGCACATCTGTATTGAGCCAAGTGTATTTAGTTTTCAGAAGACTGGCATAAGTCGTCTTTATTGAATATAATTTAGTTTTAACATATTGCTCTGTGCTTGAGTTATTATCTTCACAGTGCTTGGAGAAATAAATTACATTGAAGCCTTTATTTTTGACCTGTGACATCAATACACGCCATGGACAGATTCCAAAATCTTATCAGCTTTGGCATGACTATTAAATTACAGTAGTGAACAAACCTCTTTAGAAATGAAAAATGCTTTTGAAGCTTCGACCTTTTACATTTCAATTCGTAAAGAGCCCAGTGCAAATGGGAAATGCTGATCAAAATCCAGTTACTTTAATCTCTTGCAGGGTGTCCTTTCTGCAGAAGAAAAGAACAAAAAGTGTCTCCTTGCTTATTAGGCCTTCAGATCTCAAGACCAATGTTTGCTTGCAACTATGAGATCTGGTGCTGGCAAGCAGGCACCTTTAAGGATATGACATGTCAAATCTGCTAGAGCCACTGGAGTGCTAAGAAAAGGCCAACTCCAAAATAAAAACATGCATTAACGCTGGACAAAGGCAACACCTTCTCCCCTTACCCACGCTCTGTCTTAACCGATGTGCAGGGAGCGCTCTGCGATGTCTTATCCTCCGTTCAGCTCCTCCAGATTCTGCTCTCTGAGCGATGGGCCACGGAATGGAAATTGCTACAGTATGTATTC
Source organism: Tinamus guttatus (assembly GCF_059628265.1). Taxonomy (NCBI): domain Eukaryota; kingdom Metazoa; phylum Chordata; class Aves; order Tinamiformes; family Tinamidae; genus Tinamus; species Tinamus guttatus. Next base: position 2,443,282 of record NW_028289684.1, on the reverse strand, counting down.
TTAAGCCAGTTAGAATTTTTCCAAGGTTTGGGCCATTCTCTCCCACTGTGGCTTCTGTCTTAACATAATCATTTTTTCCCAAAATTCTACGTTATGCCATGTGCTACACATAATGTTGTGAAGCCTGTTGAGTTGAAAGGGGAATTAGACTAGGATCAAAGGACAGAGTTCAGAAACTGTATTGCAAGGCTTTAAATAACAAGCTGGGGGGAATACACTGTAAATAAAAGTCTAGGTAGGAAAATGAACAAGTTTACAAAAAACTTTATTTAGCATTACCCATTTCATAAAACTTCCTCTGCTCATTTCATGCACTTGAACCAAATGGTTTTCCTGGTCATAGCTCTACAGCCTAGACAAAGGAGCTTTCAAATCTTTACAGGTTTCAATTCTTTACTTTCTTTCAACAGTTTTATTTACTTCTGCAAATTGCAGTGAGAGGCAATTCTTCTATGGTAGATGAGCCTCAAAAGCAAGAGTTACACCTAAGTTAATGAATACAGCTTAGTACGACTTAATTTCTTGTTCCATTTCATGCTTTAATGTAATAGTAGCACTAAGGGGATGCAGAGGAGTTTCTGGATTGTTCACGTTTTTTCATGAAAGTAATTCTACCATAGCACATTCATCAGCAATGCTCATTTAAATTCCATTTAATCCCACATTACCTTTTAATAGCCAATGAAAATGTTGACATTGAAAGAAAGGGATTAGTGAGTTTGCTGAATTGGAAAAAGGCTTGGACACAACTGTTTGGGATGTGCAAAGGCCTTTACATTTGCTAAGGCAGAGAAGATAATCGAGTATACTGGTGCACTGAACGGATCTTACATATCTAAATGGATAATTATAGGCCAATAAACTTCTTGAGAGAGGTTTGCAATTGTTTTTATCTATTGCAGGAACGATATTGGACCTGAAATTATGGATGTAAGTAGTTAACAAGTACACAAGCCTGGTCTGCTAGCCAGACAGTTAAAATAAAGCACCATGTTGCAGTAAAAGCCTAATGTATGTTAATTGAATGCCAATTGATTAAACATATTCATTGAGGTTTCACATCTAGGTCATAAGTAATCTATCTATTACATACTTGTTAAACCTCATTAAATAATTGCCTAGTGGTATTTAACATGCAATAAGTATCCCCCGAAATCCAACTAAAATGTATTCTCGCATTCGCTTAGTGAATCGATTGAAGAATGTCCAAAAAAAAAAGTTAAATAAAATTTCATGCAAAGTTTTTTAAATAGATCTGCTTTACTGTAGTGCAAGATTCTCCAGTAAGTCTGCTAAAAGATATGGAGTATCTTCACAATTATGCATGTAACACTCTGCAGAGAAAAAGGATTAGTCGCTACAAAGCCATGCTCAGGAGCACGAAGCTGGAGTGCAGGGACAGGCGCAGAAACCGTAACGCTTGGGCACTGAGAGGAGCCAGATGCTTTCACAAGATAAAAGGAACAGGGGTTGGAAACTCGACTTTTGCTCTCTCAGGTGAAAAATGCTTACTAAAATCCTCAGTGTTTATCTGCAGGTACAAAGCTCATTTGTGCCACTTGTCCCTTTTGAATCATTAATAATATCTTGTCTTTACAGTGTCTAGAGTGAAAAAGCTCCAGTCATTTTATAACCGTAAATTAAAGACTCTGAGTTTGTGAGAGGGAGCTGCTTTATACCATACCTTGCTTGGTGAAGGCATGAGCAAACCTAGGCACCAAGTTTAAACAATTTGCCTAGACTATCTCAGAAAAATAGATGGAGAACATCAGCAGGAAAATTCAGAAATCTTTACCCCTGATATGTTTTTATTCATTAAATCATATCTTTCACTGTAGGAGGTGCCAGGTGAATAGAAGAACACACTTCAGCCTGAATTTGTAAGCTGTGACTGTTTCTGCAGAACAGACATGATATCAGGACTTAAACTTTCCCTACCATTTATCCAAATGCAAGTGGCTGCCCTGAGGCCATCATTAATAATGTGCAGCAAACAAAAAAAAGTTTATCGGTGACAGCTTAATTTTTGATGGATTACCAAGACATCTGGTTGTAGCACAAATGTCCACAGCATGCAATTTATGAAATAGTTTTTCACTGTGCAACACAGGGAACCTGTCTCTGGGCAGGGAGATGCAGTTTGTATTCTTTACATGATCCTCCTTGAGGGCCTCAGAGCCCCTAGACAAGTTCAAGGTGTTTCCTTGCCTTCTCAGCCCCTCCAGGATGTTTCTGGGAGACATGGGGTCTGTCAGAGCTGAGATGAGAATCCCACTAACCCTTCTACAGTCTCCAGAAGCCCTGATCATGTAATTAAATGGCTTGAATCAACCCTTGGAGCAATTTAGAGACCGAATCTTAAAGGGATGACAGAGCCAGAGATAGGAAGTTGATTAAGAAACCTAAATATATTCTTTTTTTTTTTTTCTGAGAGATATTTTGTGTTAAATAAAAGTGGGTAGAGTATTGACTGAAATCTGCTTTATTATTATTATTTTTCTTCCATGACTTTTTAAGCTTAGAGGGCATTTATAGTCCAAATTAAACAGGAAACTAATGAGAGCAAACGCATGGGGGAGCACTTAGACAGCAACAGCCAGTAACCAGGCACTTATTACAGCCAGTTACCTTTCCTGAAATTTCTCTTTTAGAGGAAAATCTGGCTTTTCAAAATTCCATTTTGTACTAAATAACTGAAAATTTCTCAAGAAAAAAAACCCGCAGTTTTCCCAAAGCAGCTGCATACCTAGAGCCTTGGCAGCAGCTGGCTGATGTGGGAACTTCTGTCTGCTCTGAGGACACAGCAATGTGGATGAAATCTCCATTCCCCACATGTAGGTGATGGCCTGGACAAGAGGGTCACAATCTTTGTCTCTTTTTGCTTAAAAAGAGAAAGCAATAAAAATTTCAGAAGGCCTCAGTATCTTCCAACTCCAAACAAGTGTCAAATTCTGAAAACTGAATGTTTTCACTAACAGACATCCTCATCTTACAGCTTATAGGCAGCTATAGCACTTGAAATATATCTGTATAATCACTTGCATTTTAGTTTGCCTCTTTGCCTAATAATTGGCATAAAGCTCAGTGAGGATGTCTCATTTGGAAAGGGACTTTGAGACACAGGCTTTGAGACTTCAGTGTGTGGTTGGGGTGCCCAAATGGTACATATGAAGGGCTTGAGCAGTGGGCCAATTTTCCTGCATTTGTAGGCTGTTATTGTCATGTTCCTGCAGTAAACATATATGAAATAGATTTAATGATTTAATTTCTGTAGTACTTGCAAAGATATGACATTCAGGAATTTTGCTTAAAAGGTGAACAAAACAGAAAGCCAGCCATTGGACTGTGTTATATGCTTAAGTTTCCACTTAATGCTATTAATAAGTCTATTTTTAAATTGGGAAAAATTATATACTCTCACACTTCATGAAAGGTGTTGTAAGATTAGTCAGAGGAAATGTCGCTTACACTTTGAGTTTCTTTCATTTTCACATTATTAAAGAACCTTTTCTTCATTGTCCCAAAAAATACTCCAGTGAGCATTTGTAGAGGTAAAAAAACATGAATGCAGGAGCCACCTCTCTGCTGCTCTCCTGCTCCCAGAATAACTATTGCCTTTTTTGCAGCTGCCTGCTGTGTTGGGGTAGGAAATGCTGCACTGTACGTGGAGGGCAGAGCTCCACCGCTGAGCATTGCTGCCTCATGGGGAGGCTCAGGAGGGAGAGCAGGGAGCTGGAATGCACAGAAAGCAGCACCGCAGGAGCTCGTGCGTCTCTGCTGTGTGGCAGGAGCACAGCCGTGACCCACAAATGAGGCTGAGGAAGAGCGTGGGTGAAGGCAGGAAGGCAGCGTTCTTGCATATGGAAGTGGGGAGTTAATTTTGTTGAAATCAGTAATAAATTTGGATTTACTTACCTAATTGGTTATTTTTATTCATGTTAACATTGTTAGAAATGAACTGCAAGTCCTAATGCAAGTGACCTCAGATACAGGCTACCTACATGAGCCTGTGAAGCTGTTGGATGCTGCAGCCCTTGGAAACCCATGAGCAGGTGCTTGTACCCAGTCTCCCTGGATCCTTGTAAGACTGCATTTGCCCTTAAGATGTTTTTGTTTGTTTTTTATATTGGCAAAGGCAGACTTTTGCTCCCCCCTTCCCATGGTGGGGTAAAGGAGGACGGATTTCTTACAGTCCTTCAGTTTGGTGGGTCATTGGTACAATGAAGGATGGCATTTATGGCGATATGGGAAGGTGTGGGAGAACATGTAAGCATCAAGTTGTTAGAAAGAGCTTTATACAGTTGTTTGTGCTAATGGCCTCTATGTGGTTACCAAAAAGAAGTCGATATTCCTATCAGCATTTATCAATAGAGGGAAACTGAGGCAAAATGTGTGGCTTCTTTGAGGTTATTACTTAAAAGAGTGGCAGCCATACAAGCTGATGAATAGTGCACTCAAGGGCTGTGGTACATCACATGTGTGAATTTCTCTTTTCAAGGCTCCTCTGGAGAACCCAAATCAAATACAAGAATTAAAAGCACAGTAGGTATAAAAACTGCTTAATGTTATCTCATGGGCAAAAACTCCGTGGTTCTGTAAAAAAAAAAAAAAAAAAAAAAAGTATTTCCAGCCTATTGCACTTTGTGCCTGAAGAAGAGGAGAGAAAACACTACCTTGGAAAAACATGAATCTGCCAAGGAGTTTTAGGCAGCCTCCTCCCAGTGCTCCCTAGTAGAGCGCAGCGGTGCCCGTGCCGGGACAAGGCTGGCGGGCGACGCTTCCGGATCAGCCCTGCTGCTGCTGGCCGCAATGCAGCCACAATACCGAGTGAGATGGCCAAGGGCGTCACTAAAATTATAAAGCATTTCAGAAGCCTCTTAAAGAGCTAAGCAGACATTTCAGGAATTGGATCAGCTTGGGTAAACATCCAATGGAGGCATGTTGATAGGGAGAAAAAAAAGTCATAGATTACTCATTTATAGAGCTGGTGCTACATTAACTATCGGCACGCAGGAAAACAAAAAGATGCCATTGCTAAGGGACCATCTATTCAGCAAGTAACTGCATTCAGAAAAGCCAACAAAATTTTGGTTTGTATTAAGAAAAGGCCAAGCAGTAACACAAAACTATTCTATAGCTTTTGTATGACCTGACACCTCGACACGGATACCTTGCTCTGCTCTCCAATCTTAAAGAAGGATAGAGCAGAACTAGGAAAAGTTTAGGCAAGGCAGTGGAATTGACTAAAGGAATGGAAGAGTGAAGGGTGAAGAGAGATCAAAAGATTAGAACAATATCTTACACGTCAGAAGAATAAGGGGCGCTGATAGATACATAAAGTAGCAAAACGTTTAAAGACGTTAAGTCAAAATCTCCTATTCCTTGAGCAAGAGGCACATACAGTGAAATTAAAAAGCAACTAGTTGAGAGCTAATAAAGCAAATTCCCTTAGCAGCTTACAGTGGAACAGCAATATTCAAAGGGGAACTGGTGTCTCCCCAAAGGGAATCCAAGCATGCTTTAGGATGCTGATTTGTAACGAGCAGAAATCATCATGATTCTGAGCTCAGCCCAATCCTGAGCTCCTGAAGTCTTGAAGCCAATCTCTTACAACGCATCTTGGTTCATTAATGGATTTACTGCCTCCTCTCCTGGAGCAGCAGACATGCCAGCGCTTAGAGAGAAATAGAGTTTTATATCTCTCTGTACTGAGGTCTTTTTTTCCCCCCTTTATTTCTTTGGAACTAATGAACTAGAAACTCCTCTGAGTGAAAGCTACAGCAGTAGGATCTATCCTCAGTGTCTGTTTCAATAGATATGTTACATGCATTTAAGCCAGACACCATATCTCTTCTAAGACTGGTGCAATTGCTGGAAGATGATGAAGAACAGCTTTCCAAAATGCATCTCGGCTTCGGCTGGCCGAGCTCTCCCAGCTCTATCCAGAGCCAGATCAAACTGCCTGTGTGTTCCAGCTTCAACTTGTGCTGGGAGCACGGAAGGAGCCCTCGCTCCCAAGGGAAAATCATGTGCTTGACCTCCTACCAAGGCCTTGGGCATCTCCCTTGACTTTTTGAATGTGGATGGGGAGACTGCTGTGGGCTCAGAGCGGAGCTCTAATGCTACCCATGTTCTTCAGTATTTATTAAATTGGATGTCATTGCAGTACCACCATGCCGGGCTGGCCATTTCCAAGGAATTGTTACACTTCTCTGATGGTTAATCACACGGCCTTTGGCCTCCTGCCTTATAACTCTGCTTGACATGTCCTATAATTACTACTTGGAGAGTTTTATTACTTAATTATGCTATCGGCTCTCGCAATTTAACATGCCATCAATTTTCACCAGTCCGCCCCTCGTGTACCCCCAAACAAATCCCTCCCTTCAATCACAATCTCCTCTGCAAATTTATACAAAGCTATGGAATTTGTGCTTGGATCAATAAATTGTAAAATTTGCTGAAGTAAAAAAATTCTTCCTCATTCTGCCTCTCCTTCTCCTCCACTTTTGAGCCCTTTAATGTCAGGCTTTTATAATATTCACAGTCACATTTACCAGTGCTGGCATAAAACAGCCAAATCATCTCATCTTTTTTAATATGTCTCCTAAAACCAAATTAGGTCTCCACCAGACAAGCTGTTGGCTTGTTTGAACATCTGCCTGGTGCTTCATGGGCTGCTGCGGAGCGCTCGGCGCCGCTGAGCCGCATCCTCCCACCGACCGGAGGCCCGGCCCTTCCCACCAGTCTGCTTGGCTTGAGTCGTGAGCCATTTTGGAGCACTTCAAAGACCAGCTTTGCTGGTGTGTCAAGGGAATTTGATGAAGAAAACATTGTTAGGTTGTTTGGCAGAGCTGGGGCTTGCGATGGGCTCTCAGCCATTTACTGCTTCTTGCCTTATGGCTTTTGCTTTAGGAGAAGCGTGAGGCTGAGGTCCTGTGGTAGTTCTTGAAGGCAAAATCTTTGTGGCAATGATAGGAAGAGCGTACAGGGAGAGATAATTTTGAACCAACATGACACTCTGCAGCAGTCCCTCGTGCAGGAGGGCACTGATTTATGACAACCTCCCAAATCTGCCTGCAGACTGTTTGACAGGCCAGACAGACACAGATTCTTAATGGTGCACAGGGCCAACCCGTCGCCTTCCACCTCCAACATCTCTCCTGCACCAAGACTGGAGCTCAACATAAATCTGCCAGGCCTGCACTGTGGGACTTGTCCCTTGGCCTCCTGCAGCTTAAGGGATGCTTCAGGAGATGGAATTAGAACGTGGTTGCTCAATATTGATCCTTGTTTGATTTATAACCCCTTGATCTGATTTTCTTGTTGGCGTCATGAGTATAAATCAAAAGTAACACCCACGAGAGTCAAAGAAGCGACACTGGCTTTAAAGTTACGTAACTCAAATTCACATTCTCTTTCCTTAATTTCAGCCTCTTCTGATATGAAGGAATAGCAGATATTAAAAAGATTGTCTCTCTATAGAGTACAAACGGAAGAGACACTTAAGATGCTGCCTTCGGCCATCCATTTTAATTATTCTTGAACCTGGATTTCAGAAGAATTATTTCCTGGATTATATCTCATGGAATTAGATTTTTCTCTTGAAACATCCCCATCCGCAATAGCTAGCAATCTTCCCTCTCAGACTTCCATTTGAGACTTGAATTAAGTTTTCCATGTAGAAACTTGAGGAGGGAAGGTAGTAAGGAGACGAAAACTAGTTATACATTATGATTTCCTATGCATGACCATTTTATATTGAGTCATTTGGATAAGAGCCGACAGAGACATCAAAATTCTGTAATCTTTTTTCGCTCCCAAGAATGTCCAACAACTAATATATCTCCTGTAAATTCAGTGGCATCCCATAGCTGTAATCCAAGGGACTGATATGGCCTTGAAACTCTCCTAGGAAATTGAGGGCATCTTTCTAAGACCAGCATTTCTAAAACCTCCATTTATTTCTCCAGAAACCCGTGCTTATGTACTGGGCAGGTGCTGCGTCATGGAAAAGGCAGGAAGACTGGTCTACGTGCACTATTTCTCTTCATCATGGCATATGAACTGAGGATTGATAAAGGTCTGGAGGGATCAGGCTAAATCCTGATGCTGTGGAAGTCCACTCAAAGTAATAGAACTGGTGTGAAAAATTTATAAAGGAGAAAGCTTCCTTGGAGTCCCCTGGTGATTCTCGGCAGCAGCCCTGAGGTACTGATGTGACTGATGGAAAACGTAAGTGTGTCTGAGCAAAGGCCGCATCCCCTAAAAAGGCTTTGTAGACAAAATGGGCCCTGTTAATGAAGTTGTGTGGTTTTTTGGATCTCCAGGAGGAATAACTGTTCAACAATACGGTTTGGAGTAAACCTGCCTGCCTTTCTTCCTCTCTCTTCATGCCCAGGTTTCCTTCAGCACTCCCTCCAGGAACTCTCTAACAAGGTACAGAGATAGATTTTAGTAAAAGCATTGCAAGTTTTTGTTTATTTGTTTATTTATTTATTTTGAATCAAACATTTGAAAAGAAGGAACATGTGATTGCAGAACCATTATTCCTGTAGAATTAGCATTACCATAATATACTTGTATTTTATCTTTACTACGGTCTGCATTTATAACACTTGCTTGCAGAATAATCCCAGCCATTTTAAGTCTTTTACCTCAGATTACTGCCTCTCATGCTTAAACTCTCAGACAGCCAGATAAGGCTGTTGGAGTATATTTGGAATGCCAGCATTTTGAAGCAACATTCCAGTTTATGAGATTATTTTGAAGTTTTGTCTGATTTTTTTTTCAAACAGGCTTGGAGATAACTCTGCTTTTGAAATTAAACTCACCCTGGGGGGAAGGCTCTCCACGTTCACAAACCAACTTGGGCCAGCCAGTAATGCACAGAATGGAGCATGCACAAGAATTTGGCAACATAATACACTAAGTATCATCTCATAGCCTTGGGGGGAAGAAGAAAAAAAACAGAATCAATGCAATCAAAGCAATGCCCACTCAATTTGCTTTCAACAAATTGTCGTCTCTTCCTTATATCACTACGTTCTGCTAATGAGAAAGGGAGAGGGAGATGATGAGAGACCAGTTGCTCCACTCCGAGCCTTGATGCACGTCGTGCAAGCAACACATTATGAACACTGCCTTGTACCACGCACATGAAAGCACCAGGATCTTTCCTTTTGATGATGCCTCATTTCTTAGGGTAAATAATAAGCACATTTCGTGGAATTTCGAAGAGCTTCTCCAGATTAGTTATAGTCTCTGCTGAGAAACCAATTACTCTAAAGTTTGAATGCTCTTTAAGACTGTGACACCTGCTAAATTGGGTTCAGAGAGCACTGTGTGAGCAAAAAGGTGCGTGTTTTTATTATTTTGTATCAGCGCATTTGTGTGTGTTCAAACAAAGATGGGAGATTAGAAAAAGCCAATTCCCTCCAAATATCAGTCTCCATTTTCATGCGACATCAGATGGAACAGAAAGAAATATAGGGACAAGCAGGGAATTGAGATGAGGTTTGCTCTTTGCTGCAGGATACAGGAAGGAAATATGAACAGCTTCCCTTTGATTAATGTATGCCCAAGGTCACACATGCAACTCTACCAGTCAATAGCAATCAGATTAGTGTAATGTATTATTCAGTGTTTATGATGGTGAATTTGTATAGTGCCCGTGAGGCAGCTTTGATCCCTTTGAAATGTTTTCTGAATGCCATTTGGGACTGCCACAAAACCAAGGCCGCGGTGTAGAGTCTCTAGCTGATGTTCCTCCTGTCAGCTAGGTATAATTACACACTTTTATTGCTTCTTTGTGGACACATGCTTGGTTTTAATTGTCCTACACTTGGTTCCCAGCCTGGCTTTTCCAGTCCAAAGTGTTTTAATGTGGTAAAAGATAAAAATGAATCCTCCTAGCAAAGATACTAAATGCTTTACAAATGCTGCTTCATTAGGCCTCGCTATGAATTGGCGATAGCTGCATATATGCAACTCCTGGTCCATCTGCGAGCATGCAGCTCCTTTATGGATGCAACACTGAAGTGTGTGATAGTTAGATAACAGTTCATAATTTGCATTTTCTTCATTTAACAACCTTCCTCTTTGCTTAGGAATGCTTGTTAAGTAATTTCCGGCTCTTTTGATATGTTTGAAGGAATTTTGCCAATAATTCCTATAAGTAATTTCTGATTTTTTTTTTCTTCATGGTCCTTTGCAGAAAAGTGAAGAATTAAGGGATATTTACACAGTCCTTTGAAAATAAACAAACTGCATAATACAACCAGTACAGTGGGAAAGTTTTTAGAGTTCTGTGTTTTTGGAAAAGTAGACTGTTAATAAACGATTCATTGGGGAGTGGGATGTGAGGTTCATTCCGTGAACCCCACAGAAGATAAACACTCCCTGTTTATCTTAGCTGCTCAGAAACTCATGAGTTTAAAATAAACTTTTCATGAACACTTGGAAACACTTCTGCAGCCTCTTATTCTAACCCTTCGCCCAGGTCAGTGCTAGGGGTCAGTTCAATAGCAGGTCTGTAATTCCCATAATACTACATTTGGGGCCCAGAATTACTTCTCCATCTCTCCATTTCTGAGAAACGCCCTTCTGTCCCCTTGCAGCTCTTGGCAGTGAAAACAAGGGCTCGATTCGAACCTTTCAAACTGTCCATCCCACGCATTCCAATTCCTGCTGCTGACCGCGGTTTGTCCTCAGGTCCGACTCCACGTACCCTCCAGCTTAGGACATCTGTGGAGAAAGAGAGTTGAAACCCTGCTCAAACCAAACGGGCCCAACGTGGAGGTCAGTGCAACTCCATGCCTGAGCTCGTGCCTGTGGGCAGAGGCTCGTTGGGTGCTCCAGGGAGCGTGAGGTGATGTCCAGGAGATGCTGTGCTGCAAACCACGTGCTACAGGTGGGCTCAGAAGGAGAATCCGTTCAGCCCCCTATAGCCAAAAGCAGCTCTGCTCCAGACAGGACTCAGGACATGAGAGAGACAACTGAGAACCTCACAGGAGGGTGAGATCTTCAAATGTCCTACTCTGAAGTTACCCTGAGCTGCACCAATGGGTGCCAAAGACAGAGGGATGTTTGCAAAGTCAGGGTGAAAGAGGGATCTGGATGGGATGGTAGGTGCTGTTCTTATTAAAATAAACTTGTTTGGTTCATGGTTTTATTAACTTTGAAAGCAAAGACACATCACAACTTTATAATGTTTGATTGGGTTGTGCTCTAGTAAATATTTTTGCACTGTGGCTAAGTCATTTCAATTACCTTAGAGATAAGCTCTCTTTCATGGACTGAGATCTAGAGAGCTGTGACAACAGACAACAGACATCAGTGTTCAATATCTGGCTTGCAGAAGCACTATGAGGAGAACCTCAGGGATTTTTATGAGGTCCAGTCTTATTCAAAAGCATCATTAATGACCTGGAAGAATAGGTAAAGAACATATTAATTAAATTCTCAGGTCATACTAAAATTGAAAAGCATAGCAAATAACAATGAGAAAACCATCCTGGAAAAAAAGCTGATGGACCAAGAGAGAAGAAGAAATGAGGCAGAATACAATTAATTTAAATCTATGGATGGATTGATTGGTAGGAGGGATGTACATATCAACGGGAAGACACCTACACTCAATAGGAAGAAACAGTGCAGAGAGACCAAAATGGTTGATATTTGAAAATATCTTTTCAGCCATGCAGTGTGGCTTCAAGTGAGGCTATCATTCACTAGGTCTGAATGAGCAGAAACATTACAAGGGAAAAAAGGATGAAAATCTCATCCAGAAAACCCCAGTTGGGCACATGTAAAAAATTGCATTCAGCTATGAGCATTTGAAAGTTGACAAAGGGAGGCAATTAAGGAAGAGAGATGGAAAGTTATCTGCACTTATAAATAAAAACTATATTATGACAGTTCTGCTGAGCTAAAATCTGAATGGGTAAAAGAGAAGTATGGTGAGCATCAGCACGTATTTAAGATGTAGACAGATATATTTAACATGTAGATAGAGAAGCAGTAGGGATTCTTGGTGGCAGCCAGCAAGTGCTCACTTGGGAGGATAGGAAAATATTGGCTGAACATCAGCATCCATTTCCTATTATCTGAGCAATTAGTCCCATTGAACGATCTCTCAAGAAAAGAGCTGAGTGGTCTGAAGTGGGTGCAGTCCAAGAACGGGGAAGTACACCCGAATGCAGAAAACAATCTCCCATGGGCACATAGTTTTAAAAAGTCCTTCACCTTTAGCAGTTTCATTTGTAGCTCTGATGCATTTGAGGCATCCTAACATCCAATACTTTCACTGTTAGAAGGATCTTCCTATTGACCACTTTTATTTTTACACATCGGAGGGCAGCAGTTAACAAGGAAAAGCAACTCAGAGCAGATGAAGGACCTTCCCTATTCATTCCCTGCAAAGCCTGTGGGTGAAAGAAGACTCCCTTGGGGAGCTTTCCACACCTTTCAGGAGTAACACTGCTCAGATGCAATGGGTTGTGCACCCTTGGAAGGGCTCGTGTGAGTTTTGGAGGAGAGATGAGAAGTATTTTAATGATGCCCCTCAGAGGTGCTTGATAGAGCACTGCCAGGACCTGAGGGGCCTGCAAGGCCATAACGATGTGAACAGCCTCAGCTGGGGCATTTCTGTGCTCCCTGCCCATGGCCCTGGCTCCATTCCAGCCTCAGCCTGGCCTAGAGGTGCTCCTGTGCTGGTCCCATCCCCTGTGGGCTACAGCCTGGTGGGTTTTAGGACTGTGCTGGTGCCATCACTGGCCTGAGGTTGTCCTTGGCTTGTCCTGCCCTGTGGAGCATCATTGTTCCCAGCCTGTGTGACCTCGCAGGATCTCAGTTTTCCCATGGTAGAGGTAAGTGCCAGCTGGTGCCTGTCCCCTTCCCAGCACACTGGGCTCCAAACCCAATGTCTCCCTCCTGCTGCAGTTACCCATATGTTGGATGAGGTCATGGGATAGTGAGAGCTTGAAGGGAGAAAGGGACCTTTCTCCCAGGCTTTTTTGTTTGCTTTCTATGGGCTGGATTGCTGTATCATGTCTGACTGCTGCAGCAGTGAACCCTCTGCTCTCGTTAGGCTTGTATTTCACTTTTTTTTTTTTTAAATTGGATTAACATTAAAGTATTGTTTCCTTGATATACAGAGTAAAAGCTGTTGTATAACATAGTCCTTTGTAAAAAGGGAGAATTTGGGTAGCTGTCATGTTCCTGTCTCTCTGTTTGCCCTTTTGGTTGTCTCCCCAGTTTGAGAAGACTGAACCTTTAAAAATAGTTTCTATGTCCTTGTTTTGCAGAAGTAGATTTTGTGTCCTGAAAATCAGGATTTCAAATGTAGCAACGTGTTTGCGTGGAAAGGGTTATTTGCTGAATCCATCACTCATTCCTGTAGCTGCAGGAGAGAAAGGGGCTTTTAGCAGAGGCGGGAAGTAGCAGAGCCAGATAATATGCTTCCAAACGCCATTTAAATTCACTTTCTTTCTAGTTTTGTGAGGGTCTGAAGTTGGCCCTGCTTTCAGCAATGGGTAGGACTGGATGACCCCTCAAAGGGGCTGTTCTGATCTAAATTATTTGTGACTGTTATATAGTGATTGTTGGAAACACAAGTGGAACTGCCCCAGGAACAGCAGGACTCTCCTGCAGTGTGTCCTGCTACCTGCCCTGTCCTGAAGGAAAGAACAGCTCTGCTCCTGAGACTTCCAGCCCTGTCTAGAAAACTCTAACTCTCTGTGTGTGTTCTAAACAGCCGTGCCGAACTTGGCACCTAAGCATCTGTTACCATCTGTAACTCCATTTGTCAGAATTAGAAGCAAAGTTGGGCCACGTAGGACTGTGTTAAAGGGAAAGGGAGCACCAAGGTCTGCTGCGGTGATGTGAGATCAGGCTTTCAGGTGTGAATCCTGATGTCCAGGTCAACATACTGGGCCTTGCGCTGGAACCATTAACCATCCAGAGCCACAGACACTGGAGCTGCTCTGTAAGGGCTCTTTCCAACAGCGCCGAGTCTCTATGAAGAGGCCAGAGTTTATCATCAGGCTGTGGCATTTCTTTCCTTCTTCCCTGCTCTATTCCAGCCCATCTTCCAGATAAGCCATGGACCATCCAGCTCTCCCCAGGCCAGGGATAAAGGAGATGCCCAGCTCCGTGGTGCAGGCTAGGACAGGAGAGCTGCCAGCTGCAAGTGGGCAGGCAGTGAATATAAGTGCTTCTGCAATCATATTATTACTTACACAGGGCTCGTACTGCACTGCAGGAGAAAAAGGCTCTCTGCTATCAAGTACAGGGGCCAGACTCAATCCCTACTGTACCTTCTCACTCACTTTATTAAGTTTACTTCATTTCTGCTCTGTCTCTGTACCTCTGTGCCCCTCTGCTGTGTGTACCAAATCTTGCTGACATTTTAATATTAAATTATTATGACAAGAAGATATTCCACTTGCTAAGTAATTTGTTTTATTCTGAGGAAAATTGGAAGCTGCAGGAAAAAAAAACATTATGAAAGTTTAAGACAATGGAGTGATACTGACTGATAAAATATAAATTATTATTTTGTCAGCAGCACACCCAAGTCCACTAAAATTTTAAGCGATAAAGCCAGCAAGTTAGAAAATTAAATTTGAGAGAATGAGGAGAATATTATGCACACAGGAAAAGAGTAACACTCAGATATACAAGCTGCAGAAAAACGCATCCCAAAGAAACCTGGAAAAATTCAAAGGGGAATTGCAAAATGAGCTCTTGGCCCTAGTTTTGTTCAGAGCATCTTTGAAATTGTCATTGACTTTGAGATGCAATGGATTCTCTTGGGACTAAAAGAATTACTTTCAGAATGGGTATCTCTCCCATCAAGAGGGATAGATCCCTACTTTTTTTTTTTTTTCCCTCTCATCTTTTTAAGAACTCTTGAGCTCCAAGCACTCCCTCGCAGTAGGTAAAGTTCTTGGTTTTGGAAAATCCAAGCTCACAGCTATCTGAGAAATAAAGAGCTAGTGAGCATAGCTGTTAAAGGATTATTTTATATGAAATTTGTGATGCTGTGGTATCACTGCCAGCACTTGCCGTGCGGATTTCATTTAAAATCAGCTGCCTTTCGTATAAAGAACAATTAGCCAAAACATTGCTCCCACCTGACAATTAACTTGAAAAGTGGTAGAATTGTAATCTAAACAAATGCTACTTGCTCTTTACCATCATCATATATGTTTTTTTAAAGGTAAGGTTGCTCTTGGCTGTCTGAAAGGAGGCAAACATCAGAACCGCTTCAGATTTGGAAGCGCTGTTGTGTGCTTGCCTTAGATAGTTTTCTTTGTTCAAATAACCTTGATTGCCCACAAGAGGAGCAGCTCTTCTCTGCTGCTATATTAGAAACATGCTGCAGAGCAGGTATATTCAGGAATAAAAACTCAGGCTTTTTCCCATTTATCAACTGGATACAATTGGGAAATGCTGGTATCCAGCTTTGACTGTGCATAGGAGCCAAAAAGCTGCATCTTGACTGTAACTTTCGTCACATAAGGTTAACTGCTCTAGGCAGTCAATGGAGCAGGCTGGGGGGAAAGAAGTATCAGTTACCCAAATCGAGCTAGATTTCTGCTGAAAACCAGGCTGAGCTGTGCAGTTCAGCCGCTGCTGTGGCTATGGACCTGTCCCACATCAGCTTGTGTTGATACTTCTTGAGAAACTGGAGGGTTGGCTGCAGATGTCTGCTCAAAAAACACTACTGAGAAAAGCTTTTCTAGAAAGCATAAGTTAAGGAAATATCCAGAAAGATTTTGTGGGCCTAATAGATTCTATGGAACCAAATTAATCATATGAATATAATGTATTCAAGAAAGATGAGCTGATTCCACTGTGTGTGTTTTGTTTTGTTCTTTTTTTTTTTTTTTTTCCCAAGTGAGGCTTCAGGTGATTATTGCAGGCAAGTGATTGCAAGTCACTGTATAAATAGGTTCTTCCTCTGCTAGCTGGATTCATTCATAATATCGCTGTAGATTAAAAATGAAGCCTCAGTACTAACACTGTCTACAGGGTTATTTGTTCAAAATAAATGGAAACATTTCTACTAGAAATACAAGCAAGCTGCGGCTCTTTGTGGTTTCTGAGTGGCTGGAATGTCCCATCTTGGGGACCAAGTATAGAGTATTGGGTTTACTCGTTTGCAAGCAAAAAGTGATTGCTGTTAAGGAGATCAAGTTTTTACCTAGAAAATGGGACCTAATGACAGAATGGATTTGTGGCCACTATCTAACACCTATGCAGCTCCTCGTGCTCTGTGGTGCAAGATCTTACCTTGCATTATTGAAACAAAACAGAAAGAGGTTTGCAGAAGGAGCCTGCTGAATTCCTGTGGCCGCTACCTGCATTTGCCAGCGGTGCTGGCTGCTGCCTCCCATTACAGGGGGAAGAACCCCTGGAGCCTGCGCCTTTCAGCCTGCGTTTTTCAAGGGAGTTATTGTGCCATGGGGATCAGGAAACTTTCACGATGAATCAGTTCAGTGTTTTACCCTTTCTCCTAGAGCAGGCATGTTCTCCCTCCTTCCCCGATACAAGGCAGGAAGGACGAAACACAGACCCATCCCTCATGGGGAAACATAAACTGGAGCTGCAGAGCACAAGGGAAGCCCAGTGCTGGGACTTGGCTCTCTGCCTGTTGTATGCAAGTCTTAGAGGTGAGAAGTGCTTGCCTGACATTTCAAAAGACTCATTAACCAATGGACAAGGTAATATATATTTATCAAAGACCTTTCCAACACCGCTATTAGAGCGACATCCTAAGCATGCTTCTGTATTACTCAAAGGATGCCAAGGCCCCCGTCAAATGGGATTGCTTCAGCACAAGCTTCTTTTGGTCTTGGGGTGATGACCTCAATTGCAAAGACAGAACCTGTCATCCCTATCTCTGGAGCCATCTAGGGCCTCTCAGCATTTCCCATTTAAAACTCAATAATGCTGAATAAAAGTTGAATAGAAAACAGGCAACTGGAATTGTTAGTTCCTTCTTTAAAAGACCTGCAGGAACAGTGTCACTGCCTGTAGGAGACTGCTGGGGAGTTTGAGAATCATTGTGTTCACAGAGGATTGTTATCATATTGAAGTCTAAATTTGTAGGTCTGTGATGACAAAGTTTTGAAGATAAAAGATTGGCCTGTAGAAATTACATTACAGAGCAGCCATTAAATATTAATCCTCCAGTACCTGAGAGATTTCAGATTAAAATTTATGATTTAGAAACATATCAGTGCTTGCTTCACACAAAAGCACCAATTGTCTTGGTAAATGTAACTATATGAGCAGAGAAAACAACTGGGTTCAGGGACAAGTGCAAATCATTTTCATATAAAAATAGAGGAATTCATAGTGAAGTACCAGGTCTTGATGTGGCCACAGGAGGGCAGCAAGGAAACATTGTCCTCTCCAGCATGGCTGTGCAGAGATGCCCTCGGAGAAGCGCAAGGTTCTGCAACCCGTGTGTGCTCCTGCCTCTCTGCCCAGGGACAGAGGTTCCCAGTGCAGGCAGGGAATAATGGATAGGGCTGGCTGGGCTCTCCTGCTTTGCTGGGAGACATTGGAAGAAATTAAGGCTATGTAAATAGCTGATGTCCGGGCTAAAATTTGCAAACTGGAAAGGAAAAATAAACTCAGGTGAAGCTGTAATAAAAGTGTTCCAACACTTTATGTGAATGAGACAGTGACAAGCCATCACTTTGGGGTGAATGTTTCATTTAATCTCCCAGTTTCCCTCCATATTTTGAAATAAAATTGAAATAAATCTCAGTATTGCTTAGAACTACACTGAGTCAAAGAAAACTAAACTTGCTGCTGCAACTGTCTCATGGAACTTGTGTTGTGAGACTAGCTTATCTTGCTCTTTGCTCGTGTTTATCACCCTTTTCCAAAGTAAAACCAAAGGTCATGAAATGTTTCAGGGCATGAGAGCAAGGAACTGCAAGCAACAACTCTTTGCTGCTCTGTCTGGTTCTGCACCCATGGGCCCTCCCAGGGCAGATGGCCCCATGCAAGCAAGGCATGAGCTGCAGCCCTTCCCCACGAGTGCAGCAGCCCAATGCTCTCCTGCAGTAAGTGACAAACAGGCTCTTCCAGTCAACAACGTTAAGGAGAAATTAAATAGGATAAAAGGGTTTCAAGAAATGACGTGCTGTGGCAGACGGCAATTAGGCGTGCGGGCTGAGTGAAGAGCAGATGTTTAATAGGGCTCCAGTGTAACTGAAATGATGTGCTATATTAATATATTTTTTTCATTTTCTATTGATCTCAAAACCTTCAACCCAGCAAAAAGGAAGGGAGGGAGGAGAGGAGAAAAAAAAAAAAAAAACTATTGCAATTGCCTATTGCAGGCTGAACAATATACCAAGCTTTATCTTAATTGAACATTAGGGGATGCTCATATGGCCAGCTCAGGGCTTTTGCTAGTTCAGCATTCAGGATGGTGTTGCCCAATTACTGTGATTAGCACTATACTTAGGGGAAACACTTCATGCTTTTACAGGGAACCTGGGCACCTGTATGAGAAAGGGTGTGAACTTGCAATTTGTTAGTTACTCTGTTGTAAGTGCCCTTGTACCTGCTTTTAGCCTCCTGATAAAATGCAGTGTAGCTGACCTTTTACTATTTTTTTTTAAACGAACGATAAGATGTCTTTAAATTACTTCACACAAACTGCGAGATTAAAGCACGTATGCAGACAGTCTCTATTACTAGGGGAAAAGACTGCATATCCTAGTTTATACTTCAGTAACTTTATACACACAAGCCTTCCCCGCCCTCACTTCCAGTCTCTGAGTTGAAGCTGCCATGGATACTGGACTACTTGGAAAACCATCGCATCCAGCAGTGCTATTTTCTATTGATGATTTCTGGCTACTCACACCTTGGAGTTCTGCTAGTTTATTGCTTTACTATTTCACAGAATCTCAGAATGGCTGAGGTTGGAAGGGACCTCTAGAGATCATCTAGTCCAACCCCGCTGCTCCAGCAGGGACACCCAGAGCACGTGGCACAGGGTGGCATCCAGGCGGGTTCTGAAGATCTCCAAAGAAGGAGCCTCCACAACCTCGTTAAGAAGTCTGTTAAGACTAAGACTGTTAACGCTAAGCCTGTCACTTAGTCTTTCTTCATAAGATAGATGCTTCAGTATCATAATCATCTTGCTCTCTCTATGCTGGACCCTCTCTAGAACCTCCACGTCCCTCTTGTGCTGGGGAGCCCAGAACTGCCCCCAATACTCCAGGTGCGGCCCCTCCAGAGCTGAGCAGAGGGGCAGGATCCCTCCCTCGCCCACTGGCAATGCTGCTCCTAATGCAGGTCAGGATCCCATGGGCCGTCTTGGCTACAAGGGCACATTGCTGCCTCGTGGTTAATTTGTTGTCACCCAGACTCCCAAATCCTTCTTCGCGGAGCTGCTTTCCAGCAGGTCAACCCCTAATCTGTGCTGGTGCCTGGGGTTATTCCTCCCCAGCTGCAGGACCCTGCCCTTGTCCTTGTTGAACCTCATGAGGTTCCTCTCTGCCCAACTCTCCTGCCTCTCCAGGTCCCTCTGAATGGCAGCACAGCACTCTGGAGTGTCGGCCACTCCACTCAGTTTTGTATCATCTGCAAACTTGCTAAGGGTGCACTCCGAACCTTCATCCAAGTCATTATTTTCTGCAGTCAGATTTAATCCAAACCCAGAAATCCAGTTTGTCACATTATAATTCTTCCTTTGGAAGTGATCTGTGACTACAGCACTAGAAAAATACATATACTGGCTGCAGTGCTATTTAAAAGTCTATTTAAAAGTATTCTTCACAGTCCAAGTTTTTTTTGTTTTGTTTTTTTCCCTCTCTGAGTGGAATGGAAATGCTGTGATACCGCACACGTCCTATGCCCAGACTCAAAAAAATCAAAACATATTTTCTTTCTAACTTCACTCTTTTTTGACTTTTGGGGATGTTCTAATGTTGGGTAGCTCTACCCCAGATTTGTTTTCAGATTGCAGGCTTCTCCAGATAGAGCTTGGAGCCTGGTATAATGAATCTTTGCTGCCAGATATGTTGATTGAAGCCTCGGAGTTTTTGTTTACCATGTGATTTCCTTATCAAAATACCAAAGATCACGTTTTTCTCAGTTCTTCCGTAAGATATGCACAAAGTAATGGATGAGTGTCACTTTGCATAGCTGATTGCTATCAAGCGCTGCAAATGAACACACAGCAGGCAGCTGCATAATACCCAGCTTTGCAGAGAGACTTGCCATGCATCATTGCCTGCGTGAGCAGGAGTTAACATGTTTCTGACACAGGTTTCATGTGACAGTGACAGCAACTCTCCCAGGATCTGGAAGGACACCTTCTCTGCCATGAACCCCAAGATAACATGGACACTTGCTTTTTTTGGTAGACACTACTGAAACTCCTGGAACCAACTGAGGAGCCAAGTACGGGCAATGTAGGTTTTGGCTGAGAAAAGGGAGATCGTAAGGGAGGGAGCATTTGTTTTCTTTGCCCTATTCATCAAATGTTCTAAGGAAAGTTGCCAGCTTGATGCTAATTATATAGCATTCATCTGCCACCAGGGCCAAAAGAGACTGAAAGAAAGACTTTATAGTGTCAAGCAGTTTTTTTTTTTTTTTTTTTGCCTAACAAAATTTGTCTTTGGAAATACTTCTAATATCTCAGAAACTAAAGCTTTTCAAGTAGCAAGCCTAATAATATATCTGTCTTTTGCCAGACTGAGCACAACTTAACAAATGAAATGATTAAGCTCAAAATTCCCAATAATTATAACCAATCAAGATGCTCCTTCAATTCTAAAGTTTTGTGCTTCTTTCTGTACGTTTACAATTTTCCCCTTGTTCTCTCTCCAGATTTCAAACCTTTAAACATTGTAGTGACCAATATTTTATTGGTGATATGTACCATAAATATAGTATTATATATATAATATATACCACATGTGGCAATATATATGGTATATACCTATATATAATAACCAGCAAGGTGATTTATTTTCAGGTGTGAAGAGTAGGACATTTGTCCTTTTCAACTCTACTTTGCACTTTGAGGTCTTCCCAATCACAGTCCTATATTTTATTAAACTCTGCAATACTTTATGAATTAAATCTTTTTTTTTTAATGGCTTTTTTTTTGTATTCTCATATGAAAACTATGTCCTGATATACTTATCTATTAAACTTCCTTTGTTGATGGCATGGAATTTGACTCAGACTTGGGTAATTCAGGTTTATAGCAGTCTAGTTGTCAGGAAAGCACTTGAAGCTGTTACACTTAGAGTATATAAGAACATGCTCCTGTCAGTGGTGGGTCTACTGTCTTCCTTTCTATTTACAGCCTTTCTTGCAATTCCAGTGTTGCATAAATCCCTTCCAGGTGTCTTCCATATCTTCAGATCCTTCTAGCTCTGCTGGAACTCTTCTACTGCTCCTGTCGACCATTTGAGATATATTCTTTAATTTCTCTTCACATCTAATAGCATGCAGTGTTCAATAACGTCTTGGGGTCCAAAACACTTGAAAGAGATCCTCTCTATGCAGTTAACAGTTGCAGCTGTTTCGGCTTCAATGAGCATGAATTTCTTCAGCATGTCATGCTGAAAATCCCTGCTTCCTGGATCTCCTTTTTTTAGTTACGGTTCCCAGCGCCGTAGTTATCACCTTCATTAATTTTCCTTCTCCATCTCAGTATTGGAAAAGTCTCTTTAGGAGCTCCTGAGGGAACCAAAAGTTGTAAGATTCTTTAGTCCCCAGGTCATGTCACAGCGGGTACATACTCCACAGGCTCAGATCTGGTTCCTCCTCCCTCCACCTACAGAGGTTCACTGAGCCAATGAGAATAGTCCCCAGGAGGGGTTTCTTTTTTTCCCTCTAACTCCTTCACTGAGTTACATTGCTCTGTAAAAGCAAGGAGCATATCGAGGCTTTCCGTGAACATAGGTACACCTGTTGCTTTAATGCTTGGAGATCTGGGGTGAAAACCACTTTATGGACATTGTCATCTCAATGCATGTGCAGAGCGGGTGCGCAGTTTGTAGAGAAGGTACAGAGAAGGTAAGGACAGGCAGAAGCAGGCAGGGACCAGAGTTATTTAATTCCATTTCTGCAGTCTTCATTGTGCCTAAACGAAGCTTCATCTTTGGCAACAGCTTCCTCCTCCAAAATGCTCAAAAAGCTCCCGTGTGACATGGTGCTCTTTGCAGCAGAAGTGTAGAGCTCGGCAGTTGCTTGCCTTGCTCTGTATGGGCTTGGGAGTGATGGAGTGAGTCATCAGCTGGGAGCTTAAAATTACGATGTGTGCCATGCTTTTGAAAAGCTGAAGAAATTAATATAACAAACAGATACAGCTCACTCAGTGGTAATGAAGAGGTATTGTACACACCAGGCTGAAGGTACACATCTGTTGCTGAAGGTATACATTTAGCAACTATTACCATTTCAATGTACGGAGATTAAGTACACGTTAGAAAATAAGCGTGAGGGAAATTATGCCATAATTTCTCCAGGATTGCACCACGAGAGAAAAGAAGCAGCAAGGAAGAATGTTAAAGAAGCAAAAGGCTATTGCTGCTTTTCATAATTGGTCTACTTGATACTTTCAGCTCTCTTGTGAAGAAAATGCTGAAAAAGTACATGCAGTATGCTGGTAGGAGAGTCGGGTTCAGCATCTGCATATGAAGGGACTGGTTCTAACAAGCCTTAATGGAGATCCTCCCAAGTGAGCTTCCAAAGTCCGAACTTTCCAGCATAACTTTCCTACATAAATGTCACCGATGGTCATGTTTTCTTGAAAATCACACTCAGGTAAAGGTTGGTAATTCATTTGTAATAAATGCCCAAGGACTGCACGAAACTAATATTTAGCACACATTATCCTCTTACCATGCACCTTTACAAGCAAACGTTATTTTCTTTCCCTGAAAAACACCTTTACTGATAAAGTAAGATTATTTTGTTTGTTTGGTGCCTTTTGGAAGTGCTATACGTAATATTTCTGAAAGAAGAATGTTAGCAAATACATTTTTTTCCATTACCGATACTGGGTTAAAGCCCAGTTTCTCCGAGACAGTGCCAGATCTTCAGTATCCAGATGGGCCAAGCCAGACTATTTTTTATTTTTAACTTGAAATTTAGCACTGCTGAGCTTTCTAGCACTAACTACAAAGCCTTTGAAGTAGACCACTGATCTAAGGAAGTGCTACAAAGTCATCAGTTGTGCAGCATAGCCCACACTGTCCCAGTACCATCTAATGTAGGAGGCCAAGTGGGACACTCTGGAGCTCAAGATGTACTTTAGTCATTTTTTTGCTGTATTCATTGAAAATATTCTTGCCCTGCAGGAAGATACTCTAAAGTTCTCCATGTCTTCAACATGGTTGTCCCAACTGCTGTCCCTTGACTGGCAGCTTATGGCCCTGTGTGGATTTTTTTTTTTTTTTTTGGGAACAGAAAGGCCGGATCCTGTCATCGCATGTCTTGGCCTTTATTTCTTATATGAACTGTGGATGTCGAGATACAGTGAACTGTAACACCGAACTAGGCATAATCTTGGAATCATAGCCATGTCTTTGCTTATATAAACAGTACAAAAAACACTATTCAATACCCCTAAACTTGCTTAACATTATCCTGAGTTCTCTTTCCTTGCGTGGCAGGTTGTACCAGAATATCCCCAAGCAGAATTTGATTTGTCATTTTGTTTTCATTCAGAAAGATGGGTGGGTGAGGAGGAGGGATGTTGATTTTTTTGCTGCATTAAAGCCAGTAAAGAAAAGAAGGCAGCTGAAACCTAAGGAAATTGTACTACTAATCATATTTTCATAAGCAGTCCTCTGTAGCATTGCAGTCACAGAGTATGTTTATAATTTGGTTTATATGAGCAACAGTTTAAGTTGAGGAAAATTGGTTTTCTTTTCAAAATGTCATGTTTCTCATTTTCTCTCAGAATCTTGGTCTGTTTCAAGCTCTTATCAGCCTTTAAATCATTCAGAAACACACTCTGTAATTAAAATGCCGTAAATCCTCATGAATCAATTTAGTTTCTGATTTGCTGTAAAACACATTTAAATAAAGTTGAAAGCTTTCTAAAATATGAGCTGATAAACATAAGTGCAAAGGAAAGACAAACCCGCTCTAGAATAGCTGGATTTTGATGGACTTAACATTGAGACATGAAACATGAGTTCCTCTGAACAGAAGGGAAGTGGTTCTGGGTTCCCCAGAACGGGAGCAAGTTAGCTTTCTCTTCAGATGAAAGTGCTCTGACTTTTTTGTGTGTGTTTGTTTATTACTGTGTTGTTCTGGGTTTCTAAGAACATTCTGCAATGTGGTGGTTTTGCTGTGTTAAATCCCAGTTTCCATTTGTCTCCAGACATTGCTCCTGTTACTCCTTACTTGCATCATCTGGGCACTGCAGCACCTGAATGGAGCTGGTCTCACCTAGCTGGGAAATCCTACATCCATAATATATGGTTGGCAGTCAGTCCTCCTCCTTGAAGAAGTCACGTACACTAACCCACTGTAGAAAACTCTTCTCTGCTGTTTTGGGAGTAGGCAGACTCTGGATGCTGCATTCCTGACTTTCAGTGCAGTAATAGGTTTGTAAAATGCTGCCAACTCATTGTAGTCTGCTTGTGACTATGCTTGTAGAGGAAGCCCATTAGATTTAAAGCACCTTTGAGGCTCATTTTTATAGAATTTAATCCTCTCTATAACACCCACAGTATCAAAGCACTTCCCTGTCCCCACAAACTATCCTCATGACGCTCTTCTGGGCAACTGCTCGTGACGTGGCCAATTTAACACTGCCTCCTTATAGTCCTGGATTTTTATTCCATAATTCAGTCAGTGTTTGGATCTTGTAGCTGACTCAAATTCTGCCCTCTTCAAGACATAAAGAAGTTGCAAGATTGGCTTCTCAGCCTCACACGAGTCTCACACTATTCTGCTTGCTTTCTTTTCTGTAGCTCTCATACGTTCAATTTCTGCATTTTCCTACTCCTCCAGTGTGTGTAATGCAGTTAGTATCTTCTGTGAGGCTAACCCAAAAACTTTTAAAATCATGAAACGCTTCAGACCCAGTTATTGTCAGGGAAAAAGAAAGAAAAAGCTACTCTGTCTTCCTCTTTACTGGCACTTACTGCTTTCAGATGCGGAGGGAAACTTTGCTAGTGGCATTTTTAAATGTCTCAGGTTTTGAGTGTCCCGTTGGCACTGGATGTACTGCCTTTGCTTCACTTTACTGATGGCGTGTCTCTCAGAACCATGGTGTTGAACAGAGATCTGGCTCATTCCCCGTTAAAGCATTTTTGAATAAGGGACCTGAAAAAAGAAGTTGGTTTCAACTTTACTTTGGAGTACAGGAAAAATGTTTGAATGGTCAAGATAGTGTAAGAATAGTCAGGTTAATGTAAGATAGAGAAACCCTGGGTCCTCATAAGTCATCAACTTCCTAATTTCCTCTGGATCTTGGAAGAAATTGTTTTGACTTCTGTGTGAAGTAGGCATTGAATTTGCTTATGGGTTGGACCTTTCTTGGTACCTCATTTTGCTGCTTGTGAACAAGGGCTGGTGCCTGTTTGGCTTCAGGTGGCAGAGCTGGGACAAACTCAGTGAGGACTCCGAGTTGCTCTGTTGGGATGGTAAGAGATACTGTTCTGTCACACTGCAAAGATGTTAAATAGTTTGGACATTTTTCTCCATCAGGAATAGAAACAAATTACTGATTAATACAAGAGTCTATTTCCAAACTGTTGCACAGTCTGGTGACATTTGGTCTGGGGTTTGGACTTGCCCCGTTCCTAATTATAAGAATGTGATAAAACTATGGCTTATGAAAAACCGTGGAGTCAAAAATCTGTTGATTCATAGGATAAAAATTCTGTGTTTCACCATGCTAGCCATACTGGTTAACAATCCCTTCCTTAGACCTACTTTATGTATCATGAAAATGTGTGGGTTTATAAGTGTTACAGAAATCTGTGCTAAGGCTTATACAATTATTGGTAATGGTATTCAGATTTATTCAACTTGAGTAGCTGCCTTCAGACCTTCGTAAGTGATAGAATAAGGGACAATAAATTAAAATTAAATCAAAAAGAAATGAAATGGAAAACAACTGACCCTTGGGCCCCAAGAACATCTTTACTTCATGCAATTCTAGTTGTAGAAACAGATACGCTTACAGGCTTGCTGTATAAGAAGCAAAAAACAAAGATGCCACCCTAGAGGGAAACAAAGCATTAATATTTCAGAAAGGAGATTTCTACAAAAAGATATTGGGCCTTCTTTGTTCAGACTTTTCATGTCTTTTGTCTGGGTGGGTAAAGCCAATAATTAAACCTCATGAATAGATTTATTTCCTTTTCTCAAAATTTACCTGCAAGAAAATGTGCTGAGGGGACTGTTGAGGATAGGAACTATTGATGCAACACTTTGTAGGGGGAAAAAAAAGAAAAATGGAATTTTCCTGGAAAGGCAGGAAGACCGGGATCCTTATATGTTACTATTAAGCACTGATAAAGCCCTGTTCTCCTGGGTTACAGGAATTTGACAGACTCTGCATATAGATTTCCCTTTTCCTGTCAGCATTGGGTTGGATGAAAGCCCAATGGTGCATTCTGTTAAGGAGCTTATTCATTCAATTAAGTTTAATTGTCAGCAGTTTTGATACTTCAAACTAAAATGAAACCTGGCTCTCTTTCCGAGGCTTAGATACACCTGAAGCCTAGGAACACTATGACGGGTATTAAAATTAGAATCTCGTATTGCTAGAATACCAGTTGCAAGGACAAATTTGGAATAAGCAGGTTCTTTCCTTCTACTGAGCAGCAGACCTTAAACATAGCCCATTTAGTCTTTTAAGCAGTAGTTTCTCAAATATTGGCTTGTAGGGGGAGTGTCTCCCCTGCTTGCGTTGTCAGTGTGTTTATTTCACAACTCTATGCATTTTAGAACATTTTTTTGAAATAGATACTTGTATCATAGTTCATATTTATATTCAGCTGAAATGCACGGAATATTGCAGATGCCTCCAGACTTTCAGATGTGATGCTGTAACAAACCTTTTATTTATTATTTCCCTCAATTTGATAATAGAAATAGAAATCCTCTATATTTGTTGTTGCTTCCTCTGACACTTAGTGCTCCCCTGCTCTCGGACTCGAGGATTTCTGTGCTTCATTTCCCTTTCATTTTAAGAAGAGATCATAGTAAATCAGCCTCTGTGGTCCTCCAGTGCCAGCTCTTGCCTTAGAGATCCTGGTGCTTGTGTAAATTTCTCAGCTGGCCACAGTGAAGATTTTGTTTATACAGAAGGCACAATGAAGTGGAGGTTAATGTTGCCTTTCCTTCCATAGCAGAGACCTCTGTGACAGACCACCAAAGCAGGTCTTTTAATGATAATATCTGTGTGGGGAGTAGGGAACTAGTTGTCTGGTTTGGCCTGTACCTTAGAGCAGTTATGAGCAGGACTGAATGCTGTGCAGGTTAGTAGTGGGTAGTAGACACCTGCATCAAAGTCCACTCCTACATGAGAGCCTCAACTAGGCTGCAAAAGAGAAGGGTCTGCTGTGGAGTATTTGCAAGTCTTGTGGCTGGGAAACTCTCCTAAAAGGAGGTTTGAGCCTGAATATCCATGTTTTTGGAGAGTCCTTTAACCGGGATGTGAGACCAAGAGTTGTGTACTGCTTCCCCAGCACTTTGTGAGTGGTAATAAAATCCTTTTACAGATCTACTACTTTGCTTCCCATTATCCTTCACCTTAAAGTGCCCCAAATCAAATCAAAACAATACATTTTGTTTAACTCAAGCTGTGGTTTCATTTACTCATGCATATTTTTTCTTTTAGAACACTGTTTCCAGATGATCTGAATGGATTCTTTCCTTCTTCCAGACATCTGTTGTTATAGTAACTTTGCTTGCACATTAGTGATCATTTATTTGTGCTGTAATCAACATCAGCAGAAGTACTTTCAGGAACAGGAGCTTAGTGCCCAGTGCAGGTCATGGTTCTATGATATGAAGAGCAATTTGCAGAAGCAGGGCAGCCACAGCTAATCACATTTTGAAAATCGCACAAAATGTGGCATTACTTAATCATGTGCTGTGGTAAACAGTGAACCCTCTGTCCTTTTTTAGAAACCAAATTGCAAGAAAAAGACAATTTAATCAGAGCTTTACCTGCCCATTATAGTTCTGCTGGCTCATTAGGTAGAGTAATTAAATACCAAGCAGAAATAATTATTATAATTATAGGACATTTGCAAGTTCATTTGCCTTCATGAAATATGAGTTACATAAACTAATTCCTTTCGTAAGGTCCACTCACAATAGCAATGAATGTCTAAACAGATATGCTCTTTACCTCCTTATATTTTGCAACATTATTGGGCCAACCTTTCGGTAGCCATTAAGAAGTCAGTAATTACCAACTATTATGATACCAGGATAGCCAAATGGCCTCTGTGCAGCTAGAAAATAGGGAATTACCATAGTAATTGTGCTCATTCGTTTCGTTCCCGATTCTGGAATGATGACAGGAAAAATAATCGGACAGTGTGTAGTATACTATAGGATAGGGAAATAGTTTAGTATTTGCTCTGTGACTCTGCTCGCTATTAGAAAATGTTTAGCTTTTGATGGGAAGAGCTAATGTTTGTACTACTAGTCTGTATATTCCTGGATTTGGGGTCCAGGATTCCTTTCTCATGGTGCTGAGCTAATCCGACAACCAAGTCCCGCACTCCCCGTTCATCCTTCTTGGGAGCGCTGTGCTCTTGTCTCTCCAGGTAAGTTGTGTTCACTCAAGAGCCTTTGCCAGCCTGTCTGAGGCAATCCAAATTGATCCAAATTCAGAGAGCAACAGGCTAAATACACTTAAGTATTTCTAGTGAAGTATTCTTTCGTAGAGAAAGTGTTAAGAGAAGTGCATGATCTTAGGCTGAAATGCAGAGGAGTTTCCAGGATGTGTTCATGAGTGTGCTCTTCTGCAGTGAAGTGTAAGATTGCTTTGTCATATGTATAGAAAAAAAAAACAAATTTTGCCAAAAACGCCTACTAAATGTGGACACTTAACTACATACCTCTGAATCTGGACACCCATTATACATTTCTACCTTCCTACACCAGCCTTCCTATCTCTTTTCTTTGTGTCCTCTCGTGATCACAACTCAAATGAGCAGTGGCCACCCAGCTGAGCTGCTCCAGCCATGTTCTGCACCAACTGCGCTTTCAAATGGAAATGAGTACAGACTGGCCTATGAATTCAGACTTCTTGAAAGGTTTCCAGGATTACATTCTTTCAGATTATTTGGTCACAGAAGATGAAAAAGGAAAGTCGCAGTAAAAGTTTGCCTGGGTTTCCAGGGAAGCACCAAATAAAGAGCACTGAATAATGCCAACAAGGGGCTAAGACTTCTATTAATTAGTTTGTTGACTTGGCTCCCAGAGAAGCTCCCACTCACATTATTCTGAAAAGGAGGCTCAGGTGGCTTTTTTATTTGCCTATTTAAACACCTTCCCCACCTTATCCTGAGTCCTGGTGGGTCTGTGTGTATGTCAGGCTAACTGTGCTACCATTATTCCCTTGAATGTGTGAGTTTATTCAGTCCTCTATGGGATTATCAGGCAGGGAAGAAGATAACAAAAAGATCTATCTCATCCAGGTAGGCAAATAGGAACACTTAAAATGAGTTCAGCATCTCCACAGAAGTATTAACTCTGGCAGAATTTATCCCTGTTCCTAGCATAATGAAAAAAAGGAATTAGAAGGCATCAATGAGAAAGCAAATTAATGCAACAAGCTACTGTTAATGTGCAAGCTCAGCTGCCTTATTTTTTTGTCTTCCGATTCAATTTCAAATAGATGTAATTAATTATTTTATTTAGTCTCTGTTCTCCCTCTAGTCTACAGCAAGCAGACCAACACTTAGTGGTCTCAAAGCTCATGCCAATATAAAACAAAAAGATATATATATACGGATTGCTGTCAAACAATTTTAAGGCATCCTTGGTATGGCCAGGCTTGTAATTAAGCTGTAATTGGAAAGAAATTAATTGATATAAGTAGGTTATTAGCATCACCATTGATCAGCTATAATCAGAATCAGTTTCTACATGAAATATTGATTGCCACTTCTTCTTTCTAAATTTAATTATAATTGTAGCATGCATTGCCTGTACATGGCTGGGCCTATTATTGCTCTAAATATCCAACTGAAGAAAGAGATGAAATCCTGTACAAACTTTAAAATGCCTAGAATAGGAAGTGTGACATCCTTGCTTTCATTTGTTGCTTGATTAAAATAGGATATGAAGGAATATTTTCTGTTTCCTGGATTACAGTTATCATATTTGTATGAGGAGAACAGTCTCTGGACTGCAAGGCAAATTTATAAATGGGCCAAAAGAGGTCTGCAGTCTCTCAGGTCATACCTGGCAATGTGTCCACAAAAGCTGACCCTGATGTAGAATAGCTAACTTGGCAAGACAGATGGGCAATTGAAAATACACAATTTAACTTCTTATATATTTGACCATAGGACTGATACAGCATCTGGCATGGTAGGACTTCAGTCCCTGGGGCTATGAAATGCTGTAAGAGCAAAATCTCTGTCTGCATCTGATATTGCTCATGCAGTTAAAACCAGTACAGGGCATTTTGGCAGGTGTGGTACTTGAAAATCTGGCCACGTAAGTCACCGGAATATTTATGGCATGAGAAAAATAAAGATCTCATTGAGATGATTCATCATTTCTAAGAACCTACCAGGAATTATAATGTAAATAGAAAATTACTGTAGGTGATTGTAATGGTTAATTAGTCAGCTTACCCAGGTACACCTTTTTCTATAATTATTCGTTTGAAATCTGCTTTTTTCGTTTTACAGTGTTAGGATTTGCTTTACCTTCCCCACCTTTATAGATTCATTGCAGAGCAGTGAGAATGGGTGGGAGCTGGGTAGTTTGACTGTGGGCACTTCTGCACCTTCGATGCCACTTGGCCAAAGGTTGAATTGGTCTCCTTCATCTGAGCCATGAAGCTCATGTCCTGCAGGGGGCAAGTTGGGACTAAATATCTGCATTTAGAGCAGCTCATGTCATCCTCAGATTAATTAGTAGTCACATGAGAAATGAATTTTTGAGTCCTTTATGTCAAGTATTGTTTTTCCAAGCCAAAGATGAAATGAGGTCATGATGCAAGGTGAGAAAACCCATGCAGATACCATGAGCTCTGCCTGCTCCACACATTAGCAGTGTCGCTCCCCAGCTCAGGCTCCTCTGTTCTCTTATTTAATTTGTTAATCATTCAAAATATTTGTATTTTCTGCAGTAATGCTTTTATGTGCTCAGTAGTGGGCACACTGGAATGTTGCAGGCATTGGGTCATCTTCTCCTTAGGACATTGGGTACTATCCATCCAGGATGGATTGAGCTCTGCACACGCAGACCAAATGTAGGTTGTCTGAGGAGGGTTTCCAGAGCAGTTTGTTCACCCTCTTCAGCAAATTTAGAAAGAAATGTGAACCTAATGCGTTCAGCTCTGCAAGTTGCCATGGTTGCAACAGAGACGTTCTAAATGTGGGAGATTATATAATCAGCTAGAATGACTATTTATACAAAGAGTTTAATTTAAACAAAAAGAGAGAAAAGCAAACCTGCTGCACAATGCATGACTTTGTCACTTCTGCTCCTGCACAGCAAAGCTGGTGTAGCACCCATGGTGCTAAATCACAGTACTTGCACGTCTGCTCCTTGCAAGGTATTTGTGATGCGCACTAAATCCAAAATAAAATAAAGAGGCATTAAGTAAAAAGTAACTGACCTGATCCAGGCAGGAAGGATGGAGGCTATTTTATTATATCCGAATCAGTATCTTTTTTTTTTTTTTTTTTTTAATGGGGGATACACAAACGATTCTCTAAGTTTTGTTGTTTTTTTTTTTTTACAGTCCTATAGACTTTAAAACCCACTAGTGTGGAGCTCCTTTTTTATAAGGATCATGCAATGAAATGCAATCACAGGGGCTAATTTATCCTCCTTTAGGAGGAATTAGCAGAGCTCTGGCCCACATGATATTACCTATATATAGCAATTTAATTCTTTCCGTATAATCTCCCAAACACCTTCCAGAAAGGAAGGTCTATGTCAAAAGAAAAAGGAAGAAAAATCACTGGTGTTGCACTGGGCGCTCAGGAAACTCGGCATGGAGCAGGAGTATTACAGCTGGTTTATGGTAATTTTTATGGCAATCTGATGGGAGGAGACACCCTGTGCTTGAACATAGACAGATGGGCAGGCCCCGCTTTCAATCCGGTTTTGTCTCTCTGCTAAGCCAGGCTCTGAGCAATGCAGACTTCTCCAAGCCTTTTCACCACTTGACGTGGGGGCCTCTTCCTACCCTGGTTCTTCCTCTAGGTTGAGTCAAAGCACTGGTTCTCCTCCTTGCACGTATGGGACCTTCCAGAGCTTCGATGGAGGCTGGTTGGAAGAAGAGTTCCCCCCTATATCTTTTCCCACAGATAAGCAATGGAGGTCTGTAAAAATGACTAAGTTCAGTAGGTGTTTTCTCACAAGATGCCATTGGCCAGCACTGTGGAAAGGAGCAGTGACAGTAATAAAATGAAACTGCAGGCAGTGCAGGGCAAAATTTAGCCCCAGTGTAATGAGGGTTGCTTTTCTGTAGCATGTTCGCTTGGAACGTCTTGCCTTTGCTGGTCACAGACTAGAGACCCCTGAACAGGTTGTTTTAATGCTTTATATGACAAAGCTCAATCCCAGGTGGACCTCTGAAGCACTAATTTGGAGCAAGGAGACTTTCTATGTGGAGGCAACAAGCGCTGGAAAGAAACAAGCTAAACTGATGCTGCATTTTAGCATCGAGCAGTGGGGCTATTAGTTTGAATAGTGCGTGTTTCTGCTCCCTGCCTTTTGGCTTCTGTAATGATAAAGCTTCCACCGAGGTACAGTTCTACACAAGTGACAAGGAGAAATGGGCTGAGTAACTGCAGGGAGCAAGGACAGAACAAAATGTCTACTACAGACACCATAATGATATTAAAAATCTGTTGAAGTTGTGCAAGTAAATTCAGTTAGAGGGGAAAGATGCGCAGGAAAATACCTCTGCCCCAGCAGGCCTTGGAGGAGGGTGAATGCCTTGTTTCCTCTTCTACTGACTTTCCAGGTTTTCCTTGCCTTGTGGCAGAGCAGGAATTCAGTGAGACTACAGTTTTTGAATACAGATGAGTTTGTTCATTTTTAGTGGAATTTGGCCCAAGAGATTGTGTTTGACGCCTGACCCTAAGATTCAGTAACGGGGCTCAGATGAAGAATGTGAATCGCCAAAAGCTGCAAAGGAGAATATTATCTTATGCTCTTTCCAACCGTGAAGCCCCAGGTAGTTCTGGAGATACAGGAGCAGGAAGCCTGGGAGGAAGTCTGTTCTGGAATTCCCGTTAATGTGTAGTAAGGTGTTTTATTAAAAAAAAAAAAATAAAGCAGGTAGGGATGGAGAGATGAAGATGGATTCCATCACTCTCCGTAATAAGACCAGGAGGCAGAGCACTGACCTCTGATTGATTAGTGAGGGGAGGGTTATTTTTCCTTGGCTGTAGGAGATATTGCTGCTGCCGTCGTGGCAGGACTGTCTGGGGAGGCTGGCTCTGAGGGAGAAGTGAGCCCAGACAAGAAAATGCAGTGAATGTCAAGCAGTTTTCTCCTGTGATTTGGACTGCTCTGGGAGCTGCATCCTGCCTTGATGCTGAGAAAGATGATGGGTAGTAGGAAAGCATATAACAGAAAGCATCTCTTTGGTAGAGCACCCTGCTTTTTTATATTCACTGTAAATCCTGTAATGTGTGTCCCTCGCCTTGATAGGGTTCACCTTCTCTACTGCTTGGAGTGAAGAAAGACATGCAAATGTCTTGCTCATCTGAAGTCCATTTTCACTTTCAGGGAGTACAAAGAGAAAGCATCTTTATAATTCAAGCAGGGAGGATAAAATCTGCTCTGGTTTTTCTAAAATAAAAATGCAGTGCGAGGAGAGGCCTTGCAGCAGCCCCAAGCAAGCTCCTGCTGCTCTGCTATAAATCTCAGAAAACAGGGATAGTGCAGCCTCTGCTCTGCTGTTGTACAGACTGTTGTCACCAGAGCATAAGAGGTTTTTTAAAGGTGATTAATGTTGCTCTCCCATGCACAGAGCAGTCGCACGCTCACTGCAAGGCCCGGTTCAAAGCACGGCGTGCGCAGGAGCCGGAGCAGAGCTCGTGTGGGGAGCTGCAGCCTTGCTGAACGGGGGGCACAGGGCCCGCGTGTTGGAGTTAAATACTTGCTGGGTTCTTTTCCTGCTGAAAATATTAGTGGAGAACTGTAAGAGCTGCTCCTGCAGGCAGAGCACGCTGCCACGTCCCTCTCAGTGCAGATAGTGATTAGTCAAAATAAGTGAGGAAAGCGATCCTTAAGCAAGATGACTGGATGTGGTGATTGCTTCCCATTCATTTGTGTCCTGCCAGCTTTCGCTGGGTTTTTCCAACTTCCACTTTCCAACACAGCCAGAGAAGGAAGTTCTAGCTGCATATGCTTTTTAATGAAAGCCTGTAAGGGAGCTTCTTCTCTGTTGTTGTACCTGCTCACATCCTGAGGCACATCTCCAACAGCACCTGCTCCCTTTGAGTCTTGTTCTATGTAGGAGGATGTCTCTATTACTGCTCCTCTATCCTTCCAACTTTCCTCTGGCAACAACTTTGAAGCTAAGAAGATGAAAACAGGCAAGAGTTTTAAAAATTGGAGAGGCTGAGAACTTCCTGACTGCTAAGGATGTGACAAGCAGTTATTAACCCTCTCTTCCCTCCAGCATCCTGTGAACTAGCCCTCAGCAGGCAGTGAGATGGTCACTTAAAAAGGATTCATCTTACCAAGCCCTACTGAAAGGAGTGGATGCTTTTAGCATGTAATTCACCTGACTTTGCTGTAGTCTAACACAGACTAGATGAATTGCACCCTAAAAATGCTAATTTCTCTCCTCTGACTTCAAAGGCAGTCCAGGGTGACTCACTGAAATAGGAACATTTACTTTTGGGCAAAAAAATCCCACCCTGCTCTGGCAATAGATTCATGAGTCTGACAGTGAGGGCAATAATAATAATATGGTGAGATCGTGAATTTGGTTATTTAAAGGTGTTTTGTTGTCATTTCTTAAGATCTAGGACAGTGTTCTTTGCATTAAGTTGATTTCAGACATTCCTTTTAATTGTAAATCTTCCCCATCAGCTATCTTGTTTGTACTCTACAGTCCCCCAAATCCTATACCCTTATACAAGTTTCCTTAGTTTCTTTTCTGTGATGGTGTGGGATTGTCCTCAGCGACCTAAAATGTCCTTTTTCATCTGGCATTTTATCTCTCTAAAGCTTCATGTTATCTGTGAAGTGCTTCAAACTGAAGTCTCATTTTCCTCTTGTGTCTCCTAAATAAAAAGTATGGAATAAGCCTAGTCAAAATCTCCAGAGGATTTTTTTTTCCTGATTGACAAGTCCTTGCAAACATGTCCTGGGACCTGTCTGTTCTGCCTAATAAATCATCATTAACTTTCACTAGAAATAAAGAGATTCTCTCCATCTGACAGGGTATCAATTCAGTTGCCTTAATGTATATAAGGTTTTAGGTGCCTGCACCAACAAGCTCCAAGAGAGGCTTTTTGTCAAGTGAAAAATGGCATTCTAGCAGCAGACCTGGGCTGGCAGGTGATGGACGAGGCAGAAGGGAGTGCAGCTCTTTCTGGCTCTGCTTTATTGATTCCAGGGCTCTGACCAGCGTAGCAATGTTCTTGTATCAGTAAAACCAGGCAGAAGTGAGTAAGGGGGGCGATGATGGCTTGAAGTCAATGTCAAAGCCAGAGTAGTCTTGGGGAGAGGTTTTGGGAGGCAACGACAGCTCCTATGTGGATCAGCCTTTAATCTCATGGGACCATAAATTGTAGTGTTTTACTAGCTTATTGCAAGCATCTACTAAGAGGAAGATGCAGTTGTTCATTTTTCTTCATCACTTTTCACATAGGCACATCCACAAAGAACTAAACATGAACAAATGAAGGAATCAATATATGATATATGCAAGCCACAGCTTCAATGTGTATTTTTTACCAGGTGATCCTGTGCCAGACGTGGGAGGTTTACTCTGGTTATTTGGCTTTTCTATCTGTTATCTGCCCTTCTACTCTTCAGTTCCTACTCTTCTTTCACCCAAAAATCAGGAAAAAACCACTTTGTTTTCTATATTGCCACTAGGATCCTGAGGGAGGCTTTGTTTCAACATAATACGCTAAAGATAATCACATAACTGTGTTGATACAATAAAATACCTTTAAAATAATAAAGACGAAGTAGTAATTTAGCATGTCAAATCCTTGCTAATGAAGAGGCAGTCCAGAAATTCCATTAAGGCCATAGATTTCCTTGCTTGTCTTTCTTTGTCTTAAGCTTGTATAAACTGTAACAGTAGATTTTTGAAAGAACACTTCTATGTGTGTATTCCTCACAAATGCAAGGTATTTCCTTTTACACTTTTTCCTCTACAGATTACAGACTTGATAAAACTTCTTTTTTTTAATCTAATACTTTCCCTGCAAGAGCTGAGCTATTAAGCAATGCATCAAATGCAAGTTTTGTCATGTAACCAT
Source organism: Tinamus guttatus (assembly GCF_059628265.1). Lineage (NCBI taxonomy): Eukaryota > Metazoa > Chordata > Aves > Tinamiformes > Tinamidae > Tinamus > Tinamus guttatus. The sequence goes on along the minus strand of NW_028289684.1, from coordinate 2,406,593 downwards.
AAAGGTATCAGTACTGCAATTGTGTCATTGATTTAGTCCTTGTGCAAAAGAATCAGATTTCCACTTAATAAAACATAGTTCATGCAGTATGCATTGATAGCCAGATGGTTTATGGACTATTTGTTAGCTTAGTCACTATGGTAAGGATTTAAAAATGAGCTGATCTTGGGAGAGGGAAAGAACCTCCTTAGTTTTTGAAACAGGCCTGTGGCCTTTGAGGAGCACAACAGAATTTGTGCTGCCCGTTGTATGAAGCATGTGCAGGGCAAAGAGTTGGTGGATGTTGCCTTTGAGTCTGGGACATCCTCCTGAGATGCTGCTGTCCCAGCTGGCCATTGGTACTTTCAGTGCCAAGATGACGGTAAAGGAACTAGGGGGAATCAGATTAATGTTCTCAGTTGATTGTAATAAATTGTCTTGAATCAAGCAGAGCTGATTAAATAAGGGAGCAATCAAATGCATTCTTCCTTAATGTGCAAAGGTGTTGAGAGATCCTCTCTTGCCCCTGTAAACTAGATGTTCTCTTTTCTGAGTCAGATCTCCCTTGGAGCCCTGGCTCTTGAGATAAATGAAGTAGAAATTACTACTGGATGGTCTAATTCTCTAAGCTTTTGAAAGGGCTTTTAAAGGAAGTTCCTTAAAATATCTTCTAAAATAGAAAAACAAAATAAAGTACCCACATCCCTTGAGAGTGCAAGTGTCTTAAGATATCCTTAAGATGGTGAGAGCATAGCATTGAAGTTGAGACCCAAGTGTGTCATTCAAGGAGCAGAGTGGCTCCTCATGGTACCTTTGGAGCTGAAAGGAATATCAGTGGTCCGGATATGGAGCAAAACAACAGAGAGGAATGTAATTAACATCCAGCAACCATCAGAAGAAAAGGCAAAGAAAGCCTTGTAGAAATCAAGCTACTCAAATGTTGAGATGAGTATTAACATCTGAGCATTAATACTCATGAATCTAGGTGACCAGATATAGGTGTCATCTATTGGAATGTAAAAATAAGTAGTTTTGTTCTGAAAGTACCTGTAAAATTAGTGCCATAGAGTGCCAAAAAATGGCAGAGTCTTCCTGTTGCTTCTCAGGGCCTAGCAAGTAAAGGAGACATTAGTCTATGATGAAAAAGAAATTTCTTAGAGCGCATTCCAGTATTTAGTCCAGCCTCATAAAATATTTAATGCTTGTCAATTCTGTGGTGCCTCTGAAATGGTGTGATGTTGTGGGAGAAAACTCATAACACTTTTGTGGTGCAGCAAAATTATGTTATCCTAAATACGTATGTAATTGGCCCTTTTGTTGAATAGGTTCAGAGCTGCTTGAGTAACCGGGGCCTTAGGCTGCATGTGGCTAATCCAGTTTTTCAGTCAAGTGAAGCAGAGAAAAAAAACTTGCAGAAAAAGGGGATTGTGAACCAGTCTTATTAATGCTGCCTTTTCTCATGGCAGGTATTAAGATCTTAAATAGAGTTTCCCAAAAATGCAGAATGCAACTGACTGGTAAGAGCACTACTTGCTGTTTAGGGAAAAAATGCCCAAATGAAGTTGAGCTGAATTCACAGTAGAAAGCAGATTAGATCATGGGGTTCCCATAACTTTATTGTGACCGCTATATTAAGCCTCTTTTTTTTTAGCTTGCTTAATTTTTTGGAGTCTTGAATGTTCTGAAAGGGATTAAACAAGTGTTGTGTCTTGCCATATGCCCTGGCTGTATTTTCTCATGCCCTGATACTGAAACATCACATCTGTTACCTTTCTGTTGATAACAGCTTCATAAAAACTGGCCGGTTTCCAGAGCAGTATCTTTTTTTTGTCACTGTCAACTTCTGTCAGTTCATCTCTCAGTCATAAAAATTATAAAATGAAGTCTGCTCCCTCGTTTAGCTTTCCTCCCATTAGACGTGCCCTGCACTTTCATTGTAGGGTTCTGATTCATTAATTTTTGGCACATGTAGTGTTTTTCAGAACTAAAAGATTTATCTGACACAAATTGACCCTCCCTTTGCACTTAGGAAATTGCCATAACTATCCTTGTTTCACAGAAAATATTGAAAGGAATTTCAGACAGAAGGGATACCCCCATTTTCACTCATGGCCTGTAATTCAGGTATGTTGCTATTTGTGTTCCCGACATTTCAGCCTGAATTTCACTGCAGCTGAATAATAAAGCCTAACAGCTTATGTGGGTACTTTATTCCTCTGGAAACCAGGTGTTTTTAACAGGATGTCCCAAAAGAAAATGCTCACAATAGTAATTTTTAGTACATCTAAAAATAAAACTCAAGTCATGATGAAGGTTCCCTTGTTTTGGCACCAGAACTTCAGTTAAATGTTTCTGGATCTCAGAAACATCGTCAACTTTGAGAGAATTGCAAATCCTTTGCTTTTATAGACCAGGATATTAAGAAACCTTTCAGATCCTCTGCCAGAATTTCAATATGATTGCATTTTTTTATTATTATCTGGCCTTCATTTATATTTTGTCATCATCTTTGTTGGTTTCCCACGGTAATGCACTAACCATTCTGCTGAGGTATGACATGTCCCAGCTAGTGGAAGTCCCTGTTCTCAGTATTGCCTGTGCTGCATTATTGTATCCTGTGGTTCAGTTTATAACCCATCATATTTTTACTGACTCTCTCCAGAGGAAGAGTGCTTCAGATTAATTTTATTATTGGGTTTATTTCAGTTCAAAATGAGGCGTGGGTTTCCAAGTGACAGAAAATGGTCCTTTTCTTAGAGTATAACAATGTAGTTTAGAGATGTATTATCCAGAGAAAATGGGAAGGTTTTAAAGGCTTCTTTAAAGAAAGAAAATTTCAAGCCTGGTTATAAACAGAAAGAAATAAAGAGAAAAGTTCAGCAGTATTTCAAAAACAAGAGTTGCAAGGAATGCTTCCATGGGCTGCTGCTGTAGACTATCACCCCCACAGTGAAGTGCTCCTGGACATGATGGTGTAAAACTTCCTTACCACGAACATATGTGCAAATAGAATAGTGGTACAGGGATTTTGATGAACTAAACCTTAGCACAAGAAGGAAAGGAAGAAAAAGATCTTTGGCATTCTTTTGATTAGAGTATCTGATTCACCAAGTGGAGCATTATTCATCAAAACATCCCCGTCCTCAGTGACACTGCTCTTCATCTTAATTTCTTCCTCTTGCTTTGTAAATATCAGATGCAGTTGGCCATCTAATGAACAACACTTGAATTCTTTCATGTTCTCCTAAGACACGTGGTGTCTTTGTACGTTGAGGGCCACGTTCCTCATGAAATGTGTGCTCATTCTTATTCCAACTTCCCACCTTTACAGAAGAGCTCCTTTACAATGCCTGAATCATGTGCCTTGCCTCTTGATACCAGAAGTGCTATGACTACTGTATTTTGCCTAAATTCAATGTTCTTCTTTACCAGCCCATCTCTTTGTAAAGCATTCACAGAGCAAATTATGGAGTCTCAAGAGTAACCAAGTCTTCCTGTTCAACCATTTTCATCCGTTTAGTTAAAGTTGTGAAGACAGAGAGTAGAACTCATTTACAGGGAGCTGAATGTAACTTTTGTCTCTGCCTTGGCTCCAGAGAGCTCTTAATACAGAGCAATTTCCTCTCATCAAAAGCTTTCTCCAAGGTGGTGCTTGCTCTACTCAGAGTGAGCTTACAAGCATTCATCTTCCTCAATACTTCATTAATCACACAGGGGAGGTCTGTTGTGGAGGATCCTGACTGAAAGCCTACCTATTCTCTCCTTTGGTTTAGAGTGGGAGTTAATGGCTCAGTACCTTTGTAGAAAAAAACATCTACAGAACGTAACAGGGAGGCTAAAAGGACGGGAAGCTCCGCTCACAGTTGTGAACACTCCTGGGTCTAACTTACATTGGGAATTTCCATATACGTTTTTCAATGCCATGAAGTTTAGTACTGCTTGATTCTGATATCCTTTATTCTGACTTACAGAAGTGATTTAGTTTTTAGTGGTTGTCACTGACAGTAATTTTCTAAATGAAAGATTAGGCTGCTTTGTTCCTGATTATGTGAGTGTTGTCAGCTACATGTATTTAACATCATCTTCATGAGTCATTTTGACAAGGTCAGGGTTAAGCATAATTGCTTGCAGGACACTTCGCAAGATCGTGCTTGCAGTTGCGTGCACAGTGCAGATGGGGCAAAGTGCCTTATCTCACCCAGGGCATATTAGTTCTTCCTGTAAGAATACCTGCACATACAGTCCCTCATATGAAACATGTGCCTATGTATTCCTGATATACAATATCTTATTACCATGTGCAAGACGTTTACATTTCATCCTTTCCCAAAAGCTCATTCTTCTTGGTGTTGTTGATGTTCATTTGCATCCTAGGTGCACCCCTGTTTTTTTGCATGGTTAGAGCAGTGTTGGAGTATGAGATGAAAAAGTGTCTGATGATAAGTAATTATCAAATTTCTCTGTCACCTAAGTTTCCTCTCCAGGTCACTTGTGAGTCCAGTATAATAAGGCAACCTTGAAAAAGAAGAAGCAGTTGTTGAGAGGGGAAGGGAAATTATATATGTTGAGATCCAAGCATAGTTAAAAGGACAGAAATTATTTTAAGTAAGAAAGGAACTAGGATGGCCTGACTCTACCTTACTCCACTGGTAAGAGTCTGTGTTCATCCTCATTTCTGCTTTCTAAAGAAATTGTTACTAATCGTCCTTTTGATGGGAAAAATAATATTGATTATTAGTTTTAAAAGAATATGCAATTAGCATGTTGACTTATTCATGATATATACTGTTTTCTTATTTATCTTTAATTTTTTTATGGTCCAGAATGCTAGGCTTCTTGACAGAAGCTGATAGAAATTTCACTTGAGAATTTCAGCTTAAGTTTAACTGTAAGTCTGTAGCTGGTGTTATGCAGCTCTAGAATAAGCTGCGTTTATTTTACTTGAAAAGAGGGGTGAAATAAGGATGTCAGCGTGATCCTGCTAGTGCTGCACACTGACTAGTTAAACAAACTGTTGGGAGTTGAATTAATAGACTACAGGCTGCTTAGTCCCATGGCAACAATCAGCCTTAAAGATCTTTTTAACCTTTCATTAGAGATATAGGAAAAAGAAAGAATGTTAAAGAATTGATGATGTTAGGTATTAAGTAGGGCTTTCATTTTAACAATATCCGTTAATCCTTTTTCCCTTAGCTATTGAGAGAGATTCTTCTTAGGAAAGGCCAGGTTTGGGGATGTTCAGGTGTCTCAAATAATATTTGGGAGAAAAAGAGCAATCAGTAGAGATAATGGAGTTGCTGTTGCTGTTGTTTCTGTTGAAATCTAATTCTGCTGCCCTGAAAAACAAAAACAAGACACTGGAAAGAGGAGCAAGACGAGATTAGTAAAGAAAAGATCCATCGTCTGTCTTCTGTGGGACAGATTTTTCCTGGCAGTCTTACTAGGAGAGAAACAGAGATAGCTTGTGATCTGATCCGCTTCTCCAGGGCTGGTGTGGCGATGCCGAAGGCTTTGCTTTTAGCTTCATTTCTCGTAACAAATACAGCAGTGCTGCAAAAAAGATAGTGTCTTTTTTATTCTCATAATACATAGAAAAACAGAAGAGAAAATACAAGTAGTTCAGTGAGCACCTAAAATAATGAAGTCTGGTTTTCTACAGACACTTGTCCTGTGGCTGACTGAATTATCTGCCCAAGGAAGTTATGGTGGAAACTCTTCTTGCATGTTTAAGTCCCTTTAATAATGGGCTGACTTGCATCTGGTGGGATGCTAATTTATGCTACTGCCTTTTCTCTCGATTAAGGACCTACAGGCGATATTAATAAGGTGTTTTTCCTTTTCTTTTACTCTCAGCTCACTACCGTGATGAGACTTTTAGGAATCCAGTTGTCTTTGAGATTTCTAGTCATCTGTCAAATTTGACAAAAATAGACCCACAGGTTTAGAAGTTGTATGCGAGGTGAAGGAATTAAAAAAGGCAGCAGGATCACACAAGCCTTGTTTCCATAGTAAATGAGGCTAAGCAAGGGGAGGAAGAAAGAGGAGACATATGGCTAGTGGTGATACAGGGAACTAGATATCTCCTCCCGAGGGTGGCTTCAGGGTTTAGTCATATATTGGAGGCAGTGATGGAGGCTTTGTCTGAATCAGCCATGATGCTTGCTGGGGTCACATCGAGTGCCAGAGTATCAGGGATCTAGGAAATAATAAAATTTGCCGTCAGTAGGATGAGCACAGTGCTTGCTCTTCCTGCATTTCTCCTTATTGTCACAACACCCACCCTCCTCCCCCTGAACGTTTTTAAGGATTCCCAAGTGCTGATGGCTTACATAGTTTGGGGGTGACCATTTATTTCTTGCTCTTTAACACATTACCTATTGGCAAATATTTGGTTTCCTGTTCATCCAATTGTATTTAACAGTAAATGGTGTCTGTTCCTCTCAGAGCATAGTCCTCTGCATAGTGTTTTAATGTATTGTGACCCCAAACTGAGAATTGACTGCATTAAGAGAGTGGCCAGGGTGAGTGTGTCTCCAGCTCTAGTAGAAGTAACCCAATAATAAATTAGACACAGTGGGTTTGTTACTTGCTGCTTGCGACTAATAATCTGTTTCATAATGTTTTCCTAATTATCTTCATTAAGAAGAGCTCAGAAAAATCTTGTTTACAGTAGCGATGTACTTATTGCCAGAAAAGCAAAGTATTTTCCACACATTCTCAAGAGAAAATAGGTTTTAGATGCATGAGAAAATTATTTGGATCACATGCTAGAACAAGGCAGAAAAAGCAAAATGCTGTAAGGATCACGCAGATTTTTTAAATCTTGCTAATGCAGAAGAAGTGTCTCTATATATACTTCTAGAATGAGGCAGGACAACTCCATTTTTAATGGGCCAGAGGTTGCCATCCCAAGCAGCATCTGCTGGCACCTGGACCTACTAAAACACGTGATGCTGATAGAGAGGATTTGGAAACGGCAGCTGCTTTGGGCCATGTTCCATCAAACCTCACTGTGCCCTCCTGGCTGCGTTCAGGTTGTGGGCTACGGGCCAGGGAGAGGGACCAGGGCTTTGCCAAGAGGCAGAGAGCGAATTAATGCAGCGGGTAAAATATCCTCGATTTTAGGTAATTGTAAGGCAAAATAGCTGTTATCTGCTTAGTTTCTCAAGGGATTCATAGGGAGCAAAGGGAAGAGCTGCTAAGAGGATTCCCGAGGCAAGGAGGAATTTGTGAGGAAGAATCAGAAGAATTAAATATATAGCATGCGGCTGGGGAGGGCGTAACGAAGAGGTCCATCTGCCTGGCCCAATGTAGCACCAGCCACTTGAATGAATGCATTTAAGGAACAAGCAAAATAGCTATGCTGTCCTGATTCTTATTCCAGAAACATACATTTTACCATCAAAAATCTCAGCCTAAGCAGAGGAAAGCCTTCGTTCCAGTGCCATGGCACTGAGTTGTTCCAGGAGATACGTTTTAGTGAGGCAGATCACTGCAAGGACTTGCTTTGACCACGGTGCTAAAACCCAGCCTTTGGAAGAGCCGAGGAAGGAGTATGACAGAGCTCTGTATATTTTGGAGGCTGTAAATGCTAATGTGAGAGGAGAGGGATTATTTTACATAGTACAAAGGGATCTATTTAAGCATAGAGTTACGCTAAAATAAGAATTTTTATATGAGCCATAAGAGAGTGTCAGATAGCTCAGATAATAATAATATCACATAAAATAAAGTAATTGTATTGTATAAAGGTTGTCAGTTTATTTGCAACACATCTAGTCATAAAGCTGCTCATTTTCTGTTAAATTAAAGTAGCACAATTTGCCTCTGAGCAAAAAATAAAGGGAGTAGTACATTTTATTTTGTATTTGTAATTTATTCATTGCATTTTTAAGTCATTAACTGAAAAACACAGGGCCAGACATTTACTTGCTGAAAGATTTCAATGGGAAAAGCCAAGTCAGCCCCAGCCAGTTGCTTTTTAAAAATACCTGGATTTTGGAAAACATCTCCAGGGAGGCAGAACAAGTGTCATCACATGGTGAGGGGGGAAGCAGGAGGGATGAAGCACTGGAAGATGATGCTGACCATGCACAAGGGTCAGGGCTGAGGGGCTCATCTAAAGGGGCTCTTACTGAGGTTGGGAACAAGACTTGCACGGGATCTGCAGTTTCTATTAGGAAACTTCCTAAAAACAAACAAACAACAACAAAACAAACAGACATGAAGAACAGTTAAATGACTTAATGTTGTACAAAGTAAAAATCCACGTTCCTTAGCAGTAAGCTGAAATAACTCTAAAGCAGCTTGGACTGAAAACCAAAATGTCTCCTAACACCTAGAAAAGAAGGTGCACTTTTGGGAAAAAAAGAGCCAGTTCTCCTTTTCAGCATGTAACTGTGAAATATCTCTTGGTAGGGAAATGCCTCAGCAAAACAGTCCTAACTATTAGCAGCATGCAATTTCAGCTGTCTGATAATTGCCACTGGAAACTATTATTCTCCTGATAGGTGACAAACTGAGGCCACTTGTGTTTACTCAGCACGAAGCTTTATACATGCTCCATCACAGGTCATCGGTCTGGTATCCTGCATTTAGTGGCACAGCAAATAGGCATTTGTGTTTTATTTGGTCCTTGGATCAGGACATATACGATTGTCAAACCTTATAATAAAAATCTTTTTTTTTTCTCCTTGCTAAATCAGTTTAAACTCCAGCCCTTCAGATCAGTGAATAAGGAAGATGAAGTAGTAAAGCAGAGAAGATGGTTGTTGGCAAATGGATTAGGAGTTTGAGAACTCTCTCTATATATAGGCTATAACCCCCAAATCAGATTTGATAAATCAAAAGTGATATTAGAAGAAGAGATCTGCTGGGCTCAGTAGGCTTAAATATGGCAAGGAACTCTTATTCCCTCATATCTGTCTCAATGTACAGCTGTATACTGAATATTAAATGGAGATAGATCCGTCTCCTTACATCAGTTGTTATGTTATTGAAGTTAATAGATCAGTAACTCAATTAATAAATAAAAACAGATCAAATCCTATTCAGCTGGACCTGCATGAAGGATGAATTCTTAGCTCTTAATTTATTTGCAGGTTACTTCAGTGTAATAGGAGTGGCTGTAATATAGACTAAATAGTCTATATAGTCTTTTTTAAATAAAAAAGTCTTTTAAATAAATAGTCTTTTTTAAATAAAAAAGAAAAGGAAAGTGGTGTGGAAATATGGTTAAGATCTTCTCCTCTGAGAATCATACAAGGTTTTCTAGACTTTATTGAAATTATTCCAACCAGAAAGAAAAGCAGGATAGGGCATGGTCTCCAGGAAGCATGGTAAGGGACCCTGGACTGGCACTGCAATTCCTCCTGGGATTCTCCTACATAGAGCTAAGGTGAATCTCTCTGTGTTTGTAGCAAAGCTCATTTTGTCTTGGAGAACTGCTTAGGAAGTGGGAAACTCTCCCCTTGAGGCCTTGTGTACCTCCTGGGCTGGCAACATGGCTCGGAAGGTCTGCTGCTCTTCAGACAGAAATCTGTCTTCTAAAGGTAGGTGCTCCAAATTTCAGTTTAGATACCTGCAGTGCTCCCCAGTCAAGGCCATTAACACCATTTGAACCACTTATGTCTTCAGAGCCAATTCAGGAAATTTTCACTCTAATCGAGGTCCGTCAGTTTAAGTCTTGCTACCTTCTGTAGCGGGAAGTGCTCACCAATGGTGGGAAGCACTTCATAGCTCACCCATATCAAGATACCTGTACTTATCTCTGATAAACCTAGGCTTATTTCAATCACTTTTTTAGTTCTTTTTCCCATGAGGTGTAAAAATGGCTGTTGGAGAATCTACTTGAAAAGTACAAATACTCTGTGAAATTAGTCTGCAACCGCCTCAAATCCTGGATTATATTCCACAGATAGAGTATTTCTCCCTCGTCTTTATGATCATTTTATGTTATTATCACAACCAGCATCTGTCTGACTGAGGATGTTCCCTGTAGTAAATTCCTGTTATGCTACTTGCCAGTTTACTTGCATATATATGACCAACACCTACTTTGGGGGATGCAGATTCCAATTACGTGCGTGTGAATTACCCTGTCTTGAACAAACTCCTTATAAAATTATACCCTACAAGGATGTGTTTGTGCGATGTCCAATATAGCTGGGCCGAGAGGGCTTGTCAAAGGTTTCCAATTAGGCTTCAGAGGAAGGGGAGCCTGAGCAATTGGACATGCACCGTGGGTCTGAAAATCAGGCCCTCGACATGTATAAATACGTACATATGATGAGCCCATTTAAAAGGAAGCTAATTAGAAGTATAGAGAATCCACCTTTCTTCAAATAAAATTATTGTATTCTCTGATCCATAAATCTGACATTTATACATATTTATGTCCTATTGCTTAGTGAATACCTGATTAAGGAATGCAGCTGCAAAGTGAATAAATTTGTTGCTAATCAAATGGTACTATAAAGACAGATCATCAGACCTATTAGAATATATTCATTCAGCAGATAAATCTGTGTGCTGCAGCCTGTTAACACAATGTGTAATGCAAATCTAATTGTTCTTTAGAGCTAAACTTCGAGCTTTGCCAGAATAAAAAAGACTTTGCATGGAGGCCGATGAGATGAAATCCCGTATTTTTACCCTTGGTGTTATGTCTTGTACTGAAAGTAAATTTTACCCTAATTGAACACTAACACTGAGGAATGCATAAGTCAGTGCACTGAAGATTTTACTGTGGTCTGTAATTGCCTCTCTCCTTTGTTGGTGTATCTAATTCAATGCTATAAATTAGCAGCTTAATTTTTTCTTATTGTGTGATGTACTAATGCTATTATTCTCTACTAGCAAGAATTAGCAACTGGCATTTATGTTTATGGAGCCTTTCATCCAGGGAAAATCTAATAACAACATTGGTCTAAATATTACTTTAAAGGGCTGAAGAGTGCTAGAGATGAAAAGATAACCTCAGGAAGCTGTGAAATGGCCACAGTGTTTACAGGGATTCTGCAAAACAGTGCAGTGACTTTCATGAAGTGAAACATTGGTATGTTTTTTAATTCGGATCAGAAACACTGTTTGCGGGATCATATGTTATAAAAAGCCACAGGAAGTATATCTGTGCTTCAGGGGTGAATGAAGGGCTTGCAAAACAGACCATAATGTAAATTCTCCGCTTTTCTGAGCCAGGCACCAATTCTGTCAGGTGCATAAGTATGTGAAACTTCACTTTGGGAGTTCTCCTGGTGAAGAAGCTACCTGTATCATTCCTTAGGTCCTATTCTAAATCTAGTCCATACCTTGAGGAGAAATGCTCCATTTGTCCATAGCTGAAGTGTTTGGGATGGTTTTACACTCAGCACAGGCTTTTTTACCTTAATCATGTGCAACGCGCGCATGTCTTCTTGTTACCTTGCGTAAAACATGAAATCAGGCAGATGGCCCGTTTTTTTCACCTACAACCTGCTTTACTCTTGCTCTCCCACCTACCTTTCCTCCTCTCACCATCCTTTTCACTTGAGGAACATTTGCTGATGGCAATAAATAGGAATAGTCATTTCCCTGTATTTGTTTTCCTTCCACTAGCTGCAGAAGATCTTGTGAGGATGTAGGAAAGGACTGGAGAAAAGCAGGTGGAGAGGGGACTGAAATTTCCCTCCACAGCCACTGCCAAGACATATCCAGGAAAAAAAAATGGCAGGACATTGCTTGTCCGCAGAGGTAAGGCAGAGTCACAACTGGCCGTTTTTTCCCTCTCAGTGCAGAGCAGCAGCTCCCCCCTTTCCCTGCCGTGCAGGACTCAATGTGAATACATAATTGGCTCCCTATTAAGTATTATCCCTATTATCATACATTTCGACCACCCTGCCGGAAGTTTACACGCTAATTTGTATCCGATGAATTGCTTTGAAGAAACCTTTGGAGCACCTTCAGCAAAAGCACTCAAGCCAGACACTCTAGGTAATTTCTTCTTAAATCCCAATTAAATCCTCTCGGTCTACTCCGTGCACTGGCCACCAGGGTATGGTGGTAAGCACGCTGAATGCAGGTCAGTCCGCTTTTTTGAATGCCAAATCTTCCTTTCACTGTTGCCTTTCCAGTGGGGAGGTGATTGCAGCCAATTAATCCAGTAAAGTCAGTGGAGAAAATTAAAATCCATAGCCAGAGAATTAAAACCCAGAGAGCCCCTTTGTTCTCGTTCGGCGCTCGACACTCCTGTTAGGAGGTATGCAGACATGGACATGCACACTGCAATGCTCCTTTAATGCATGGAGAGGGCTCAGTGGTTTCCTGCTTTCAGCATGGATCAACTTATTCCCAAATAAACTCTGTGTCCATAAGTGAGAATCTTTCCAGGAAGATATATGGGTTAGGTAGAGACTTTAAATGTTCTATTTTTTCCCTGATATACAATACTTTATCCTTCCAGCATGTGTTCAGACAGGGTGTTGATGGCTTTTGGCTTCAGATTTTGTACAGAAGCTTTTCTTCATTGTGAAAAGTTTCATCTGAGATTCCTTTTTCACTCATCAGCATTTTTCAGGCAGGTTTACATTGAAAAAACAAAATGCTGCTGAGAAGAAGAAAAATTAATTTTGATAGAGTCCCAAAAGCTTTGTAAAAAAAATGGAATTCACCCTCATGTCTCAGTTATGTCAAAAGGTCGTGTTTTTTCATTTTAAAAGTTGACAAAACAGAACTAAGCAATGTTATTTATTTTGCTCGAGGATACAGGAGATGAGCAGTAAGAAATCTGAAAATCTGTATTCTAAAGCATCAGGTATAACCCTGGAAAAATACAGCCTCTTCCAAAAGCAGTGAACTCTGGCAGCAGAGAAGAATAAGTTTTATTTAATTATTTATTTTTGAGAATTGCATATCAAGAGGGAGAAATTGGCAAATATCTTAAAAATTCACAACAGACAGAACAGAAAAGATCCAGTGGTGGTTATCAGTGTGCTACCCTGAGACTCGGGCTGTAGGCAGGCTGAGGTCGGGTAGCTCTGCATTCTCGTACCGCTCTCCTCTGTCTTCCTTCCTTTATGTCCCTTTGTGTCATCCAGAACTAAGTGGCAGGAAATCTATGAAAAGATCCGTCTGGCACCTCGCCTTTGTATTTCACCCAAGGCAAAGGGCTTTATTCCCAAACAGAGTTTATGAACCCTGCCGTCGGACAAGTTTCTTTTCTATGTCCCGGGATCAATATGCACATAGATTTAAGTTCTAGTTTGTCACTGCAGTACATAGACTTTGACTGGTTTAATTTTTTTGGTTCAATTTTCTGTTTCATTTTGACGCAGCCGCTCCTTATCAGCGGGGCGACTGTGCCGAATGATCACGGCTGTCAGGTTTGGGGACCAGCACGGATTTGTCACAACTGTCTTGCTGCTGCCCGAGCCTCTAATGAGGATACCAGCCTGAACGTCTCCCCGCTGAAATTAGACATATGTCCTGACAAATTGACATTAATTTGAACCATTAGAGCCACAGTGGGTTTATTTTACTAACATTTTTAATGGAATTTCAGGGGAGATGTTCTTCATGGCATGAGTCAAGTTAGGAAAAGGCTTCTGAGCAGTCATAATTCCAAAGATTAATTTGGAAATGATTTTCTTGCCAGAACTGTTCTGAATTACACTTGAGAAGGTGGTATTGTAATGGCTCATGCAGTGGCTGGAGAAGAAGGCTGGATATTGTGGTGGGAATGTGCAAGCCTTTCCATCCTAGGCATCAGTATTCAGCTCCAGCTTGACTCCAACTAAAAAACAGTAATAAAGTAACAAAGTAAAGGTAATAGATTTATTCTACCTCCTATATATAACACTGATGTATATGACTATAGTCTGGGTCCAAAATACATTTTGCTACTAAAAAGGCCTTTAAATGCTAACTAGAAGCAAATGGCTGGAAGTGTTTTGTGTGTCCTGGGCTGCATGGGGCGTGTAGGAAAGGCCTCCCGGAGCCCCTGGTGCCACAGCTCCAGCCTGGGCTTCCCAGCTCTCGCCGTCCTCAAGACACCAACAGCCCCAGCCAAGCCTCTTCTCGGCTATTTACGTCTGTGACCATAAGCAGGGAGTAAAAGCTGCTACGGGCAAGGCCAAATGAAATTTCTGGGTCTGAATCTGGTTTGTGGCATTTTCTGGAGTGCCATTTTCTGAGCTCCTGGATGCAGTTGGTCACTTAAAAAACAGTGGCTTAGTAATTTATTGTGGAGCATCAGAGGAGTAAAAAGAAGCAGAGGGAGAGAGAGGATTTTTTGGGGGGGATCTGGCTGGTTTCTTCAGCAAGCCTCACACACCTGCAGGTGACAGACATGGATGGAGAGTGTCTGTGGTCCTTAAGATCCCACAGTCTCCCTAGTGACAGTCTTGAAAGGAAAAGACTGCCATTAGGCTTAACTTGTGTTAAGTCTATGGGACGTGGCAACTGGTTGTTATTTTTGAAAGGTAAAATTTAACTGATGGCTGGGTTTTAAGCCAGGGCACTTCAGCAGATCGTTCATACTTTTATCCCTTTCTGCTGACTTCATAAGGAGGCACTTTGTGCACTTTAAACAATATTCTGTACACAAATTAAAATCAATAACTTATTTATAGGGCTGCCAATGTTCCCATGGTCAAACTGGCCTGTGAATGTACTGAATCAAATGCCATCAGTCTTCAGCCCCTCTGCGCAGCCAATGGTCTGCGGATACAGGTCAACACCATCCTGTAATTATCTCACTTGGTAGTTGTCGTGCATAAATAAGTAAATAAGATTCTGGAACAAGGTAGCAGCAATGGTTGTGTTTCTAGATCTGCCTGAATGTGTTTCCCACGTACATCATAGTTAAACATGACATTACTCATCAAGATCTTTCAGGAACCCATTTCTTTTTGTAAAAGGGAAATGCATTTTAACCTCCTGTTGATGTTCAAAAGAGCAAACCATGCAGCAGTTCAAGGAGCAAGACAGGAGATCAAAGCTCAGCAGTTGTGTTTTTCATACTTGTTTTACCAACCCCCTCCTCTTATGGCAGTTACGGTGTTTTGAGAAGACAGGTAGTGGCCTTCAGCATGAGGGCAGCTCCACACTACTTGTACAGCATGCCGTTATTTTATTCTTGAGGCTAAAAGCTTCCCAGATGCTATATGAGCAGTGAGACCATTAGGTGGATACAACGCCTGGATGGAGCTTTTCTGAATGGGATCACATCATAATACCCTTTCCTTCCATGAGTTGTCTATTTTATCCCCATCAGGTGCATGACATCCTGGGAATGATGTTTTTCAAAGCCCCAAAGGTCTTTTTTTTTTTTAATCTAATATCCAGGATTGCTAATGGATGTTTCAAAATACTTTGTGTGTATCACTAAGTGACACAAAGTGAGACGGAGGGATCACTTAACCCTTTACTGATATATGCCATTTCAAGACCAGCTGTTTGAACAGTGCACAGCAGTGCCAGAAGGGCGGTTGTAATAGTGAATATGGTTTTCCACCTATCAAAGGACATAGATTTTATAAAGTGACTGAAGGTAAAGATGGCTTTGTCCATTTACCTCTACACAGGGAACTTCTGTTGGCAGAACAAAGCTTGCCAAGGTGCAGTGTAGGCAGGACATCACGATTAATGCCTCCTGACTATAGACCACAAAGATTTGGGGCTTCAGTCTCAGTTAAGTCCTTATAATATCTGATTTTCTGTATCCTTCTGGTTCCAATTCCACTTTCTTGAGATCTTTTGGCTTGGATCATCAGCACCTCTTTGAGTCTTTCCACTCAAGTGGGAAAGGTTTTCAATGGCTCAAATGGAAAGGCTTTCACACTGTGTGTGTTGCAGCGTGTGTAGCATTTTTACATGCTTCTGGTGGACTTGGTGAGATTTTGATGTTTCGGGCTTCCTGAAGCAAGTATTTCCTGAAGAGTGTCCATTTAGGTATTCAACTGGAGGGATCAGTAAGTAGTACTTGAAATTACTGACCTTGGTGGTCAAGGCTCAGATTTTAGACTCTCTTCTGGCTCTTTCAGATGGGCACCACTTTATCTAACATTTTCTACAAGCTGTATCTAAGCAGATGTTATTCAGATTCTTTGTGTATCTGGGCTTTGGTCTCTCACTCTCCATCCCTATGATTACTGTGAATTCATAGGGTCTACACACCTAGTCTGAGGGTGGTAAACAGCAATTAGGTTTCCCCTTTAGCTTCTTCATGGCTTTTTGGTAGGTTGTACATCCTTCTGCCCTTTTCCTTTTTTTTCCCCTCTGTGTCAGTGGCCTGAGCAGAACAGAATCGGCCTCACAGCTCCATTAGCAGTGACTAACACCATCAGCAGCAGAACAGTGGTGAAGAAATCCCCCTATTCCTGCCAAGCAAATCAAGCAAACGGTAATGGGAGGAGAGATGAGAATAGATGCAACACAAATTGTCATTTTGCAAAATGACTTTTTACCAGAGCAGTGCTCTGAATACATAGTGACACTGTACAGATGATTCTTGGCCTGTTAAATAACTGTTTTCCCTTTATTTATTGTTCTTGAGTTGTGCCTGACAGTTTTATTGCATGCAGACTGGCACATTATGAAAAGAAAAGTAAATAGGTCTGTGAAATCATGGCCGCTGTATTCCTGTTTAAGGGGAAAACAACTCTTTGGTTTTACCACATATTTGAAAGGAGAAGACCGTTCTCCCTCTGTGTTTTATGGCAGTTCCCCCTCCTGCCTCCCGCTCCTACCTTAAACAGTCTGGATTTGTTTTGCTTGTATAATTAGGCAATAGCAGCTGATCGGATTTGAATCAATGGCAATAAATCATCGCAAAAGCTGCCGCAATTGATGGACAAGAGAGGCAACAGCCTGTTTATTTGAAAAAGCTATAAAATGGCCTGCCTGAGCCATGCACGCAAAAAAGTACATTAGCTCCAGCTTTTCTGTAATTCTTGGAGAGTAGGCACACTGCTAAGGCACTTGAACTCTGTTATGATGTCAAGCTTCTGGTATTTTCTATTATCCTTGGGACAAAAGCAAACGAAATCTCGTGCATGGTTTCATGAAAGAAAATGCGTTCTTTGAAAATAATTGTGCCCATAGCCCTTAATGCACCATCAAACCTATACAAATTAAAATAACCATCCTCAAAGTCAGTGCAGTTTTTATTTAGGCTAAACCACCTCTTTGCTGAATAATTGCAATGATGATGCAGGGCAGCAGTGCTGAAAATGTGTTTTAGTCTCTTATTTCCTTTCTGAGAAACTCTTCAGGAAAAGATACAGCTATCTTCCTTTATCAGCCCAGATTTGGATTTAATGACTTGGCCTCTCCCTCCCAGCCTTTTCTGTCTGGTCAGGTAAGAGCAGAAGTACGTCTTTTTTTTCTTCCCCATGTATACCTCCCTATTTTTGCCCTCAGTTTCTCCCTATTATCTTCTGCTGTGAACATCTTCTAGCTGGTATTCCTCAGTAGGCTTGCGAGTGCAGCAGCACCCTGAGGACGGCTGCACGTAGGGATGCCATGAATCCAAGGGAACAAAATCCCACAAAGGCAGAAGGTTTTCACTGATCTATCTGTGACTTAGAGGTAGAGCTACTTTGGATGTAAAGCTGTACTTACTAGTTGCAGTGTATCCATTCCAGTGAAATCGTTGACGTTGTCTGCAGGAACTCCTATAGAATTAGGCTGAATTACTTGCAAGAGATGACATATATCTAATGTGGGCAGGGACCTGCTGCATATCAATGATGAAAATAATCAACCGTCTAAGTTATTATTAGGAAACTGAAATAGTTTACTATTCCTATGGTTTACTACAGATAGTTTAGTATCCTTCTGCCTGATACTGGGCCATGCAGAAAGCTTCTCCCCATGTGCTGCTCTTGACATCTCGTAGGAACCAAACTGCTCTGCCTTGCTGTCCGTGCAGCTTCTGGCAGGATATGTTTCTTATGCCTGGCCTATTGCTTTAATTAAAGTTGTAGGAATTAATATCTTTGGAGCTTGTTGCGTTTGGATGAAATGATCAAAGGTCTCAAGAGCTGGTGTGTGGGTGAAAGGGTGGCAAGGCTGTCAGCCAAAAGCATGCTAGAAGCCTATTTGCCTAGTTTAAAATATTGGGCAGAAAGCAAGCTTTTCTCCCTTTCATTTCCTTGGCCACGCTGTCTCTAATATAGCTATAACAGCCTGCACAGCATAGGCAAAATGAAACACAGCTTTGAAAGAAAACTTCTGTAGGCAGAGCCGTGCATGGGTCAGCGTGGTTCTCCGCTACGCTCCATCCCAGCTTCAACTGCTGCTCAAGTCACTATTAAAAAGGAGTTTCTGCGTCTCTTATAAGATGCTCCCTCCTATCACTGATGATGCCAGCAGAATTGGGTCTGTAGGGCTTTGCTGGTGGCAAATCTCACCGCTGGGCAGAGAACACCAGCATGGGCATGTGCAGGATTGGCCTGTCTGGTCCGCCTGGGGCTCTCACTCCCATTTCTTAGACATCAAATGTATTGCAATGCTGCAGCGAGTGTTTTTCTCTTATCTAAGCAGTTGGAGGGGAATCGAGCCAAACAGCATTCACCTAAACAGCCTTTTTCCATTCAACTGTATAACATACACCTTGCTCTACTCGTAAATATGAGTGAGAATATGGTGTCATCAGCCCGTAATAAAGCATTCGGGCCTCAGACTGCCACCCGTCAATGATATTTTAGCTTATTTTCTTTCAAGAAAGAAAATGAGCTTATTTTCTTTAATCTCTTGAGAAATTACTCTTGTTATTTACAGCATTGGATTTCCTCAAAAAAAAAAAAAAAAAAAAGATTGTGCTGCAGCCAAGGGGATTATTTGACCAAATAGGGTTCTTTGCCTTTGTTTTGCCGCATTAGCGTGTTTTAAAGGAGTAAAGAAAACCTCATCTAGCGCTTAGGGGAGGCTGCTACAAGTTTCTTTAGTTGTCGCTTCTTATTTCTCTGCAAAAAAAATCATAATACGGCATTATCAGATACGTTGCACTGATAAGTTATGAAACCCAGACTACACAGACTGACTTTAAAAAGTCAGTTTTTAGAGTAATATTTCCATGTTTTCATTTGCCTTCTGTTTTGAGCTCCCTGGAAGCGCTGGGGACTGTTTGAGTGGAAGGAGCCTCTGCAGTGGTCTTGGAGAACGGAGGCTTCAGACACAACCCCCAGAACACAGCGCGGGCAGCGCTCGGTCGCCACCGGTGCAGGCCCTGGTGCAGATGTGCGGTGGCAGGACTCACCGTGGAGGAAGATGAAGTGGTTACAGTGAAGCAAAGTCATTCCTTTTGCCTTCAAATGGAAAGGGATAGCTCGCCAAGGAAGAGGAGGTGCAGGGCAATGAAGTGATACCATGTGGACATGCTCCCTCCCATCATTTCCAAGTCCTTCTTGAGGAATATGTCTCTTTCTCTGGATAATACAACCTGTGTTTAGCCAAATGAGGCAGGATCAGGAAGTCCTGATGACCCATGTCCTGGGGCAGGGAGGCAGGGAAGACCGGAAAGCAGCTCTCCAGACAGAGATTTGCAAACTAGGAATCATTTCCCAGTAGATTTTCTCTTAAAACTGGTAAAAATTGCAACCCTCATTCACTAAAGCTGAAACCCTCATTCACTAAAGCATTCACTAAAGCCTAAACAACCAGCTCTAAAAAATGCTTTTCTTTCACTTGTAACTAATGAATTTTCCCTCTGCTCTTGTCCATTAATATTCTTTTATCAAGAAACTTCTTTTTTTTTTTCATATTAGTCTCAGCTCTCTTGTGTTGGAGCTTTGATACCTAGTTAGTACAATCGGTAAATACCAGTCTGCAGACATTGCCCAAAGGCAGATTTTGACCCTCGCTCTCCGGCCTCCTCTCCCTTAGAATCTCTGTCTACAAAGAGCTGTTTGAAGATCCGAGGTGACTCTGCAGGCTAGTGCTTCAGCAAAGAGTTAATTTGAGGAGGAGGACATGAAATGCAATGGTGCCTTCGCTTCCCCAAGCCACATACAGTTGTTTTGGCATAAAAATACACTATTGTGACACAGTGTTGTTAACTCTCGCAGTTTTAAAATGATTATTATGTTATATTTCTTTGTTATATTTCTTATGTTATATTTCTTTTTGTTTGTTTGTTTTTCCGCTCACAAAGTCATGATGATGGAGTTATGCCAGAGTGAGAAATTTAGCTTTCTTCCCCCCTAAAAGTAAGCTTCTGCTTCATGATTAAGAACAAAAGCTTGAAAATGTGATTTAAATGCATTTTAAAGAATCAAAAAGCACAAGATAAATAACTCAATGTGTATTATCTTTCTGGAAGATAATACCTCATGTTTTTGAGAGGGCTGACTCGTGACTTTTAAATACTGGTGGTTGGCAGCGCTGTTGTTATAATTTATGACTAAGTTTGTTTTTTTTTTCTCTTATCCATCATATCTGCATATACATATTTATATACATTCCAGAATAAATAATATAACTCACATGTTTGTACTGCAGGATCTACTTTCTATTTATTTGGATATTTATATGAATATAGTGTTAGTCTAAAGAGGCGGGGGAGAAGCAATAGGAAAGAGATATAGATTAAATTTGCAGCCTGTATCTCTGCATAGGTGTGTAGAAAAAGGTAAGAAACCTGGATGCAGAAAGCATCTTTCTACTGCCCGCATCCAGCTTGTCTACTGTGGACTTGTGCTGGAGGGATTGCTGGCAATGTCCACACGGCTGCAGAGATTCCCTTACCTCCTGCAATGTTGAGAAGTGCCTACAACTGACCTGGATAAAATTGTGCAGCGAGGGATGCAGCGGTGCAGGGCTGCGGTGCTACCGAGGCCACGTTCGGCATGTGCACGTCCTTGTGAATTAGCCGTCCATCGAGCTACGTCTCGGTTTGCAAAGGGGTGATCTCCCTCCTCCCCATACCAGAGGGGGAAAAAAAGAAAAAAAAAAAAAAAGGCTGTAAAGCTGTATCGTAGGCATATGTATTTATTGCGAATCCGGCAAACTAGAACATTTTGTTATGAAGTACATGTCACAAAATTGCAGTGTGTTGAGCAGCACTTTTCTGGCTGATTTCTCTTCCACATTGAAAATGCAGAATTTCATGCAGGCAGGAATGTCCTTCCTCAGTGCAGAACTTAGTGATGGGTTTTATTTCAGTGAAGCCTTACAGCAGCAAGCGAACCCTATTCAGGAAGCACACAAAAATATAGAGCAATAGTAACAAAAACCAGTAATCTTAATCTAACCCCAAATATGCTGAACGATCACTGTACAATAGCACTTGTTTCACTGAGCAGTTTTGTGCGTGTCCCGGGGGAGAATAAAATGGGGTTGGAGATTCAGAAAGTGCCGTATTGCAAGTTGGATGTTGCAGAGCAGAGATGCTTCTCATTCCTTCCAGAATATTTAGCTGGGGCCTCCCCATCGCTCACGGTGTCTGGTGGGTCCAGGCTGGTGAGCATTAGAGTTCAGTTTGCTGACCCCCCACTTTTAGCCTTTGTAATTAGGTTTTGGGTCATTTTCTAAGCACGTGGGTCACAGCTATGTGCTTCATCTTCACGATGGCTTTCAGGAATCAAACTTCATTCCCAGCCTGGCTTCCGTGTCCAATAAAAAGGTCCAAGCTACAAAGCCAGCACCATGTCATGCCACCCATCAACTCTCCATATGCTGCTTGAACCCCAAACCAGGGTAGCTGCTCTACAAGAGCCAAGAGAATGAGCCCCAGAGTATTTGTTTGAGTGCACATAGAAGGAATGGTGGAAATCCAATTTAAGGTCTTCAGAGCCTCCTAAGGATTGCGTTTCAGAATTAAGAAGGGAAAACTTATTTTTAACATCTTGGAGGATGAACAGAAACCAGTAAATGCTTGCTTTTCTTGCTTAACTTACACTTTTGCTCCCTTCTGTCTAAACATAGTCTTGATGCTTCATTATTTCAGCCTGTAAAATTCCTGAGGGTTGACTAGCTGGAAAATCTGGGGTGACGTTTAGTTTTAAGCTTTTAAACTGAAAACTATGTAAACTAATTTCATCCTACACTGTTTCTTCCACTTTTTACTGAAGAACTCCACAGATTTAACCTCTTTGTACTAGTGATTTTGTGCTTGTAAAGATTTACTTTAATTAATTTATTTTCCCAAATAACTTTAATCCATTTATATTTATTTGCACTTGATTTTTTTTTCCAAGGATATTTGATTACATAAACATCTTGATAAAAAGTATTGCATATTTTCAGTCTTGAAAGAATAAAACAGAGGCCAACAAGATGGTTAAGATGAAAGCAGTAGCTTCCTCCGCGGAAACACAGACTCTGCTTTCTAAAAATTTTATAAAGTTCAGAAAACATGATTGAGTGAAAAACATGTTCTTGCTAGGCAAGGCACCCATGGAATTCTTCATAACATAACTAGATCCCTGCAATAAATTGAAAGTACATGAAGGCAATCATGAAAAGACTCCCACCGCATCGCAAGTTATCCTCTATCCTCAAAGGAGGAACACAAGGCATCTTCCTAACCTGCCCCTGGTGACTGGCATTTGAAGGTAGCGTCTTGCTGGCTCTTCAAAGTGCTGCAGTTGTCTGTGAACTTGAGCTCTCAGAGCTCAGGGATGCTCTCTTGCTTATCAGGCTTCGTGTGGCAGATAGCGCTTGGATAAAATTTGCAGCAGGTTTGGCTCAGCAGCTGCTGGCTCCTCTGTTGCCCATCTCCCTTTGCCTGTCATTCTCATGAACGTGCCCTCCTGTCCCTGTGGAAGGACAAGTGAAACCATCCTTCCTTGGATGCCAAATGCCCAGGAAAAAGGCTTGTGAGCCAGACCACTAGAGGATGAACGAATGCTCCCAGAGCAGCAGGAACATCTCCACGTGTAGCAATGGCCTTCCCTTTTTCTTTTCCTACTTAAAGAAAAAAAAAGTGTAGTTTTCTACACTCCTTACAGCAGGACCTTTTCCAAATCACACTGTTCCAGTACTGGCAAATCTACCATGATGATTTAGCAGGATCTGGAGCATGACAAAGTATGTTATCTTATTTTTCAGTTCAGGAGGCCAGCACATGAGCACAGCATAGGAAGAGGGGTTTCTAACACATCAAGCACCCATTTGGCAACAGTCAGGGGAGCTTGAAAATCAAAGCTCAGACTAAATAACTAATGAAAAATATGTGCACTTTAGGTGTTTTTGTTTGTGTTTTTTTTTGTGTTTTTTCTTTTCTTTTTTTTTTTTTAGTGAATGTTAAAATTTTGAAGAGTTGAAGAGTTCTAAGGATTGTTGCTCTCCTGAGGTGGGTTATTCTCTAATAGTATAAAAAAGACTGAGATGTGTTTATTAGATAGAATCGCTAACACACATCTGAATACTGAAGGTAAGTAACTGTGTCCAGCTCCAATGGGAGATGAATTCATTGCTGCAGCAAAGGTTTTCCATCATATTGCTGTAATTTGATAATTTTGGGGCTGCTGGTAGCGGGGTCTAGAGCAAAAGCTTAGAGAATTATCAGCTAATAGCTCCTGCAGGCCTGCAGCAGATATTAAACCTGAACTTTTATGAAACTGAGTTTTATTCTGCAAAGCAGTAAAAAGAATACTGAATCTGTGCTAAATGAGAAGACATTTTCTCTGTTTGCATGGGGAGCATGTTATGCTCTCCTTCAGCATTTGCCCTGCCAGATCTGTTGGCTAGCAGCTAAGAATATTTGGCCAATCCTGTTTGCAGACCGATTGCTGACATATTTTTATATCTGTTCCCTGCTGTTGCGCTGCGAGAAGAGCAGTAATTTTTGTACTTGGCTTCTTAACTACACAGATGCAGCCACACACCACTTAGCCTTAACGGCAGGGCATCTAAATACAACAGGGGCTGGCGAAACATGCGACACTTCCCATTCTCATGGGCAAGAGGCAAAATTATTAATGTCGAACCCAAAACTGCAGCTGGGTGGCCAGTAAATTCTTGAAACGCAGACATTTCATCCAAGGCTGTTAGTTATGAATGGGGATCTTTCCATGGGTTTCAGGAGGCTTTGGATTAAGTGCAGAAGTTGTAATAATGCATAAGGTCATAAAGACACCACAATTTGACAGGTGTAAGAAAATAAAGGCTACAAAGGAAAAATCAAGACGTAAAAACCTAATGGCATATAACCCACACTGGCACGTTCTAGCATTTATTTAATCACTCTGTAGTCAGCACTATTAGAAACTGAGTAAGGTATTTCAACATCTTGTTGGATAAACTTGCTGGGAGACACACAAACAAGTGATACTTGCCATCATATAGGCAAAGAGGTTTGTAACACTGATTCTGTGCCCAAAAACAGTGACAAAAAGTAACAGCTGAGAAGGACCTTTGAGAGAATAGGGGTATTTTGACTGACCTTTTATTTTACTATACCTGTGCAATATGGAAAGTTGTCTTCATAAAAGCAACACACTGCAAAATTGATTATTTCAGTGCCATGGTGTGCCAGCTGGCACTTGTGTGCTGCTTTTGTGACCTGCACGATGAGAATAAAGCACATGCCACATCGTGTTTTAATCACTCAAGTTTTATTGACAAGCCCTTAGCAAGCTAAATGCCGAACAGTGGATAATCTGTTAGGCTGCTTACTAAGACTAGAGTTTTTGGGTAAACTTGTTTTGTCAGTACAGTTTTAATGGAAGACGAACAAATCAGTCAGGCACTAGGAGTCTCCACATTTCACTCCGAATGAAACCTGCAGTGGAAGTTTCCCACATCCTGGGACTGGAGCATGAAAATGACTCTAAATTCAGAGGGCAGTTATCAGTGTCCAGTTATTATGAATTAATATAGTTGTGGAAAAAATAATAATAAAAAAGCCTGGCAATGCTTTAAGTATGCAGGCCCAGCTTCTGATCTAAAGTAGAAGCAGATATCAAACTTGCTCCAAACATATCACAAACCCAGTCTGGCTAAGGTCACATGCCTTGTGCTAGCCTTTCACTAGCATTAAAAGATAAATTTTGTTTCAAAGTATAACTGGGAGAATATTATTATACGACTCTGTTAAACAGGCATTTGGGGTATTTTCTGTCAATGTTAAAAATCTGGGTTTCATCACTCTAGTCTGCTGAAGGTTTGATTACAGTAATCCTGTTTATTGTAAACTACTAATTAATGTAGTAATTGGTCCCTGATGGAGTAAAGAAGCTAAGACACTTCCAATCCTGCCTAAAGAAAAGACAAGGATATAAGAAAAGCAAAATCCACTGGCATTTCTTCAAGGTTTCACTGAGTTCTTCTGATCACTGTGACCACCTGCATCAACTTTGCTTGCTTGTATTTTTAATAGGTGAGACTGCATCAGGTGTGTCCATTTGGTGGGTATGATTGCTCCCACCACAGGGAACAGCTGAGCAGGATCCTGACAAGTAGTTTTCAGAGTACAAAGAAGAGAAGGAGAGAGAGAAGCAAATCAAAGAGCAAGCATCTGTAGCCAGGTGTTTATAGTAAGGGAAGGAGAAAGCTCCCAGAAGCCCAAAGGGACTGTGCTGGCTTTGTTGCACTGAGGAAGGCACTTGAGAGGAGGAGAACTCACCTGGAGGGATGCAGTAGGCTGGAGTATGAAGGTTTCTAAACTTTTTTTGTTTTGTTTTGTTTTTTTTACTTTTTTTTTTTTTACTTTTTTTTTCTTCTTCCCTTCTCTCTTTGGGCTTTTATGCCTTTTTTCTATTGTAGAAAAAATAATTAGTGTAACTTGTATTCTACCAAAATCTGACTCTTTGAACTTAAAAGCCATTTTAGTCTTTTGTTGTAGTTTGTAGTATAAGGAAAAGGTCTAGGTGGGCCTGCTTCAAAGCCCTCTCTGATCCATGATTGTGTCTTGTCTACTTATCTGCTATGCAAGCCTGTAGGCTAGTACCCAGTGGTGTATCTATATATGTGTATGTCTTCAATTTTAGCAAAAAGAAAGGAAGTTAAAAGGAAATTAAGAGTAAGTCTAACTCATTCCAGGTCAGCTTGATTAATGAAAGAAAGCTTAGCCTAAGGCAAAGACTAGCAGGGTCTAAAGTGTAGAGAGTAAGTAAAGATAAAAATATATGTAAAAATAACATGCTCTTGATCATTATGGAGTTTCTATTCTTGAAGTCAAGTTCCTGCTCCCCTAATGCCCTTAATAAATCTTGCTAACTTCAGTAGGACTTGTTTGAAGCCTATGGTGGAGTACAGTATTTTGTTTTATTGGTTTCTTTATGGTGTTATTAAATGCTTCTTTAAGAAGAGAGTGACTGGATGAGAAAAGTCTCCTTTTAGAAAAGGAGTTGGTGCTTCCTGCAAGGAAAGTGGCAGGAGCTGGGCAGAGAGGGCTGCAGAGGGTGGGTGGGAGAGGGTGGCCTGGGGGACTCCAGCCTGGGCCCATGGCCTGGGAGGCAGCTGGGATGAGACTTGGGAAGGGAGAAAAGGGAACTGCACAGGGCTGGCAGCAGCCTGGAAAGTCTTTAAACTGGCTTGAAAACAAACCAAAGGGGTTTAGTGGAACTGAAGAAAGTGGTAGGGCTTCTTTATAAACTCTGCTCAGTTCCACTGTGCACAATTTTGGATTTGAAACTGTATCCAGGCTAGTGCTTCTCTGAAGAAAAACTGGCTTTTATATTTCAATGCTCTCCTCCTAAGAGGAAAGGTCTAAACCCTTGTACCTGAAAGCTCTGGCACATAAAATGCCCATCTGGTTGGGAGGGCAGCCTTGTTCCTGATTGCCAAATGTGTCTGCCATGATAAAATCATTCAAAGATGTTGGAAAACTACAGAAGTCATCCTGTGTGTTATGAACTGATGCTGTGATTTGAGAGATCGCATCTTGTCATGTGTGTAATTAGTGTATGTATATATTTTTTTCTCATTACCAGAAGGATCTCCAGAAAGGAATGTAAGTTATTAAAATGGACTTATAAATGTTGACAGTGAAAAATTATGGGTCTACTGGGTGTTTAAGTTGCAAATATTACACTGAAAAGCATGCTTTACAAGGAAGGCTCTTCTTGAAAGATTTATGGCTACAGTCACTTGGGGTGTAGTAAATTTAGCATTGAATATTAAAATGTATCAGTCATGGATTTCTTTACAAGATTACAATCTGTATTAGTTCTGACCATTGCTACCTATCCTTGAATTTTTGACCTCAATTATGACCAAAAGGACTTACTTATAGCATCCAAAGAGGGCTTTTCATCAACTGACCTATGGGGAATGAAAACTTGTGTAACAACTTCCCTCAGAAACAAGGTGGGAAGGAGTTGCTGTCTCCAGGCCTGGTAGTAGAAACATGTCCTCTTCCTCTACCTGAATGGCCAACAGGAGAAAGTAGAAGCAAGTTTTGGGCTTTTGGAATGCCATTCTTTACATGTGCCCCCAGCTAGCCTACTGGGAGCAAAACCAGAAACAAAAGCAAGAGAATTGTAAATGGAGGTAAGATTTATTGGGTGTATGGTAGGCTCTTGGTTTCTATTCTGTGCTTGCTGAACAAAGTTCTCTAGTAGCAGCTTTAACTTGCTAATAATTCAGTACCATTTGAGACTGTTGCTTGCTTTTGTTTTTTCTTGAGGTCGTGGTGGTGGTGACTTATCATGAATAGCAGGAACAACAACCCTCACCCCATCCAAATCATTTAGGCAACTAAGTACCACGGCATGAAAAGTGACCCTTAAAATCCAATCTACTTGGAACGAATTGCTGAGTAGATGTATGCCTCTAGCCTTCCCACGTTGATGCATACCGAAAGTAATCAAAGTTGCCTTTCTCTTCATTCTTTCTCATCTGTCAGCTTAAAAGAGTTTCGGAGCATAATTTACAGCACAGCTCCTCTGCCCAGTTCCATTCTGAAATAATTGGGAGATTATTTTGGTCAATATGACTGAACTATGATTTAATGCATTTCAATGGCTAGTTGCATTAGTGACTCTTTAAGGATTAGAAGCTTAATGAAATGCACACATCAGGACAGTGATTTAATCTTTTTCTCATAAAATCTTCACAACAAGATAATAAACCATAGGCGCAAAAATCATTCTGACAAACCTGTCTCTCTTTCAGACTGTGTGATGTGAGAAAATTACCTGTGAGCTGCTCCTGTTTCATTAGGGATTGTGGAAAGGGCATCTTTCAGTACGGACAGAACAAGTTTCTGTGTGGGCAGTTAAGGATAGGAAGCAGTTTAAGGACAGGAATGGACAGCAGGAAATCTCCTTTCCTGGCATGCTGGGACAGAGCCTCAAACACGGCAGGGCATGTGCTTGTCAAAGGCACCTGGGGCTTTCCAGGGTTTGTTTCTACACACTTCGCAAATCTCATCCTGGAAAGTGTGACTCTTGTGAGTCAACTGGTTTTCAAACAGTTCTCAAAACAAACAACACATTCAAGCCTTAGCAGCTTTATTGGTCTGATTAATATTTCTTCTCTTTTGGACATGGTGTCTTGGTCTTGCCAGTCAGCAAAATCTTCCTCTTTGGGTCATCAAGCTACATTTCTCCAAGGTTGATACATAAGTGGAAAGGGTTAATTTGGCAGCCTCTTCAATGGCATCTATGGAACAAGTCTGGAGTCTCATTCCAGCTCTGACAGGCAGTCCTTGTACTCTGCCACATGTTGCCTTCTACTTCCCACCTGTGCTGGGACCTTCCCTCCACCCCCTTGGTGTTACTGAGGGCTGCAGGTGGTGCCTGGAAGGGAAAGTCCTCTTGTGATGGCCCTGCTTAAACTGAGGACACTTAAACATGGTGGCCTTAAATCCCAGATATTTAACTTCTAAAAATACTGTTAAACCTGTGCTGGGGTTTTGATGTATTTATATATTAGGGGGTATTAGTATTTTCCCCCTTTCTTTCTCCTTTTCCTTGAAAGAATAGGAGGAACCAAGAAGTCATCTGTGGAAACCCTGTATTCAAATCTAACCTTCCCTCAGTGTTGGCGTAGTTGGGTGCTACTGGACTTCTCCATCTCTGTGGAAGAAATATGCTGTGTTCTCATACTCCCTTTCAGGCAGGATAACTATAAGGAAATAAATGGAGAGGTAACATCAGAGATATTGCCTATATGCAGAAATGTGATAGTTCTTAGAGACTTCCAAGCCTGAGGATAATATATTCAAACAGGAAAGCAAATGCTACATTGTGAGCTGCATACTGGAACTTGCAAGTGACAAATTATCTATTTTTAAAAAGTCTTTTTAGAAATATAAGGAATGGAAAAATAAGGTGACTGAAATTGGTTTCTCATCAAATCTTATTCTGAGCTTTGTATACTGTTCTTGTCTTTTGAAGCCTTTTCTGTAGGCACCATGGAAATGCTTTGTAAATGGCTGTAAAATGGAAAGTGCCCCTTAAACGGTGTGGTTTGCCCAGAAGTAATATGAATGCACATAATAAGTTTTTACAGTTGAATATTTTTCTGCAGGTGTTCTTCTGCTTCTTTTTTTTAATGCAGCTCTAGAAATGTTAGAAGAAACACGGAGGAGGAGAGGGGGCACTACTTTCCTGTCAGACCTGATCAGCTGTTTGTGGAGGAGAACTTGCAGAGGGGAAACCTCAGTTATCATTGGCACTGCTTCTAAACTTGGGCTTCTAAGACAGGGACAAGAAGGATGAATAAGATGCCAGGGATGTTGAAATGCATTTCCTTAGTGGTAACAGCAAGGCTTCTTGGAGAATCCCCTCTTACTTGTGTGCATCAGATACTCTTAGGTGTTACCTAACATCTCTCTCCACACTTAGTTTCCTGTTAATCAAAGCCAAAATGGTTTACGTTTAAGTAAACCACTTACGGATAGTGTGGTTCAGTTAGACACTTCATCAGGACCTCTGATGTTGTAGTATACTGTGGACCTGAGTGTAATATAGAGGAAGCCTGCTGACAAAATAAACTCTTGTGCCAAGAAAGAACTAATTATCCACTAAGTCTGTGATACTGTGATTAGAAACTAAGGTAGCTGCTTGTTCAAAATCCTTTTAGACAGGGAGGAAATCTAGATGCTTTTTAATGGGGATGTGCAATGACAAAATCGTAGATCACAGGCAATGAATGTGTTTGGTGGTTCTTTTCCTCCTGAAGCTAGAAGTGAAATGCTTAAGTTTACAAGACAGTAGAAGGACGCACTTGGTGGAAGACAGCAATGCCTCATAGTCACATTGTTCCTGGAACACAAATGACCTACAGGCCATATAGATGTGCTAAATTGCTGTTGCAGTTCTCCTTTTTTTTTTTTTTTTTTTTTTTTTTTTGGGCATGATGACTATCTCTCTGCTGCTGAGAGGTGCTGCAAGTATTGGGCTAAGAGAGAGGGTTTTCTGAATGTTTCAGACCTTCTTAAGGTTTTTAATGCTAGTGGAGAATGACTCTAAGAGTTGTAAAATTATGCCAACTGGGATGTCATGTGAAGCTGTGGACCTTTTCCCCTGGAAGGTGTAGGTTGTTGATGAATACTCAATAATACATTTTCCAATCTCCATATCAGGGGACCTCCCAGAATGGACTTTGGAGTTGGGGGAGGGTGTCAAATGGGGTATGCAGCTGAGTAGAGCACATGTAATAAAATTCCATAAATGAGTCCCCCAGAGGTGTGACTCATGTCCCTGGTCACCCCCACTAGTCTGAAATGTGGTTGTACAGGGAGAGTCTTGCATTGCAACAGTGCAGAGCAGCCCCTCTTGGCATCTTGCGCCCATCCCAGATGGGTGCATTCCAGCCCTGACGCGGGGTCCTGGGACATCGAGGGTGTTCCACAGCAGCTCGCCCGCCTGTTCATGGCACGGCTGGAAAACGTCTGGGCCTTGATTGATGTCTCTATTCTGTGATATTGATTGGGTGTGTTGAAAACAGTCAAATAAAATAAAGTAGCATTTGGTTTGGTGCAGATTGAAAAAATTCATCTCTTGATGCTCAGTGCATGAGCCTGCACTGAGCATTACTGAGAGCTCTGTGTATGTGTGGTGTGTGTTTGTTTTTCCCCCTGCCTCCTTTTTCTTCCCTCCCCTCACTTCTTGGGTTCAACCAAGCATTAAAAACCTCTGTGATTCTCTCAGCTGAAAGATCAAGTAGCTCATCTGCCTTGCTGTGTTTCCGAGAACCTTTAAACA
The DNA here is from genome assembly GCF_059628265.1 of Tinamus guttatus. NCBI lineage: Eukaryota > Metazoa > Chordata > Aves > Tinamiformes > Tinamidae > Tinamus > Tinamus guttatus. The sequence goes on along the minus strand of NW_028289684.1, from coordinate 2,375,538 downwards.
ACAAAACATCTCCCTGTGCAGGAGCTGAAGCCTGTTATAGGGATTTTAAGGGGGACAGGTGTTGCTTTCTAAATGGATGTTGGAATATTCTGTAGGATGAAAACTGAGGCTTGGCAGACTTGGTTTTCCTGGCTCGGTGACCAGTGTCACTCTTTAGCGGTAGAAAGGGTCGGCCCTTTTGGGCCAAGGTTCTGGGGTCTGCATTCTCCAAGAGGAGTTGGACATGGGTATGAATGAAGAGACAGCTGCAGTCTCCTTTTAAGGCAGTTAACTGTTTTAATATAAACGTACATTATTATCTTCTGTAAAGACATAGAGACAAGCAGCTCTTCATTCTGTAAAAATCAACTTAAAAATTTTTCTAGCTAAGACTGGTGCAGTAATAGCGCTTGACTTTTCCAGGCAAAATGTTCAAGGGGGGGAAAAGGTGTCTAATGCTCCAGGCAGTCCCTGAACCTTGGGTATACACAAGCTTCATGGATTGCAGCTCCTAACTTTGTATCACCTGATAGCTGCAGGTGATGCTCTTGTCCAGACTTCACTGATTTCATACCTGCTCCTTTGCAACTACCAGGTTAGAGTCATTGAGTTAAAATGAGCAGTTCTCTTGCACTGACAACTAAATGGCTACATCTGCATCACTTGTTTGCTTTAACATATTGCAGTTGTAATAGAAATTTTTCACTGTAGTGAAGAATTTTTTTTTTAAATGGTTGGCTTGGCCTTCAGTATAGTATTAAATTCTGATACTCTGTTTTCTGTGAAATAGCCATTGGCTTCCCTTTTTCTCATCTCTGAGAGAAAAAAATATTGCAACCATTTTGTGGAAGAGTAAAAGGACATTGCTTCAAGATACTTTGTTCAGAGTTGCAAGCACTTTCTTAAAATGGAAGAAGACACCCAGGTGTGGTTATATCCTGAGGGGAAGCATGGTGTTTAACATGCTGACTACAATAATAAATTGCCCAGTTCTAATGCTTATTCTATTACTGACATGGGGCGTGTGCAGTGTTTCTTCTGTTTTAAATCATCAGATAAAAGAAAAACTAGAGCTCTTAGACTTCTATAATCTCTGCTTCATGCCATTTCTTAAGGAACTTTAGCTTTATCCCATTCTATTATATTACACTAATAGATTTACAACAAGGATTGGTTCACATTTGATTTCAAGTTTCTTAATCCTCAAGCCTTTACTGCAAAGTACAGAGACTTCTCGGTTGCGAGCAGAAATACCATGTTCTGTGCGGGTTAGCAGCACTTCATTCATCAATACTGTGCATGTGCATATGCTTGAGCTCCCGTGGGTGTTGGGTGAATATTGATATAATCAAGATCAAGAGGTTTTTGTTTCAACGTCATCATTTAGCTTTGTCCTAATTGTACAAAAACTGTTAAATGCAACTCCCCTTAGAGCTTTGATCACTCTTCAGATTCAAAAAGCTGATGGGAGAGGGGAGGAATTTATTACATCAGATAAACATAAGGGAAATAATGATGCTGGTTAGAAGCCCCTGTTGAGCTCTTCAATTGCGTGGACTATAGACTAGTTTCATGTTCCCCTTGTACAATCCTTTGAGTCCAAAGCGACTTAGCGATGTCATGGTCAGTTGGTTATTTCAAATCTCTCCAGTGCTGAACAGGCTCCTGTCAAAATGTTGGTTGTGAATACTGAATAAATGCTGAAGCTCCTTCCCATGTAGTTGGTTATTGGCCACCTCTCTCCTTTAATCTTTTCCTGGCTAACGCGTGCTGTTTTAAGTGTCCCCTCAGACCACATTTTTGAATGTTGCCCCTTTATATTTTCCTTTTCCTGAGAGCTGTCCTTGTTGAATCTTGTGATCAGTGGTAAGCAGTTCATGGAACACTTGCAATCAAGTTTTAAAGGGGGTGGAATTTGCCCATGTTTTTGTCATCTGAACACTGACCAGAAACACAATCTGCAAGCAGTGAGTGCTGGTTAATGCCATGTATGCAGTAGACCAGCACGTCAATGTTGCTGATGGGCTTGTGTGCAGAGCTGAAATAGAGCATGTTTATTTTTGCAAGTATGAGTCTTTAGGAGTAGGACTATGCTTATTAAAAGGCTCATTGATGTTTCACAGTAACAGTTTCTTCACACTCACACAGTGTACTCAGTATGACTTTTTAACACAATTATTTTTGAAGTTATTTATTAATGTTTCCTTCATAAGGCAGGGCACAAGACAGTGCATAGCTCAAGGGAACTCATCTATATAAAGTGCTGCATGTCTGGGCTACAAGGACTCCGTGCCACCCTTATGGCATATGGTATTTAAGATGTGCAAGATGCAGGTGTCTTGTGTCTGGTAAGTCTCATAGCAAATGCAATTGATGCTTTTGTGTGCTTAAGAAAGATTATATTGTCTGATGGTCTGTTTTCTCCTAAATCATTTGTTTTGCACAGATTGTAAGCCTGAGTAATTAAATGCATTGAAGGCTGCCAACAGATTGAGCTGCAAAGTCTGCATGTGCTGTCTGCACCTGTATTTAGAAAGAAGAGGGGGGGCAAAAAATAAGACAAGAGAAGTAGATTTTAAGAATCTAGGTGGGTGAGCACTAAATAAGTAATGTGAGTGCCTATGGTATTTGGGGCTATTTGAATTCAACTGTGCTTTCCTGTCAGTGACTCTCAATGTGTTTTCCTATTGTAGGGTTCTCATTCTAAGTATGACTGCATTGTTCTTATGCTATAAATTTTTAAGACTTCAAACTGGAGAATAGTCAGAGCCACCTCTCTGAGAGACCCTATAGTCACATTTTTTGATGAATCAAGGTTGATGTTTGTGTTTTCTTGTTTGATGCTGACAGGTAATACGTAGCAAAAGTTTTTGAAGTTAAAACCTAATTAAGAAGAGTGGAGAAGGTGACAGCCCTGATGGTGCTATTGGTCCAGTCTGTTAACTGGCCCAGTACGAAATCAGTGACAAGATTTATAGGGAACTGTTAGGTGCATCCAGGATAGGAAGTGTTATTTAAAAAGAAATGCATCAGTAAACGGAAGGTCTGAATTCTGCACACAGAAATAGCTGTCTGCCAAACACTAAAGGCAAGGTACCTAGCCTGTTTTCCTGTAAGAATATCTTCATAAGTCTTATTCTCCTCTGATTAAATGGGAGGGATTAGACCCATATGGGGGAACTGGAAATATTGTTACCACATCCATAGGTGTGCAATGTAGATAGGTCTACATTGGTTTTCAGGTTATCTAGACACAGCATCCAAGTGTTTTGGTTAATGTACCCTGCTTTTCAGCTTTGTTTTGTCTGTAGCATGATCTGCGTCATTACAGCTGGATTGCTCCTCATACCCAAGTCACAGAACACTGGATCTAAGTCCAGGAAATAAGATCCTAAGTAAGGACATCACCGGCTTCTTTGATGTGCACTGAATCCCAAGCTCAAAACACACTGAAAGTAACCCAGCACTTATGGATGGGCCTTCAGTGCGTACTAGACTGTATGGAGTAGGAGAAAAAGAAGCACAAGCTGAAACTTTATTTCACATTAATTAATGCTTTTTAAAAGCCCAACTCTGTTCCTTGTACTGTGGGAATCCACCAAGCATGAGATGTTGGCCAAACATCTTTCATTAACAAGAGAGCCAGACCCTTTCTAGACGGGGGAGTTGTTCTATATGTGTAGAGCAGGCTGGGGTTAATGAGCTGTGAGAACACGTCATTGTCAGGGTATGCAAAAGAAAATTAAGATGCATAGTCTGCTTTAACTTGCTATGTATACCTTAGTCTGTGGACCACAAAGAATAACATTCTTCACTTTTAAATGAGTCCCATCTTGTTTACAGCTGCAGCCTTATTGGACTCTACTCATTTCTCTGTTCATTCAGCTGAGGGCTTTCTAAATTTTAGATAAGGCATTACTGCTGGTCTACAGAAATTTTCCCTCTACTGGGTGAGCTGTGCTTACACTTATTCACATGGGTACTAGCAAATGCTTTGCACTAGTTCATAACTTGGGACACCTAAGGAGAAAACACTGTTGGAAAATGGCAAAATGGGAATTGATCTTGGGCTGGTTAATTCCTTCCAGCTGAAAATGAGGTCTAGTTGTTGCTTTCTTCAGAAAGCAAACAATTTTTAGGTGGATATTGATAACTGATACAAGTTCTTCTTGCATAGTATGGTTGAGTTGTCAGAGAGATAGTTAGAACTCCCTAGGTCTAGTGATGTGTGGGGTGGCATGTCAGATTAGAGAGAAAATCCTGTAACTTTTACCATGTGACTCCACAGCATGAACTATAACTCCAGCCTTCTTTCTTCATGGCATTTTGTTGTTATGCTGCCTCCTACATGCTGCTTCAGAGCATGTTGGCCCTTGTCATGGTTTCTGCTACTGCTTCACAAAGAAAATGTACTTGCATGCACAGCTAAAATACATCATTAAGTAGGGAAATCTGGAGGTGCATGTATAAAGTTGTGGAAAGATACAATGGTTTGCTTAGCTGTTTGTTCTTACTGCTGTGCAAATAATGGTTATTATAATCAGATTTTACATAGGTTCAATCATTTGAACCTATGGGCTATGTTCTTTAGCTATTTTTAAGTAAAAGTTGTTCTTGCATTTGCCTATAGAAATAGTTACTGCAGCACAACACCAAGATTTCTGTTTCTTAACATACATCTAAAATGCAGGCAGCAAAATCCTTCAGGAGTATTAACAGAAAAGGCAGTAATTGTAGGAATGTTGTGGGTATATCACTACTGGTTGCAGGGAGACTTCGGCTAGAATTAAATTGCTTCCTTTTGTCTTACTTCATTCAGCAACACTTCCAACTCTTTTTAGAAAGATCAATTGTAATTTTACTGTACTAGAAGAGACTGTTAAATACCTAGATCACTAGATCCCCAAAGCAGAGAGAAGTGGAGAATTAATTTGTGTATTTGGTCAGTGACTAAGCGCATCCTGTAGTAGCGGTGCTTTTGTTGCTTTTTCGTCTTTCTTTTTCCCTGCTTTTAGAGAGGGGGTCTTGCTGAGAAGGGGAATCTCAGTCCCTAGTAAAAAGGAAGAAAAATTCTTTATCTAAAAAAAGCATTTAAGTTTAGTGTGTTTAAAAGTCTGGCCTATTTATAGAGAACATACTTGGGAAATGGGCAATTTTTTTCCCATAGGGATTAAATGGGTGAGAGAGGATATGTGGAAAGACTTACAAATGATTCTGCCTCTGTGTATTTATGGAACATATTTAAATCCTGAAGAAGAGGAGAGGTAGGGACAGGCTTGTTGGAAGGAATATATTGTTTTTTAATGGTTGACTTTTGGGGGTGGCTTGTTCTGGTTGCTCCATCTGCTAGACTGAATGCCCAAGCATGACCACTGTTGATTCATCAGAAGAAGCTAATGTGAAAAGGAAAGAGGCAGCAAGAACGTTGATGGAGATTTGCACTGGGCAATGATGAAACTGATGGTATCTTGTGGTCAAAGAAGGTATTCTGATAGGCCACCCCTTGAAAAGCCAGCATCTTCTTTGGCTGATGATCGTGCTGCTCCCTTACCATTCTCCATGGCCTTTGTATCGCACTGTTTTGAAGGTTTCCATGTCCATTTACTCTTGTATGGGGAAAAATTGTTCCCTCGGGTGTATGATAGTTAAGGGAGTTGTATATCGGACCTTGAGCAGTAGAACTGAAATGCTGTTTTGATAGAGTTGCAGGTTTTCAGGGAGTATTAATAAAACAACATTATTTTGCTGCTAGATAGTTGTGCAGTTGACATCTGGACTAAGCAGTGGGACACTGGGTCTTGAGGGATGCCTGGCTGTCTCTAATCTCAAGATACTGGCTCTGGTCTTCAGATCTAGTCAATTAGTTGCTTCATCCTTTGGCCATGACTAATCTGGATGCTGATTGACAGAAGGCAATAGTTGCTGCTTGGACTTAGTCCTGGGTTCTGCACTGGCCTTGTTTTAAGCAAAAACGCTACTTTTGCGCTCTGCCAGGGCAGCACTAACGCTTTCCTAACGCTCTGGGAACCAGGCACAGAGTACATCAGCATTACTGGTATCCCAGCAGCACTCCTCGCCTTTCTATCATACGTGTTTCAAATGACTCTGCTTCAGCCAAACAAATTGTACAGGGTTAATTTCTGAGAAGTCATTGTCAAAATTGCTGAACCACTTTAATTCCAGAGCATATATTTATACTGAGCTGCACAAATCATGTCTGAGGAAGATTACAAATGGAGGAGGGGGGAGAGAAAAGTTTTTAATCAGAAATGAGATTAGATTTGAAAATGTGGAGTGTTAGTGATTGCAGCTAGGCTCAGACAGACTAAGAAGTCATAGATTTTATTTATTTATTTATTAGCTCTCAGTAGCCAGCTGAATGCTCAGAAGAGTGCCCATGCCCTCATGATGGCAGCAGCAGAGTGTGGTGGTGATTGGGAAACTGGGAGGCTTGATGTGAAGCTGGGTCATGGAGGGAAGCTAAGGCAAGAGGAGGAATATTATTTGAAAGTGTCCTGGTATGAAGTGGGGAGGGGATGAGCTGCTCTGAAAGGAGCTCTGGTGCGTGCACGTGGAGACGTTTTGCTTACTGAAACCAGCTGAGAGCAGCATTTAGGTTGATCCTACGTATATCAGTTGCCATCCTCCCCCCACCTCCTGATTTTAGTTGGCTGTTGTTCTTAACTGTCAATAAGCATTTGTATCCATGTGTTGTACTTATACCCAGAGACCTTAGCTTCTTGGTGCGCTGCTCTACAGCACTCCTGGGCACTGGGTTGCTTGTCCTTCCTGCTAGTCATGTGAAGAGGGGGTGTCAGGTGCAGGGGAAGATGGGGCAATGTAGCAAAATGCTGTTTGGAAAGTTTTTCATTAAAAGCGCACAAGGCTTCTGCATTTTATGGATATAGCTGTTGATCGTTAACCTTGAAACAGGATATTTCATCTTTTTTTTTTTTTTTTTTTTTTTTGAAGCTGTCTTTCAAGTTGCTGCCAAAAATTAACTGTTCCACTCTTGTAAGTAAGAAATAAGAATTGGTGTAAGCCTGCCACCACTGCCACATCCCTTAAGCTTCATGAGGAAACCTGGGAAGATGTGAAAACAAACAATAATTGAGAGTTGAGCACTGTCCTCACCACTACCTGGTGCTTGTAAAGATTATGTGTTCCCTTATAATCACTGCAGGGAGAAGCACAGCATAGCAGTGGCTTCTTCTATTACAGATGAGCCTGTGTGTACTCAATCCATGAGTGCTGTATTAGATCTGGGAGACTTGTTAAAATTGCAGTCTGATTAGAAGCACAGACCATGATCAGTGTTACCTACAGTCTGCTATCTAACACAGACTGACACCAGTCATTAGCACACTGTTGCAGTTGATGATGCTCCAGATTGGGTTACGTATCTTCTGGCCAATGCAGAAGGCCCGAGTCTCATTCTTTAAAATGTCTTTGTGCTTTCTGCATGAATGAGAGCATTCCTTGAAGTCTTGTGCTTATTTTTGACTAGATGGCTCCCAGGTCTGTTGAAACCAACTCCTTTTCTCTCATGCTGCTTTCTGGTTTTGTGCTTCCTCCTACTATTTGTTTGTCAAGTAGCTATTTCTGAGAGCTATTTTTCAATATAAATTTCTGGACTTAAAAGGTCATGACCCTGATTTAAGAGATTTTCTGTATAGCACCAAGGTGCTGCTGCTTTTGCTGAGGATTTTCATTGTCAGTGCATGTTTGCTGTGAAGGAGGAGTGCAGGGAGACAGTGAGGAGTCTGTCGTCTTTGGTCTCTGCTTGGAAAGTCCCCCATGGGCTCATTGGCAGTGAAGGAATGGTAGAAACCACAGCCCAACTAAATGTCCGATATCCCCGGTAATGCAGCAGGCAACAACAAATGCAGCACACAATATTAACTCTGTAGTAGGCAGAGGGACTGGATAATCCATCCTTGTGGAAACTTCCTACTGTGTTTAAATCTTGGAGCTCAAAGTAATGCTTCTCTTAGTACCTGCGAAGTCTGAGGTAACACTGGATATGTTTATGGTTCCAGGAGGAGGATGACGTGTCCTAGGAAATGGAAGAAATGTTTTCATTCCTTCTCACACCTGTATCGAATGTCTCAGATAACATTAACTGCACAATGCAGTCCCTTGCTGTTTCAAGGTCTGTTTTTCTGTTATAACTTAGTAGGACACAAGTTGACCATAAGCTAGATGGTTGAGGCACTATTAGGAATAACCATATTGCACTGGGTCTTTGAAATACTGAACAGGTTGTTTTAATAATAATAAATTGCTGACTTTCCATGTAGTAAAGGTAGAATCAGTCCAGGGATTATATTGTCACTTCTACCTAATGTAGAATTATTAAAGCATATAAAGAGAGGAGGAGAACTGAAGGCTAATACATCATGTAATAGACTTTGTGCCAGGCTGCTGAGGCAGTGATGCTCATGAAGGCTTGTGCAAAAGCACGCCTCTTGCAAACAAACCAAACCAGCAACAACAAAAACCAATGCTAATGTCAATTAGTGAGGAATGCCACTTTGGGAAGAAGCAGCAGTTGTAGTGTAACCTAAAAGATTAGGAAGTAAGGCTGGATTTTTAATAGAGCCTTGTGGAGAAATCTGTAGGCATCCCGGAGGGACCCATTAGGCAGTAAACACTGCTGTAAGTTGCCTTGCAATGGAAGGTCTGTGAAAGGAAGAGGACGGTGAACAGTTGCGATATTGAACTTGAGGATGCCTTTAAGTGCAATGATAGCTACAGTGTTGAAGCGCCACGTGTGAATAGGCCCTGATGTAGCATATGTGTTTTCTCCGCACCCCTAAAAGTGCACTGTTGTCTGCATGTAATGAGAAAGAATGAAAATGTCAAGGAAAATCTGGAGGGCTGTTGCTTCCTGGGAAAATGATTAGCTTTGCATTGATTGCGCAGAGAGTTTCCCGACTGCCCGAGATGGATCCTTGGTTACACGTGCTGTTACTATGATTTCCAAAAGAAGGGCTACAGAGCAGTCTGTTCCTATATCTGAGGCTTTATATCAGAAGTGAGTTGAACTTCTGATTGTGTAATACCAGCATGAACTGCCTGGGATTGAAATGGTTGGTTCAAGAATGGGTGAATCACGTGGTAGCTTTCTGTTGTGCTGCTACTAGCCTACAAAGGACATTCAGGCAAACGTTTTCTTCCCTCCCGTGTCCCTAGGAACTTAAAAATAAAAGGAGACAAGCAAGATTGCAACAGGTAGTCGTTTCATGGCACTTCAAAGACTCTTACTTTAGTCAGTCCTCTCCTTCCCCCTTAATATTTCTTTTCAGATCTACTTTTCATAGAATCATTAAGGTTGGAAGGGACCTCTAGAGATCATCTAGTCCAGCCACCTTGCACGTGCAGGATCACCTACAGCATGTGACACAGGACCATGTTCAAGCAGGCTTTGAACATCTCCAGAGAGGGAGATTCCACAACCTCTCTGGGCAACCCATTTTTATTTCAAGTCAATACTATAGCGTCTTGCAGAGGGGACTTCTGAGATGAGGCCCTCTAAGAGTTAAGTATGCCAAACAGTATGTGTTGTCATAATGGCGCAGTGTTGCCAGCAGGTGGAGGGAGATGATCCACCCCCTCTACTCAGCTCTGGTGAAGCTACACCTGGACTACAGGGTGCAATTCTGGGCTCCCCAGTACAAGAGGAGTGTGGAGCTTCTAGAAAGGGTCCAACAGAGAGCCATGAAGATGATTAAGGGACTGGAGCATCTATTTTATGAGGAAAGACTAAGTGAGTTGGGCCTCTTTAGCCTGGAGAAGAGAAGACTGAGAGGAGATCTGATCAATATATATAAATACCTGAGGGGGGGAATATAGGGAGGATGGGGCCAAACTCTTCTCGGTGGTGGCCAGTGACAGGGCAAAGGGTACGAGTTGATTCCCAGGAATTTCAACCTCCATGTGAGGAAGAACTTCTTTACTTTGAGGGTGTCAAAGCCCGGGAACAGGCTGCCCAGAGAGCTTGTGGAGGCTCGTTCTCTGGAGATCTTCCAAACCCACCTGGATGCCACCCTGTGCCACGTGCTCTGGGTGCCCCTGCTTGAGCAGAGGGGTTGGACTAGATGATCTCTAGAGGTCCCTTCCAACCTCAACTCTTCTGTGATTTTTTGTGTAGCAAATAGTGTAAAGGGCTGAAAACTCTGACTACTAAGATTAGGAATTGTCCAAAGGTTATTTATTCTTCCGAGGACCTTCAGAGCTTTCTCAAGGACTGAAGGAATTTTTATCCTTGCTCCTACTCAGAGAAGCTGGTAAAAGAGACTGCAGTGGTCTGTGGACAGGGGAGGCTCTGCATGACCAGCCCAACTCTGTACCATAGCTGGGGAACTGAGTATTGGGTAGACTCATTTGAAGAGCCCAAAAGAATTGTTAGGATTTTTGAATATAAAATGCTATGATGTCTTCTTATTCTGTCCTAAAAAGAAATAATGCTAAGTAGATCCTGTTGAGATTTGAGCTTGTCGCTCTGAAAAGACTAGATATTTAAAAATTAGACCATTTGGTCAAATGGGTAATGCCAGGGTAGGCAATTTGGTGCATGAGTCACCTCGGTAGCATCCTGAGAAGGGATGTGCTTTTGTGATGCACAATTCTCACTCACTTTTGTCAGTCAGCCAGGAACAGATTATTTTGGAGGAGCGGGAGATGGACTCCAGGCTTTTGTCAACCGCTGAGCTGTTTTTCTCTGGTTGGCAGCCAGCAACTAGCTGTGCAACTGCCCTGTTCCTCAGCTGGGGCTCCTCAGACAAATTAAACAGCAGTGCTGATGGAGAAAGAAGTGGCAGCAGCACCAGAAGATGCCCCTCAGATTCACATTTGTTTAGTGAACCAGAAGGTTTTGCCGAGTCTTATGGGAATGGAAGCGGCAGACCTTAACTCTGCCGTGACACTACATTTTTCCTTTGCCTTCCCACTTTCCATCATGACTGAAATGGGAGCTGGGCTGCGTTCCAGGCCTGTAGCCTGTGGCAATGGGCTGAGGAGATAAGGATTTGCAGAAATATGGAATGCAACAAAGTGTGCGGGGAAAATTGAAATGACAAAGTTCCTAAAGTAGAACTTCCAGAATTGGAAATGCTTCAAACTGTTTTGTCCTTTCAGATAAATGCAGCCAGTTTTCACACTCCTTTCGTATCTTCTCCTGCCGTGTCTGCAATTATCAAAGATGTTTGTTTAAAAACCTCTCTGGCTCCTATTCTTCGTTCTGTGGGAAATTCTTTCAGCCAAAGTGAACGTGCACATGGGCTCCACCTCCCTGCAGGTCTCAGTGATATGCTGATCTGCTCGGCATCCACATCACAAACTGGCTGTAACTTGCACACAGTGGAGTGAGGTTTGGTGTTTACAGACACCCGATGGCCCTGACAAGGCACTGTTATTGTTAAGCACAAATATAATGCAGAGAACTGTGCATTCAAGACAAATGGCTAGTTTGCACACAGCAGGTGCAGAATTTTGCATGGACAGTTTCGCAGGCATGTTATTCTGCCAAAGAATTGCCTAGGTGCTGAAATAGAGCTGCGACTTCAATGGCGTAGCTTTTTGATCTATGAAAAGATGAAGATGAGCTGGGCAAACATCTTTATCACCCTGCTGTGATCCTTCTCGCTCTCCCTCCTGTTTGCCTTTCATTGCGTAGTTCTGTCTTGCAATTGCTGCCAGCATTTTAGGGAAGGAGGTAGCACTCTAGCACAGTGGAGCCCTTAATCCTTCACAATGGGGCACTCACGACTTCAATAGCAACGATGATGCGATTTCACTTCTTCCCGGTCCAAGTGAAGATGCTGCCCCGTTGTGTTACAGTGGGTGTTTGTGGTACTGTGGTTTTCACAGAGGTCAGGAGACCAGAACTGTTGGTTTCTTTTTTTCCATTCTTTCTCAAATGCATTGCTCTTTCTCTGTCCATGTCATTTCATGTTGCAGCATTTGGCGATGCCAAATGGAAATGGAACTTCTATTATGTTGCTACTATTATTGCTTTCCATGCTCAAAGGGTCATGGGGAAGAACCATATATTCAAGAGCACATGTGTGCACTTACATGTATGTGCTCTGTCCCAAGCAATGTTCCTTTGCCAGCAGAAGACAGGGAAGGGATGATGCATAAACTTGCTAGATGAAGCTGATCAGATGGATGTCATCAGACAGAGCTCTTTATGGCAATTCAATAGCTAAAATAGATTCAGTAAATTTTTTGAAGCCCTGTAGCTTGGAATGCATTATATACTCATCTATTGTTGGACTCCCAGCATTGTTACTATTGACAGTTGTGTAAAGCAAGCGACCTGAGCAGCTCTAGAGTGTCATTCCATGGTGGTGTGATTTACATTACCAGGTATAAGTAGTGCTATCTGTTGGATATACAATGCAATTTTTGCTTTTATATCATAACAGGAATAAATCTAACTCCCACAAAGACTTCTTTACTGTGGATGTTCCATTTTATATAATATATGCATGCGTGCACTTTTCCTTTGTACTGCAGGACTCTGCCTTATTTAAGTTTCTGACAACAGAAACATCATAGAGTCAGGTTCATCAGACAAGGCTACATTTTTTGGGTGGAGGGAATGAAGGTAAGGGGAAGAGGAGGAGGAGGAATGAGAGGGTGAAATAACATTGCCATTTATGATTGAATAGATGGTAATAAGTGTATGTAATAACAAGAGAAACAGTGATACTTTTCTCCTCTTGCTGACATTCAGTGATGCTTTGAAGACAGCAGGAAGCTTTGCTTTGAATCCTGAGCATATCAAAATTAGATAATTTAATTTTTTTTGCCTCCAAATATACCTTATCCTCAAGCAATTTTTATTAAGGATGCTAATTGCCCAGACTTTGACTAATGCAGGCTGTTCTGTGTTGCTGGATTATTCTCCTTTGCCTCTTCTGAAGTCAGGCAAGGCAAAAATTAAAGCAGAAGATGTAAGTACTTCTTTAGTACTTTATATTGCAAATGGCATTTGCAAGTGTAATATTGCCCAAAGCAATCCCATAGATGGACATCTTGCATAGTTTTATAGTTGTGCTCCCATATTAGTACCTGTGAGCTTAGTTTTGTGAACATAATATCAGTCTCTTGCATCTTAAGGAGCTGAGTACAAATTTCTCTCTTTATGCATCTTTATTATATACAGATGTGCATAACATATGCTTGGATGGGCATAGATATATGAACTGGGTCGTAGGTACCACATCGCTTGATATATCAACTTCATTATGCTATACAATACGATTATGTAATATAAAATAGCCATTCTCTGACTGATGCCTTTGTATGTATGTCCTTGAAATGTGTATGAAATGCCTTAATTCATACTCACAGTAAACAGCTGCTTGTCTGTTGTGTCTAGGGTAAAAAAGACTGTAAAGGATAAAGCAAAGAAATTAAAACATACATTTAAGGTGGCCTTCAGTTTTCCTTTTTAACTCTCTTGCATTTCTAAATCTAATCCCTCAAAATATCAAATCTCTTAATCTCTTAAAACATCAACTTCATTTTCTAATGATTTTTTTAATCTCAAGTCAAACCTTGTTTTCCTCTAACCTTTCACAAATCCTTACCTTTATTGACTTTTTGTGTTCGAAGTCATTGAGTCAATCTCTTTAGACGATAAATTAACTGCCTGACCATTTCTTTCTATATAATCCTTTATAGTAAGGAAAAACTCTATAAATTTGCAGGTGAAAACAATTTCAACAAGCATAAGCACCCCTGGCTTTTCTAACAATTGTGGGTACAAGTAGCTTAGAGATGATTCTGTATCTGATTTTTGTGTCCTTTTTCTTTCTGTCTTTAAATGTGCTTTTTAAATGAACAGTTTCAGGATGCAGAATGATTCCATAGCATGCACTATATAATTTAATTGTCTTTGTAATTTATATTTCAATTCACTCTTCCTTTTATAAGCTCTGTCAATTTAACTGGTGACTTATCTTGCTGCTACGTATATGGAGAAGGAACTAATTACGGATACAGCAGAAATCCAATTTGTTGCCCGGCACTCACCATGGAACAGCTCTGCTGGGCACCCATAGAACCTAATCTGGATTCCTTGGGCAATTTGGTCTCCTTTCTGCCTGGATTGGTTCCAGCATTGCGAGGTTTTTGGTTTTGTTTTCTTGTCTGTATCCCTCAGGCATGATTTTATACTACTATTTATTTCTTTCCTGCTAGCATAGGAATGACTTGGGAGGGTAGGCAAGTTCCTGTGTGTTGTGTAAGACGGCAGAAGTTGATCTGAGAAGGAAGATCTGGAAGGTCCTTGTGTCCTGCCCTGGTCAGGAGGAGGGCTGCAGGAATCCATCACTGCAGAACATCAGGTAGTTTCATCTGGAGTAAAAGTTCAGAGAGCTGTCAGAAGTTAGGGCACCTGTGGTTTATCAAAGAATAATTGCTTTTCTTATCCTTATCTAATTCAATAGCTTAGAGTATCCTTCAGGTTTCAGGACAAGATAGGCTATAATAAAGGAATGTTCCTTTTATTTGCTTGTGCACAGCTTTGGGTACTACAAGGCTTGAAGTTAGTGTGTTCATTGGAGCTGCAGCTTTGCAAGTGTGTGCAAGGAGTGACAAATTTTTAAAAGAACTGGCAGTTTCCTATCTTGCAAGCTGCAAACTTGCAGAGAAATTTGAATTAGTCAAGTGCTGACCAAGGTGCAGGTTTGTCTGTAGAGCCAATTAGTCTTAATTTGCTAGGAGGTCTTAATTTGGTGACAGGTGTAAATGGGTAATGCCATAACTTCTTGGGCTCCTAGCGAGGTATTCAAGGTCATACTCAAGTTATATCATCTTCAGATTTGAGTCCCACAAGAAGTCTAATTTATTTGTCACTTTTTCCCTCCCTTCCTTTCCTCTGTTTTTCAGCCTGATAAATCCGTTATCCAGGGACAAATGCCTGTGATCTCCTGGATTCAGAGAGCTCTCCAAGCCCCTATTCAGAAAACATCAAATATCATATCCAATAGTCTTGTTTTTAGTTGCTAGACTCTCTCCAATGAAGGAATATGCCTCAGGGTTGGCTTTGCAGTCTCTGTTCTGTGGTTACAGTGTCTTGAGGAATTAGAGGAAACTTATAGGTTGGGTGTTTTGTGAGCTCCTAGTTATGCACATTGTTATCCTCCAGAACCAACTAAATAAGTAATTTTGTGATTATAAATAAGTGCTGGTTTTATGATAGATTATTTGTGCTCAGACCTCCAGGCAGGTCTAAGGTGGCTATTGCTTCTTGCAGGCACTGCCCTGGGCTGTAGGCACTTGGTGTTGTATGATGAGGTTGTGGACAAGCTATGAATGCTTGGGCAGAACAAACACGAAGGGCTGTACAATTGTAAAATAGCACTCATCTCCTCAACGCCTTCAGTTGCAAGGAATTGGGATTGTATACATATTTAATTTAAGAGCTTTAAAAACAAGAATGCACCTACTTTTAATGCCAGAACAGACTAGTAGTGCTGGAAAAAAGTAGCACATGGAGTAGACTTTTCTGCAGCTGAAAACATGTTTTTTGAAACTTTAAGTCTGTTTTTTTGTTTTTTGTTTTTTTGTGTGCAGTGAGGACAACTCTCTCACTGTAGACTGCATTTGTGCATGCAACTTGATGTGATTATAAAAGGAGCTTCTGTATATACCAGCAAACATCAAGATCATTTAGGCAGAATGAAAAACTTGGTCCAAATTTGGTCCTTAAGAGCACTTGTATGTTGTCAACCTCATAGAAAGCTGCATGGCAGCTGTATCTGCTACTATCTTAGTATTCTGGTATTGAAACTAATGCTTTTGCCTATCCAGGGAACCTGGCTAGTACAGCCTCACAAATAAGGACAGAGAAGGGAGGAAGGAATTATTGACTGAGACCTACTTCTGGTGAGAACATGTGGAAGTTTACTGAAACATATTCCCAAAATTGTGACCCTCTTCCCTAGTCCTGTTTGGAACAGAGAGCGGGGTCGGAGAATGAGGGAGTGTGAATAGATATCTCTGTAATAATTAATCCTTTGAGAAATTAATTAGTTGGTGCTTGTAATTCCCTTTGAACAGCTCAGATGAAAGATGCTATAAAAGAGTAAAAATACCACTTAAAAATAAGCTGCTCAGAAAATAGTGTATATAAATGAGATTTATAGTGAAGCATGTATTTGTTTAGGGGACACGTAGACAGATTCAGAAATCTCTTTGCATAATGTGCATTCACTAGAGCTGACCATGATATGGAGGATGCTTCATCCTGTGAGCAAAGCCCTTTCCCTTTATCAAGGGCCATCTGCGAACTGGCTACCTTTGAATTCATCTGTTACAGATACTTAGTTGAAACCTTTGGGACAAATCCTTAGCTTACAGAAACCTGAATTAGCTGGGGCTTGAGGAGCAAAGGGCACTGAGAAAACAGTGATCTGCAAGCAGGTTACAGTGAGCATGGGTGAACACTGAAACTGAGAAGTGAGCTTTAATGATCTGATTGCATTGTACTATTTGTCCTTTTTCTGAGCCTTCCCAACAGGCTGGCATTAACCATACGAAATATGCCTTCATGAAGATGTAGACATGTCATATGCTCCTTCTTACTTTGCTTCCTAAAAGGCAAAACCTGCGGGGCCAAGCAAGACAAAGTAATATGTGCTTATGAAGTGCAGGCAGATGATAAAATAGGATGCCATGCTGTCCTCTTAATTTCTTAATGGAGCAGTTTAACTCATCAAGGTGGTACCACAATATCTGCCTGTGGCAGAAGCACATTGAGTTTCATTAGACTTGGGACTGGAGCAGAAATGGGCATCTTGATCACAGTTAGGGGAGAGTTAAAAGTGAAACTGCTTCAGTCTAGTCTTTCAGCATCCCTAGTGACCCTTTCACACTTCTTCCCCACGTGTGTTTCCTATTAAGGAGGTGGGGTTTGTGCATGGGGGGAATTACAGAGCTGTTTTATGGCTTCTTCTGGGCAGTACGATAGTTATGGCATCACTATAGCCTTCTATATTAATAACTGTGTGATGCAATTGGCGTTTTCAAAATACATAATGAATAACCTATACTTAAATTGACTGATATTATGGAAATTGGTACATTCTGTAGGAGCTGAACAGATCAATCATTCCAATACTGTTCCTGAAAATATTAATAATCAGAACGGGCAGTTGAGAACCTTGCATTGCTGAGAGCTGCTGCAAGATTCAAAATCTGTGCAACTCCATTATATAAATGGTGTAAGAGACAAATGTATACATAACTGCACTGGTCTCTTGCAGAGCACAGGAGGTAAAGAATATTAAAAACAAATGAGTGATGGGTATTAAGATAGTTGAAGGCAAAGGATACATTTTATTCTCTCCTGTCATCTGTGGAGGTCTAAGGAATATAGTATATTTATAATGTTATCTGTGTCTCATTCTTCTCTTCAAACTTGCACTTTAGACACCTCTCTGTTTCCTGCAGACTACTTTAGTATTCTAAAAATGTTCTCTGGCTGGAGTTGTTCCGTTTGCAGTTGCTTCATCTTCCATAGACTGTGTTTTCAAACCAAGTTTCAGCCCCTGTAGTTCACAAGTGATGCTCTACCTCTTTCTGAGTCAAAGAGGAAGGGTGGACCCTCTCTAGGTAAAGAATGTCTAAAAGTGAATGTGCAAAAAAAACCAAAAAAACCCCAAAAAACCCCCAAACAAACAAAAAACAACAAACAAACAAACAAAAAAAACCTTCTGGTATTCCCAAGAATCATAGCCTGAAGTATAAATTATAAAACTCAACCTGTATTCAACTAAAATATCCAAAAAAGTCTATGTTTGAAGTCAGCTTCTATAGATAATCTATCCTATTTACTGAAGTATTTTGTTATGTCTTTATTAATTTAAGAATCCCTTCAGTAGTTGGTATTTTATTCTCAAGGACATATTTTTCATCAAGTCCCTTGTAATCCTCTTGATATAATAAAAAACAGAGTTCTTCTTGAAACAAGTAAGACTTTCTCCATCAGTCTCCATATAATTCTTTGGATTCTTTTCTTGCCATTGCCATTATTTTTTAAAAAACTACCTAGTGGAATGGGAACATCAAATTTGTTTTCACCATTCCAATCTGTCTTCACCATTCCAGTTCTCTACTCTGCCCATAGATGTTACTGAAAGCAACATCTGCCCTCTATTCACTGTTCCTTTGTTTTACATATCCTAGGCAGATTTAATTCCCTGAGCAATTTTAGCACTGTAATGTTTTCTTACTGACCAGTATGATCCATAAATGTCTTCTAACTGCTTTCTAAAACAGAATCTTCTATGCTAGAAATCATGCCAGTACTTGTATAACATTTAGCACCAAGATGCCCTAAAACAGCTTTTGTTGGACTGGATATTTGTGTATTGGCAAGCCTTCCAGATTGCTTTATATGACTGACTTGGCCTCATTCTCACATATTTCTTCAAATGTTTCTCATCCTTGTACTTAGCTCTCCTCCAGGCTATTGATAAGCATGGTGGTATTTGATGTGCTTGGTGTCTGTTGCTGGAGAACACCCCTGCAAACATATGTGTTTGACTTGAGTTCCTGGAAGCCAACCACTGCTGGGGAGCGATTGACTCCTCTTGCTTACTTGAATTGCTATGCTTTCCTTATCTTATGGTATCAATTTTGTTGTAAGAACAGCATGCATCATAAAATCAAACATCTTAAAAACACTCTGATTATATTGCATCTATCACTCAGTTTCATGAATGGAAATCAACCCAAATTTCTAACTTCCTGTTCTGTGGCTTGTTCTCAGTTAAATACTTGGTCCATTTTCCCTTTATCTTGCCCAATACTAATGCAGAGCTAATCAGTTAAGAAGAGTTATTTAATTTGCCTTTCTTGGATATTGGTCTGATACTATCAGTCTTCAAAGTTGTATTAAATTTACTGCTTGAGGGTGAAACATGACTGAGGAGAGTTACTTGAGGAATTCTTGGTACAAGTTACTGCATTGTTTTGTTATGCTTTTATGTTGTTCCTTGATTATATTAAATGCTGAAGTATTAAATACATCACTTGTGAAACATGAGGCATTTCCTATTGTTTCTTCCTGTTCTAAGCCAGTGATATTTGCTAAATTCTTATTACTATATCAAAAGGGTTAAAATGTTAACTTTTTGCAATAGGGAGAATTGAGGAAAAAAAAAAAATCTTGTTTTACTTTAGAGCAGTGACTCTCTTACCTTAAGTCCTTTTGCCGTGTTTATTCTCCATTGTCTTTTGAGTCCCTAACCAAATATTCCAGTGAGATGCTGCATGTTGTGGTGGACCAAGGTTGTGCCTCCTTGTCATCATTCAGACCACTTTGGCACTTCAGTTGCTGAAGTTGCAACAGATTTAGGTGGTTTTTAGAGTGACCTGAGTTTTTGTGAGTGTTGGTTTGTGCTGTGGATGTGCCCTCAAGTTCACAGGAACTCTTGCCTCTTTATCTGCAGAGGGACATAAAGCTCAAGACAACTTCTTTCTACTGGCTGTTTGGCTACTGCTCCTGTGCAGTGTGGAGTAAGAAACTTAATCTTTTGGACTTAAAGTCAGACCAGCCAAATGGTTCACCTGTCATGCAACAGAAATCCTGAATATTACTAATTACTATTCTAGTTATGGCCTTTGGGAAAGATGTCGGGATTGTGTAAGGAGAGCTGGTAAGTGACTATTAGGAAAGTGGCAGACTTTTTTTTTTTTTTTTTTTTTTCCTCCCCCTCCTGCCATCCTTCCTCCTAGTGGCAGCTCTATCGGGAGGACTAAAAAGAAGAAATCCCTTCCTGCTGGCCATGCTAGTAGAAGCTAAGTGAAATATTTCCTCCCTGGAAGCCACTTGTGTGTATTACAATTAGCTAGCAAAATGTTCCCATCTGAGAGTTCTCTGATTATATAGATTTTGGATGTTGTGCTTTTACAATTTCACTTGTCGAGGTATTACTTTTACTGCAGACTTAACAGGTTTATTTTTGGCTCTAGCAGAAAGCAATTACTGCAGCTACCAAAATATTGAGCAGTGAACTATAATGTTCAGTATTTCTGGTGCCTCTTTTTTTTCCTCTTCCCATAGCAGAACTCAGTGGTGATATACTATGCTGAGCTTGACTTGAGATGGTTTGATTAGACCTCAAAAAATAAAAGCTTTTTAATGTGGGATTTTTATTGGAAAACTTGATTAATTTTTTTCCCCTGCAGAGAGGTCTCATATTCACTTCTCCCATGTGATGGGTAACTAGAGAGCTGGTGGTGGACCTGCTCCTTGTAGATCAAAGGTGAGGTGAAATCCGAGCTGGGGGATGTCATTTCCTATTTGGATGTCCAGCTTGGATTCAATCTGGTGTTTGCTGAATCAATGGCAATGCTCCTATTAGCTTCCTGGGCACACAGCCTGCAGTGGCTTCAACCGCAGAGTAGCCTATGGCTACTTGCAGGAATAGAAAGTGGCAAACACTAGACAAATTCTCAAATATTTCTCAAACCTGAGCATGTGGCTGCCTCTTGGAGACTTCTTAACTCTGCTCAACTGCTTTATATGGCTATTGTTCCATGAGAGTGTCATGAGTGTTTGGTGGGGTTTTTTTTTGATTGGTTCATGAGATGTTTAAAATAGGTAAACTTGCTCAGCAGGCCTGCCTGAGAAACAGCTGTTTTGAAGAAAAACTTTCCAATTTTGGCCACTTCTGTCACCAGCAGCCCAGTGGCACTGGGTGATCTCATGGGTGGAGGCCAACCCAAGCTGGAGAGACCAAGTCCAAGTAGCAAATTCTCTCTAGGAGCTGCTTTCCCAAAGTGGTAGGGCCTTTCCCTACCTTCCTTACCATTCCCGTTACAAAGTTAGCCAGGCACATGGAAAGCCCATCTACTTGGAGATGTTTTGAACAAATTATTAAAACAGCATTATAGGTCTTCTGCTTACAGACAGCTGGGCTTCTGGGGAGGAAATAACTGTTTGCTGAGTTCTCCATCCTTGTTTTTTGCCTGTCTGTTATGGGCCAAAAGGGTACCAGTAACGTGGTGGTAATTGTGGTTTTTAATCCTGGTTCTGCTATCCGCCTTTCTTCATGCGTTGGGAGGACGTGACCTCTGTCCCCTTTGCAGCTGTAAAATGGAGATAACAATGCTAGTCCACTTGGCAGGCTTATTAGGAGAGTAGGTGTATGAAGAATGCTAGCTGAAAAAATAAGTTTTAAGAAGTGTAGGTAAGCCTATATGTCCTGAATGCAATGGCAGGAGAATCTGCATGTGTTGTTTAAGAAGGGGAGGCTGATAGCCATGCAGTCTCACAGGAGGAGGTCTGAAGAAGAGATTAGCTGCTTTTATAGCCAACTCTATAAATTCCCCTTTCTATTAAGTGGGAAAGGCTGCTGCTTTTGCCTACCGATATCCTCACCATGTTCCCAGTAGGAGACTGATTTTTCCTGCATCTTCTTGAGTGCAAAGGCACTTAGAAAACTCCTGGACTAAAATCAGTTCTCCCATCAAAAGCTCAGTGCCTTTGTTTTCTTTAAAGGCCCTGTGCAAGTGAGCTGGAAATATCACTAGTAGCTGCGATTTGAGTCCAATTCCTGCTGCTAATTACACAGGCTTTTTGCTAAAGGTAGTAAATAGAAAGCATTCATGTGCCCTCCGAGGCCTCCGAATCATTCAGTATTCACAGTAAATATATCGGGGAGCTTCATAAGAGAATCATTTTAAAACAAAACCTGGTCAGCTGCTTAATAATTTACTGATAGCGATAGCAAGGAGAATATCTAATAACTAGCAAGACTGGCTTTCAAATAGAAAATAAATTAGTGTTCAAGGAGGGAGCTTTTTTCCAAAGTATCATAATCGCTATTAGAGAAACATTTGGATATTGTGTCAGTTCTTGATTGCTTTACAAGCACTTACAAAAGCAAAGACGCTTTATTTGATTATGGAGGTAGCTGTGAAGCCAAATTCATTTGTGCTGTGCTTATCTGAAGGAGGCAGCTGAAGTCCAGCCTGAAAATACAAAGCCCTTCAGACTGGGTGCAACATCCAATTGATGCCAGTCCATAGTCATTCATCTGCTGTGCAGGTGAGCACTGCTTGACTCTGGCCAGGCGCAGACACTTTTCTTTCCTTTTTTCCTTTTTTTTTTTTTTTTTTTTTGTTTTGTTTTGTTTTCTAATTAGTTTGGGGCTTGATCTAAACAAGTTTAGAGGGACCATATCAAGGAGTGGCATAGTCAGCAGGAAGCCAAGTTAAGATAGAGATCAGCAAAGGAGAGGGCAGGTTTTGTTTTTAAGCATCCAGCAGTGCCTCTTCAATGCTACAGTATTGACATGAAGAGAAGCTGTTACTTTATTAGTTTTGAAAACAAAGGAAAAGATGGACTGAGGAGTAAATGGGGGCCAGTAGTCTTATACCGTAGGACTCTTGCTTCTCCTGTGTGATACAGGGTTCCTTCATCTTCTCCTAATGACTGGTTTGGTCCACACAGGACACAAGTGTCCAGTCTGCAGCACTGAAAGGTAAATGAGGCCTTAGTGAACTCTAGTGAATGCTTGATATGTCTTCTACGGGGTCGAGAGGGGTGGAAGAAAGGTTGAGGGGTAAGAAAAATAAATATTTGTTTGTTTTATATATGTTCATTGCTACCTGTGGTGTTACAGAATTTCTACAGACAGTTGTAAGTGGACAAGGAGACAAGGTACTTCCTATGAATTTACTATTTTATGAGCTTCAAGCAATACATTAAGAAAGGGTACTCCAGGCTTCTGCAAGTCTTCTAAATGGTTTTCTATGAGTGTCAATGCTGTTCTTGAAGAAATACCTGGATAAGATCCTGTAGTTACTCCTTGGTGTAGTTAGAGATTTGGTGCTTAGCATGCTGTACAGAAGGAAACGTTTACACCTTCTGTGAAGATGCAAGTTTACTTCTTTGGTATTTCCAAGTAATCCTGGTAGCGACAGAGATGCTTGCTTTTATACCTGCAAAGCATAAAAACTTGCTGAAGGCTCACAGGCTTGAGGATGCTAGAGGTTTGCTACATCCCTAATCTCTTCTGGAAAGCCTTGGCTTGATAGATTTGACTGCTTGTATCTGTGAAAAGCCTTCTTCATTGACCTTTAGTTTGTACCTATATTGCTGAGTAAGTCAAATGGTCTTTACTGGTATTCTGGTTTTTGACTGAATTAGGCAATTAAAAGCCACCTGCCCAACTGAGAATTTGTGCAGTGTGATGCCTAGAATCCTAATTTTCATCTTAGCATTTTGAAAATTTTGTGCTTAGAAGGGAAGATGGAGTGAGACCATGAAAGAACTAGCCTTAATTTGTCATATTGTTTTTTTTTTTTTTTGATGTATAGAGGAGAGGGGGAAATGATTTGCAGATAGACTAGCTAGAGGTAGAACTGTCATAGTTGTTAATCCTTTCCTTATAATATTAAAAACTGCTGAAGATTAGGAGGAAAAAAGAGTAGAATTTGCATCAAGATAACTGGAAATATACATGTACACTGAAAACTAATTAATTCCTTTAGCAATCACAAGTTATCAACAAATTTGCCACTGGGAGTTTGGTATGATGCGATAAGCCAAATATTCTTATGGTCATGCTTCATATTTCTGCTTGAGCTTGTCTCGCTTCTTAAGCTTTGCCTGCCAAAGCATATAATAATATTCTTACTAATCGATTACTTGGCTTGTAAGGAGGAGCTGTTTGATTAGCTTTATTGGTGCAGCTGAGTGATTTGGAACTGCTAATGTGAACACTAAGTAAAAGGGGAAATTGGAGAAAGTGTTAGTACCCAATCATCTTCTGCTAGGTCTTGCATTTTAATAATTAATCTAATTTATTATGGTTGTTTTTGGTCCCGTTATGCTAGGCATGGTGTGCTCAGTTACCCTCCTCAATGCATTCTTTTCAGTCACCTCTGATCTCACAGGTTGGGAGATCTATACTTGGAGTTGCATTGTAGAATATAATAAAGCTTCTACTTAAATCACTGCAACAGCAAATACAAATTTCTAACCTTTATGTTCAAGAAACTCTGTTGGTGTTGGGTTGCTTTTGTTTTAGGGCAATGGAACTCTGAGGCCAGTCAGGAGCCAGACCTCTACGAAGTCCTACAGTTAGGCCTACCACTGGATTAAGCCTTTGGGGCATGAATGGCCATACAATTTCTGTTTGAGGTTCTTGGCATAATAAATGAGACCTATAATACATATAAGAAAGACCACTTCTGCAGCCTCTGAACATGACCATGAGCAAAATGTGTTAGGTTTCTGTCGCTCATATCAGAGGTGCCTTTGGCAGGTGGACCGGGAATCACAGGCCCTATTTTTCCTGTATGAAAAACACTGTGAAGAAATGGCTTAGCTAATGGAGGGGAAAAACAAATTCTAGAGGGAATTTCATCTGTATTTATATCTTCATCTAAATATATATGACTACACTATATCAGAAGACTTCCTTTCCCATCAGAAGACTTCCACATCTTGAATTGCTTGTAAATGGGCATGGGCTGCTTCAGAGAAAGCCATAATGGTGGTGATCTGAAAACGGAGGAGGAAAGAAAATAGCTACTGTATACACAGCAGTCCACAGTACCATAAAATTGAGTAATTTCATTACTGCCAATAACTCTTACAGTTGCAAGCTGCATGCTTCAGGGCATAGGCTGGTCACATGAAGGGCTCAGAAATACCTTCCCTTTACCTGTGTATATTGTGGCAGGCCACCAATATGCAGGCATTGAGCTTCTCCTCCTCCTCCTCCCCCCTACACCCCCAAAAGAAGTGACCAAGGGCAAATGAAGAACTAGGTGGGGAAAAAAAGTTTGATCTAGAAATGGTCACAATCACCTTAATTCTATTTACTTACGTTATGACAGAAACTCAGTTCTACCCTTATATCTAAGGGAATGGGGGGAAAAAAAATCTCAAAAGCAAAGAAGTTGTGTGTGAATGTCTTGTGCACAATCCTTTTCCTGACCTCTTTTTTCCTTAATAGTTTAATGTCACTCTTTGAATTTCTGTTGCCTACCTCCATCACAGAATGAGCGAGTTGTCTGAAGGTAGATAGCAATGAACATCCCTTACCTGGAGGAGCGGTCCCCATCTCTTGTGGCTAATAGGAAGCTGCCTGGTTCCCAGTTTAATTGCAGCATCCCCTAGGAAATAATATTGAACACACAAAGCTGCTGGCACTAATTTATGTGAATGCTTGAAAGGTCTCCACTTCATAGTATTCCTACACAGAAAATGCATCAAGTATAACTTGCAAGAAGGGCTTTCTTAGTGTAATAAGTGATTCCCGTTAAGGGTTAGTGTCTAGGAGTAGCACTGGGTAGCTGAGGAGTACAACACAATATTAAGCAGCAACTAAAACCAAGTGGAACATGAACTGTAACCAGGCTAGTGCTTTGGACACAGCTCAGGTTAACAGAATTAGGAAAAATGCTTCTCTTATTTCCAAAGTAAAATGATGAAAATAAGTTCTTGTTAGTCAAACTACTGCCCTGGGAAAATTTACTGAGTTGGGTCTTTGGGGAGAGCCTCTTTAGTCCCTCCAGGGTCTGGTGGTGCTTCTGGTCCCCCTCACCCCTGCAGCCCCTGATCCTCTGCTGCCAGCTCGAATCTCTCCATCCCTGCCTTCCCAAGCTGGGTGCAAGCAGCTGCCTCCACTGACTGTGCCCAGGTGATTCTCAAAGGAATATCCCTCCTTGCAGCAGAGGGTTTCCCCAGCCCACCCTGCAGCAGTACAAGGCAACTGCTGCTGTCTTCTCTGCATCTCAGAGTCTTAAAAGAAGCATAAAGTAGTCAGGCAGAGCAGTGCTGCAACTGTCTTCATAACTTTGTAAATTTTTATCTGCAAACCATTGAGCTCCAACCCTAAAAATGGGTAACCTCTTATTCATAAATACACTTTAGCAGAGTACAGGGATGCTTTAACTCTGATCCATTTTATTATGTAGGAGGACCAAGAAGTCAAGTCCCAAATCTGCTGCTAATGGATAGGAGATGTGGGGTTGGTTGGTGTTTTGATATTTTGGGGCTTTCACTGGATGCTGCTGCCTCCAGTGTTCATGTATCACTTCTCAGATGCAATGCTGTCAAGATAAACCGCTAGATGCGGGCATTGCTAGCGTTTCCCGCAAAGTGTCATTGTGTTAGTATAAAGGTGAACTTGTGTTTCTGAATAATTGATAGTCGGTAGTTAATTTCCTTCCCTTCAGAAAGGAAGGAACTTATTAATGAGGGTGATGCATAAGAGATCAATGCTAGTGTGTCTGACATCGATTAATGGTTGCGTCTTGTAACCGGATTAAAAAAGACGGCTGGTGTCTGTATTTATGCACAGAGTTATCTGCAGACGCCCTGGTAACTCAGTGGGAGTGGAAGATGGACAAGGTACCACTTGATGGGTGCAGGCAGCTGGGCAGAGGTCTTCCCTTTGTGATGTTACTTGCTCTCTTGCTACTAACTTACTAACTCTTCAGTATTTAAGATGCCATGCAGCTGTGGGATTTTTTTCTTTTTTTTTAGTGGAGTCTATGTATGTATGCACATAGGTGGGGAGAAAAGAAGGGTGAGCCCACATGGTGAATTGAAGCCAATACAACTGACAAAGTTTAGTTTTTAATAATAGAAACTGAATTTGGGGAAGGCAGGTGGGAGACATTACAAGTGATAGTGGGGAACCCCACAAGGTGCTAGGCTTCCATTTCCCCCCTCCTCTTTCAGTCCTCCCAAGAAAAATTTATCAGACTGTATCTGAGGGCAGATTTGCTGCACACAGTGCAAGGAAGCAGAACTGGGACTTCAGTTCCCTGGACCGCAGGGGACCTCTACCTTCTGCTTTCATCAATGATCCCTGCTGATTAATTGCAAAGGAAGATACTGTCTGATGGATAGTGTTGTAACAAAAGCTGCAGTGTGTGTTTGCCTGTGTATGTATGCAGTACATAGACAAATATACAGAGAGATCTTATTTGCTGGAGGGAAGAAAAAAGCTTACTGTACTGGATTAGACTGATCTGAATGCGTGCCCAAATTTATCAAAGATGAAACCTCTTGATGCAGCAATCAGGCATGCAATGCTATCTAGATGGGACGAATTTCCTTCCATATCTTTAGTAATTTGTCTATATTAAGAAACTTGAATATTTTGGTGTTCTGGAGCCTTGTTGAAGAAGCATTGTGAACTGCAAAAAGATACTTTCTTATCCTTAAAAGAAGCACATGGGTCATGGTGCCTCCCTCTCCTGGGGAGGAACCAGGTTGTTGGCTGGCAGGTCAGGCGCAGCCCAGGCAGGGCTGGTGTGTTGGCTTACAGCTGGGGCAGGAGACTGCAGGGGACATGAGGAATTTCTCTCTGTTTATGTTACAACCTGATAGCAGGCTTGCCTTGTTAAAGATCTGCTTGTTTGAAGTATTCTGAAAGCATATGCATGGATTCAAGCCCATGCAATGATTTTCTTGGGTACTTTTCTTGAGGTTCAACACAGTCAGTGCTATAGCAGGGCAGTCCCCTCAGTTGTCTGGCATGTGGGTGTGTTTGTTTGTTTTTTTTTTTTTTTTTTTTTTTTTTTTTTTTTCTTCCAGGGGCAACCTGCATCGTTGGGGGAATAAAACTGAGGATTAAATTGGCAGTTCCTCTCATCTGGCACAGTGAGGGAGCAGTTTTGAGGAGCCAAGAAGCTTCAAGCACTAGGCTCAAGACAACTTCAGAACTTATGTTAATGTTTTCCTCTTTAAGCCACTCAAGACCTTGCAAAATAAGCAGTGATAATGTACTCTAAGATGGTAATAATGCTGAAACCTTAAAGACGTTAAAATTTTTTAAAGTGTGTGTATAAATTTGCACGCATGCTTAACTTTATGGCATTGCGTATTATTTGGTGGTGGTTTGCATCAGCATTTTTGGAACACAAGTTGTCCTCATTTTGCTTGATGGTGGTTTATTACTGGCCCTGTTTAAATTTCAGGGACTCCCTTTGCTGTAAATTGGTTGTACTGGTAACACCCCTGTCTCTTTTCAAAAGGAATGTTCCTAGCTTACAGTGTGGTGTTGCTGTTCATCTCCTGTTATCCAACTTTTCCATGTTGGATTTCACCTCAGTGCTGCCTGCCCAGACCTCAAAGGTGACGGTGCCTTAAAGAACATTTCAATCCTCTTCTGCGCTGACAGTTTCTATTGACTTCTTGTCACCATGGTGTTTCATTAGCACACAGAACCAGCAGTATTAATATAAAAATTAAATTTTAACAAGACTGCAAAAGACCCGACTGCTAACATTGCAAACCTGTGACCTCAACCCGCAGCCCTGCTTGCTATTGCCATTCTCTTCCCGGATGACTCTCTGCTGCTGCCATTTCATACTAATACTTATTTTCCTGTAGGTTCTTCTAAGATGTTTTAGTAAATTCTGGATGGGTATAATCTGATTGCACTACTCTATTAGCAAAATGTGTTACTCTTTTTAAGAACTATGGGATCTGCCTAATTTCCAGTTGAAAAATCCATATTTTTATTTTTTTCTGTTTAGCTCTAAATCTTCAAATATTCCTTCATAGATTCTATTTTCTGCCAAAAGTCTTGTACACTTTTGAAGGCAAATAGCTCCAGAGATGCTGTGATGCTGCTTTTCCTCTTATTCCACATGGATGTGGTGCCTGTTATTCTGCAATTAGATATCAGTAGTTCAGTGAAACATTCACTTTGGTGTTTTTTTGCATGATTACACCTGTGTAATGTTAGTACTTGTCCTGTCCTCCGTGTAGTTGTCCCATGTCATCTTGTGCTCTTGCTCTTCCTTTTGCAAGAGCATGGTTTTGTTTTCTGACAACTCTTTATAAGATTTAATTTAGTCCGATTTAGTTTATCCTGCTGTGCAGCCTTGCCCTTTCGGATGTCTCGGGCACACTTGCCTCTTCTGAGCAATCCTTTTTTTTTTTTTTTCTTTTCTTTTTTTTTTTTTTTTTTCTCTCCTTCCTTTCCTCCTCCCCCTTCTGGTAGACTGCTTATTTCTAACCTTTTTCTTTATTCTTTTAGAGGTAAAGGCCCTCTCCTCCAACCTTATTCTCTGTGCTCAGGATATGCGTTGCCCATAGGACAACAATGCTTTGACAGAAGTGTTAAGCTTTCCTGCTATCCACTGCCTAAGCTCCTTGGTCCGGATGACCTCAGTAAGTCACTTAGTTTATCAGATTTTGTTATTTTGAACACGTGTTACAGATGCGCTCTTGCTTTCCCTATTATTAGCTTAGATGAAAACCGGTGGTTGCTTTATTTAGGGCTATTTTTACAACTTGCTCTTATATAATGTTTCTTCTCTTTCTCACCTGCACCCCTCTGGGGGTTCAAGTCCCACTGTTTTTATCACCCTGTCCCACTAGCTACATCTTTCCTGTGCCTTGGCTCAGGCAAGAGCTGTCCCATCTCCTTGTTGTTCTGCTTCTCTACTCATGGCTTTACCACTAGCTGTATCCTTGTTGCCCTGTTACTCTGCTAATGCTAGTCTTAACCATCATTTTTGAAGTGATGCTGATACCTACTGTCAGGACCGTATTTCATTGGCCAGAGGTTCTCTGGGCAAGGGTTGGGGTGGCAGATTGCTTTTAAATAAAAAGCTGCCGTCGTCTGAAACTCAGCTCTGCTAGAGGACATTCTGGAATTTGTCTATATTAGCTCTTGGAGTTGTTTATATAGATTGGGAGGTGTGTGTGAGGAGAGGATATGGAGAAGGACCCTATTTAGGAACAGCTGCAATTAATACAGGCATTACTCAGTATTCTCTACCTGCAGGCTCCTGTGGAATAGATAGTCTGTATTTTTGTTGCTCTGTTTTCTCAGTTCAGTTTGTGCACGAAGATCTGGTCCCATTGTGGAAATCCTGCCCCTGTAAGCAGGGGGAACACATGTGAATCCTTGTGTGTGGTGCAGCTGGGGTTGTCCTGGTGCCCAGCTGCAGCTGGGAGAAGAGCAGTTGCTCTTCACCCTTTTCAGGCAGGATAAATAAAACATTTTGCAGAGTGAGCTCTTCCTTTGAAAGAGGAAATTCACTTTCACTCTCTGGAAGTTTTTTCTTTTTCTTTTTCTTTTTTTTTTTTTTTTTTTTTTTGATAGGTTTCCAAAAAGGAGATAATGCCAATGGAAATAGTGTTTTACACTTAAACCCTGGAATGTGGCCTTGGCTCCTCCCATTGCTCTGGGATTCCTGGTTTGTCTGAGCAGGGAACCTCCAGTTGTCACCTTCTTTTCCAGGCAGCCTCATTCCTGTGGAAAGGGCATCGGCAGCCACTGGGGCAGGTTCAGCTTGGCTGCCAGGGCAGCAGGACTGGGATGTTGAGTATTTCTGTGGTGGCTTCAGAATGTTGACCTGGAGCAAAACCTGCTCCAGCCATAGGCCTCCTTACCCCAGTAACCCCCAGCTGCCTCAGGAGTCTCCTCTCCCCCTGAATGGGAGTCTCTTGCAAACAACTCTGCATATGTACATACCCTCCTGCTGCTGCTCTTTGCCCTCCCTACTATCCTGTGTGGCAATGCCACAGCACCGGGGTCTTCTGCAGGGGCCCGGGAGTGCTCTCCTTCACTCTCCTCTTCCCCCAAATTTATCTTAAGCAGAGACAGGAATGAATTTCTGCCTCTGTTGAGATGGGCCTGAAGTTGTCCGGGCATCTCGGAAATCCTTTTTCCTGCTTAATACGCGATTCCCGGGCTCCCGCGCTCCCCGTTATTTCTCCCCAGGGATAACGGCGCGGTGACGCTTGCGGGGGGTTAATGAGCGGCCGCCGCAACGACGGGGACCCGGCGGGGATGGAGGTGGCGGCTGCTGGCGCAACACCCCCCCCTGCGGGCCGCGCTCCCTGACCGGCCACCCCGGCGCGGGGGACATGGAAATAATGACAAAACAGGTTCAAGTCCAAGTGCTGCTAGTGGAACCGAACCTGGTGGCACCGCATTTTTTTTTTTTCTTTTTTGGAAAGTGAACTTGCTGGGACCACTCACGTCCCGTCGAGCCGGGGGAGCAAGGGGGGTGGCAGGCGCCCCGGGCGGGTCGGACCGCGCTTGTTTTCTCCCTGCGCGAGTCTGAGCTCCGGTGCCTGATTCATACGGAGGCGTCGCTTGGTTCCGCGCTTTTTTTTTTTTTTTTTCCCGATGGAAGGAATGCTTAATTTATAGACGGGGTGCCCGCGGGAAAGGATTTTTAGGAATGGGCTGGCGCTGCCGCGTGTGCCGCTGCGCCGAGCGCGGCGGGGCGCGGTGTGATTAGGCGCTTGTGCACTTTAGCGGGGAGGGAGCTGCTGATGAAATCACCGGCTTCAGCTGCGGCTGCATCTCAACGGCTCCGGCCCGCGCTCCGCTGAGTGCGCGCTCCGCGTCCCCGCGCCGGAGCAGGGCAGCAGCGGCGCTGGCCACGGCGATGCTGCTCCCGGCGCGCTCCAAGAGGGATTAGAGGAAAGCCGGGAGCGAGCGAGGGGCGGGCATCCCGGCCGGGCCGGCTGCGGGGGGGCGCCTCCCGCCCCTGCCTCCCGCCGCGCCCCCGCGCCTCCCGCCCGCACTTCGGCGGCGCCGCCGCGCAGCTCCGCGGCCCCGGCTGCCGGGGACGCCGCCGATGCGGGGGAGAGCGGCGGGGAGGCAGCGGCTCCGCTCCGCCCGACCATGCCCGGCGCCGCCGCGATCGTCCTGCTCCTGCAGCTGCTGCCCGGCGCGCACGGCCAGGGCTTCCCAGGTGAGGTGCGACCTGCCCGCCCGCAGCCGCGGAGCCCCCGCGCGCCTCGGGGTACCGGGCTCCGCGCTGCCGCTCCGCGCTGCTCGGCGCTCCCGTCCCGCGCTCCCCGGCTCGCGGCTCCCCCGGGAAGTTCCCCCCGACCCATCTCTCTGCGCTCTCCCTTCCTCCAGTGCTCCCCGCTCTCCTCAGCCTCGTACGGAGTTGGGGGTTCCTTTATTTTTAGCATCTTTATTTCCTATTATTATTATTATTTTATGGAAGACCCGGCGCGGGGTGAGACGCGAGGGCTCTGGGAAGCGCCGAGCTTGGCACGGCAAAGAGCAGGCTGATTAAAAGTCTTTTTCAGGGTTATCGCCATCCCGACGAGCCCCCAGCGCTGGCTGCGCCTCTCGGGCGGCTTTGCCGGTTCCACCGGAGCTGCCCGCGGAGTGGAGCCAGGAGCCGGGGACCCCGGAGCTGGGAGCCGGGCTCCCCGGCAAGTTGTGGGAAGTGAGAGCATTGGGCACGTTCTTGGGTAGGAGATGTTAGAGTCCTTCTGGCAAGCAGCTGCTCGGGGTCCAAGGTATCTGCAGGAGCCGCCACCCCGGGGGAGCCCCTGCCTTCGTGCTCTGCTCATTCAGGGGCTTTTGGAGCCGCTTTTGGAAGTTTGGTGGTGGTTCTTTCTCTCCACTTGCCCTTGTGTTCCCCAGTAACTTTCTGTGGGGGGCTTAGACACTTGGTCCATGTTCTTCCAAGTTGTCAGCATCTCTGTCATGTCGAGGTCAAGGGACACTTTGTTCTGGGACATGTGTACATTAATCGCAGTCCTCTCTAACCACTCCTGCAAGTTCCTTCAGGCATAGCTGGAATTGCTTCAGGATGACAGGTGCTTTTGCTTCTCACATGGTATTTTGTGCTTGAATCAAAGGTATATGTGGGTCTGGTTTCTCTTGGATCGTTAAATGTCTGATTAATTTTGTCCCTTCACAGCTGTTTTTTAAGGAGGAGAGAGGGGGACACAACTCTGACATCCTGTTCTCCTGGCTCTGGGTCCCTCCAACCTTCCAAGTTTTCCTCATTTTTTTTTTTTTCCAGCTCCAAATTTTAGTTGCATAGGCAAAATTTCATGGCCCGGTGCTGCCTTTGCAGGGCTGGATCTCAGTTTCCGAGACTCGAGTTTTGTGCCTCCAGCTCCTGCTCTGCTCACCCGGTAGCAGCTTTCTCCTCGTTGAGACTGAGAGCTCGGTGACTCCGTCTCCTTCCCTTATGCCAGATGTGCCGTAAAGAGCAGGCAGTGGGAGCGTTACATACACATTTCTATAAGATTTGTGATGCAGCGTGGCTTAAGAGAAAGTTTGATGTGCAAGGGCTGGAGCAGCACTGGAGACCTTGGGGAGCTCGGAGCAGGAGATACTCAGCTCAGCGCGGTGCTGCTGACCAACCCACAGTGTCTTATTTACACTGCTGGGCAACCGCACGCGTTTGGGTTTATTAGCAACACGGGGGAATCTAACCCAGTTAAACGGCTTCTTCAGCGAGGAAGCAGAATGCGGAGCTGTTTTTTCCCTTTTTTCTCTCTTTGCAGCGTGTTTCACGTTGTGTGCGGCTGTCAGCCTGTCGAGATCAGATCCGTGGCTTTTGATGAATCGTTTAGCCAGATACTTGGAGTGAGGGGGTATGAAGGCTGCAAACTTCTCGGGGGGGGGCAGAGGACAGTTGTGTTTGGGGAAAGAGGTAGTATAAAATGAGTAAACCCATGGAAGCAGTAAATGGCTAATCCTTAGTATCAGAAAAACATGGAATAGTTGGTTTTCGTTGTCAGTTCAGTAGACACAGCAATCGGGTATTTTTTGGGTCGTTAACATCATCTTCCACCTCCCATTTTAGTGTGTTTAGTGCCCAGAACAAGAGCAGCTTGCTTTAATAATTACTGTCTTCTCAGCTCCTTCCATAAATGACCCTTAAGGTTGTTTTTGGGTTATAAACTTGGCGTCCTGCATAATGGCTTGTATTCAGTTCATGTGGCTGATCTTTTTATGATAAAAAGAAAAGTTGTTTGGCCGTGCTTCCTTGAAATTCCCATGAAGTTTGGGAGCTTTCAGTCCGTGCCATCTGTGCATCTTCACATCTTCCATGGGGTGGTGCTCTCTCCACAACTATTAGGATGCAAATCTCCACGCTCGCTCTTGTTGCCTGAATGATTTCTCTAAGCCCAACGTGTTTATTCAGCAGCCTTTTGTGAAGCATCCCGTGAAAAAGATCGTTGTGTGCAAAGTTGGCTGTGTTTTGTGCTCTGTTTTTGGTTCCTTATGGGGTGATCTGGGTGAAAAGTAGGAAAAGTGCAAATTGGGGCAAAGCAACAGTGAATTCTTGCCTGGCTTGTGGAGTTTCTTCTGCGTTATCGGAAATCAGAAATACCACAAAACTGTAAATGAGCAGCTGTGGTTTCATGCTAGCTTGTATGGAGGAAGGTGGATAACCCATTTGTCTCTTTCTTATAAAACCGCTCTGTTGCTCTGTTCATATTCATTCTTTTATCTAGCAATAATTTTTAGTTCTGTGCAGTCTCTGTTTACAGTTGCAGATTTGCTTTTGAGGGTAGAAACTTTTCATTACTTCTGGGATCAGCTACTAAGTCACTTCCTCTGCTTTCCTGCACCTGAGACCAAGGGAACACCAGGTATTCCTAGCATCTGCTGAAGCTTCCCAGGAGTTTGGAAATTAAGGACCTTCCCTTGATTCCCCCCTCGCATGTTTGATTTTTCTTCACCCGCTGAACACACTGAATACTCTTGCAGATGTAATCTTTGCTACGGTCCTTTTCTATCAGCATAGAGTAGAGAGCAGAAATGGAGTCCTTTATAGCTGTGGAAAAAAAAAAAGTCGGGGGAGAAGTAGGATGGTGGGTTTATGCTGGGACTGTTCACCTGAACATACGGACTAGATTAGTCTAACTTTCTTGTTGTTTATTTACTTACTTTTTTATTATCCTTTCCCCCAACAGCAGTGTTGACCATATATAGCTTCTTTTTGTTGTGACTTTGCTGTAGCAGAGCTCTTCAGCATTCGGCTGTGTTGCCCCTGGTTTATAGGGGCTAAGGGGAGCAAGTCAGGGAGCGGAAAGGAGCTTGGCGAGGGGGGATTAATTTGTTCACCAGGAGTTCATTTACACTCAGGTTTTTGCTGTCAGTAAATTGGCAATGAAAAATGGGTCTTTGTGAGTAAGCTCTGGGTGCCGGTGCAGCCGTTTAACTCAATAATCACTTTTCGCCCCCTCTGGGGAGCTGTTAGCAGCACAGATCAACTTTATTTTCTTGCCTGGCTGCTTTGGTTTGTTTTCTAATAAATAAACAATTAATATTAAAAAACAGCTGCTGTGAAGCTGTGGGTTTTAACAGTTGCGGTGAAGGTTTGCTGCGTGCAGAAAGGTATTTTAGTCGCCAAGTAAATGTTCTCCTGTCTCACATGCTCTTTTTTAGTGTCTACCCTTGTGAAAACCCCCATCACAACTGCCCGTGTCAAACTGTGCTCTTTCAGAGTCTGTTTGATTCTCTATGTGCAGGCCCACTTGCTGTAGTTTTCCATGATATTATGGGAAAAATTTGGGCCATTCACTGTAGAATATTACAGTATTTCTTTCTTTCTTTTTTTTAAGAAGGCACCACAATCTGTTACTATGGAAACCTGTATAGTGCTAAAGATGTAGGTCTGAGGCTTTGTGAACCTGTTAAATATATATATTTATATATATATATATGTATGTATATGAGCTAGAGTTGTCTTTTACAGGAGAGATTGTTTTTGCATACGAGAATGTGGTTAAATGGGGAAAAGAAAGCCATCGATCGCTTCAGTATCGCACTGAATCCTTTTAAATAACATTCAGCACAGAAGGATCAGTGTGTCAGATGATCTCTCTGTGTGTGGGTTTTTCTGCTTTTAGGGAGTTTTTTGTTTAAGCTCATTATTTATTATAATTACTTTGTGCTTCTGGCAATTTTCATGATAATTTTATGGATGCAGGAGGCTAACATTAGCGTTGGACTTTGTAATGGGGAGGTGCACAGCCGGAGCCCCCGAGTTGAAACATTTTGACAATGAGCAGGTTTATCTAAGCTTGGTTTTTTTTTAGGGTGTTCAGGGTGGGCAGGGGGATGTCTTAAATGCAGCAGATGCAGATGGGTCCTCTCTTGTACGAGCAGTAGGAATGGTACCGTTTACCTGCTTATGCCATAGAAATACTGAAGCCTAATTATCATTCATTTTAAAAAAAAATCTCTTTATGATGTTTGGGTGTGAAGGAGCAGACGTATCTGTATGCAGCTCTGTATAAAACATATGGCTTTGAGAGAGATACTTTTTTAATGAAAACTGCCTCAGTCTGTTTCTTGAATGCCTTCTAACGCACAGAATAAAATGTATAATGAATCTTCAGAACTGTGCGTGTAGGTATGTGCACAAACAGGGCTGCACTTGCAGAGAATGTGAAGAACAGCGTTATATAGGAGTCATCATTTGCTGTGTTGAGTTGACCTATGTTGTAGCTCAGATGTAGCACCCACCGCAGTACGAGTATCCTTGTGGACATCTCCTGCTGCCCTGGAATCCAAGGACTCAGTTTCCTTAAGGAGCAGCTTGGAGATGGATAGTTCTTGGCTCTGTGTTGTCATTCTCAAGAATTCAGTGTGCTCAGCTCTTACTGTATTTCTGCACGTTTCACAGAGCAGTATTACTTGGCTTATTTAAGCTGTGTATTTGGCCAAAGTGCTTTTTTTAGTTGAGCTATCTTTTTCTTTTTCCTAGTTAAACTTATGCTTCTTTGTTCTCTAATTCTTTTTCTGATGGTGCCCTTCCAGGTTTTGCTGGCGAGCACTACCGGAAATAGCTCCATTTTGCTGAGGTTGTTCTTTTGGAGAAGTCCTTATCCATCCCTTTACAGAACCAGATACCCTCACGGTCCTGTTGCCAGAGTCGGTCTCTCTTTACCTTCACGGTCCTGTTGCCAGAGTCGGTCTCTCTTTACCTTCTAATGCTGCTCACCTTCCCTGTCCTGCTCTTTCCCCAGCAAACTGAAGAACTTGGAGAAAACATCTCCCATGCACACGCTAAAGCTGATGCAGCAAGGATGAATGGCACTGAGGCCTTCAGGAAGGACTCTTCACAACCTGACCCTATTTTGCTGTTCTGTTATTGCATAATAAGCAATTGCTTCTAGTGTTCATTATTGCAATCTCTAAGGATCGTATATCTTCATGGTAGAAGAGACAATTACTGTGTCTTAATCAGGCTATACATCATTTAATCAGACCCACTTGTTTTTCAGGATTCGATAAATACATCCCATCTATCATGTGACACTCAGAAGTGTCACATACCCTGCAAGCTGGATGTCAGGGTGCTATACAGCGTAGGAGAGAAATTGTGAGAAGTCAGCAAAAGAAAATAAGGCTCTTTGGAGAAAAGACACTTTGTAAGTGTTATTTGATGTCAGTCAGTTAATGATGATGTGAAACTGACCGAAGTCCAGAATATGGAGCAAGAGGAAACCCCAGGAAGAATGAACTTGGTTCTTGTTCTCCTCTGACTTTCTTGTTTCCTTTCATCTCCTGCTTGTAAATCAGTCCAAGGCTGGCCTCTTGATTTCTTCATTCCTCTCTATCTCCTTGAGTCTGTGGGCTTGGGAATTCAGGTGGGCTCGGTGAACTCTGCTGCAGTTTAAAGTTCTGCAGCAGATGCAGTTAAAGAATGATCAAATTTCTCATGAATTTGGAGAGGATGGAGCCTGGCTCTTGTTCCTTGATATTTTGAGTTCTGCTTGCAGAAAGGCAGTGGGGTTTGACAGCTGACGATGTTGTGTGGGCACAGATCAGTGCTGCAGCCCGAGCACTGCAGACCGTTACGCAAACATCTCTGTTCAGAGGTGCTGTTGCCTTTGTGTTGGAAGCACCAAAAGTATCTGGTGTTTTGTATTCTGTTTTGGTGCTAGCAGAAATGGCTTTGGATTCGGCATAACAGAGGAACTGTGGACTTGGCCATGGTCTCTTCTCATGTACATTCTTGTTGGCATCTCGGCTGTGTTCCCGCAGAGCGATTGCATGTTTGTTCACCGGGAAGCTGCTCTTGGCTGCGAGTTGATGATTCTGTGCTTGTGAAGCTGTATCTGAAGCAAGGGAGGGCTCTTAGCTACTTGGTGTCTGTAATGTTGTTTACAACAACACTGTCGAGGGCATTACAACTTAGCTTACTGTTTATCCACCCTCTTTTCTTTGTGTGGGGACTTGAATAGGCATATTCTTGAATTTGAATATTAGTACCAATGAGGAGAGAAGGGAGATCTGTGCAATAAACTTGGAATCTTCTTGCAGTTTTGTGCTTTTAATGACTTTCCATCTGCCAAATTTGTCACTCTCATTCAGTTGACCTATATCTGCATGGCTGTGAATCTCCATTCCCTGGGTATGGACTCAAAGGTTGCTTCCTCAGTGAAGGAAGGAGAAGCTTTGCAAATAGTGAGAAAGGTCTAAGCAGGCAAATACAGCAGTTGTGTGCAGGGTGCTTGCACATGCTTTTTGTTTGTTTTTAATGAAAAGCACTGAGTTTAGAATGGAACTCTAAACTCTACTTGTCGTGTATGGCTGCCTTTATTAAGACAGTAATAAAGGAAAATTGGCAGAATTGTCTTTTGGAGAAAACAGGTATAGCCGTGAGCACCTAGTGCAAGTAGCCTGTGAAGGCAAGATGGGGAGGGAAAAAAGGGGGGTTAGAGGAACTCGAATGCTATAAATTAGTCTCTTTGCTGGGGTGGTATCAAAAAATTTTACTTTGTTCTATCTCTTTTCATAGCTAAGAACTGGAAAGCACCAATATAAACGTTCATGGGCTATTCCTAGTGTTTTCCATACAAACACCCTGTCCCCAGGAGGGGATACCTGCCCTTGTGTCTAGCTGGAAGATTCAC
The DNA here is from genome assembly GCF_059628265.1 of Tinamus guttatus. Classification (NCBI taxonomy): domain Eukaryota; kingdom Metazoa; phylum Chordata; class Aves; order Tinamiformes; family Tinamidae; genus Tinamus; species Tinamus guttatus. Next base: position 2,336,903 of record NW_028289684.1, on the reverse strand, counting down.
TATCTCTGGCTTGTAGTTTGTGCTTGTCAAGTGGATGTGCAGAACAGCTTGTTATCTTCATTCATATTCTGGACTTGATAGGCGGCTATGAATTTGTAACAGTATCGAGTCATCTCCCCTAGTGAGCATCATCTCTAATGAAAGCTCCTTTCTTTTTTTCTTTGTTTATTTATTAAACCTGGTGTGGTCATTTTGTTATTTAGTAACTTGGAATATCAATGGTGCTAAATGCTTCTGAAATGCAAAAGACTCATTTTGGTGCTCTGAGGAATCTTTACATCTTGCAGTTGTGCAGGAGCCAAAGAGCAGAAGGAGCAGTAAAGGTGCTGGTTGGCAAGACGACATCATGTTTGGGGGTGGAAGGGGTGGTTGGGAAGATGATGAGTGTGATCAAATATGATGAGACTGTGGCAGTAGGAAAAGGAAGGGGTGAAGTATGAAAAGAAACCTGAAAGGTAAGATGAGCATGAAACAGGCATAAGGTAAAACTCAGAAATTGGCTCCTGTTCCTGCTGCTTACAGATTCAGCTGATGGCTGTTGCTGCCAGTGCCTCTGTCTCTTCCCTTCTTGCAAGTTAGTCGACACACAGAATTATTGCTAGATAGCTCAATGCTGTAAATTTTGGCCCATAGGGCACAGCATGGGCCGCAGTGCCAGTTTTTACTGTATGTTTTCAGTTGCACTGGTTTATTTTCTTTTATCAGTTTGGTTTGCAGAGAGATGTACTTAACTGTTTTAACTGTATGCACAATGCTAATACCCAGTTCTAGGTTTGCTAACAGAGTATATGAACGTATTTGTAAAATTGCCCATCGTTAGTATTTCAAGAATCTTAAAACAAGACAAAACCAAGTGTTCCCCACTGTTACTCTGGCTCATCTGATATTTCAGAGATCTCCCTGCAAGTTCTCCGTGTTTGTGAGACAGTTGCACACTTTGCTTCAGTAAAGACAAAGAGTAGGGATGCACTTAAGGATGACAGACTTTGATATATTTGCCCCTTGAAATGCAGGTGCTTGTCCCCAGGTAGGTCCCTGTGGCAGCAGCCCCGTGTGAGCTCCATGGGCACTTGTCCCCTCCGCGGTCCCAGCCAGGCAGCGCAGATGTCTGTGCCGCAGCACCAGGACTGTGTGCCGTGAAGGATCAGATCCATGAGCGAGCTGAAGCCACCTGCTCCTCTGTCCTTCTCCCTCCTTCTCTTTGAGAAGAATATTTTTTTTAATGTTAACCATTGGTTTGAGGAAGATCTTGTTTCGTCATTGGCATTATACGGGGCATAGTCTTCTGATAAAGTAGCCTCACTAACAAAAACAAACAAAGTGTTTTGGAATAGATACCGAGGATCACAGCAGAAGGAAATGCTGCAACTGGAGATAGCCGAAACAGAGCAAGACTGAATTTTGCTTTCATGAATTAAAGACATGGAAGTAGCCCAAAGAAAACTTCTTGTAGCTTCTAAGGGTCCATATCATATAGTTCTTTCTTGTGTGTCTAACCAATAACATGACAAAATTCCTGCAGTAGAGTGGTGTGGTTTTTTTTGTGTGTGTGTGTTTTTTTTTTTTTTTTTTTTTTTTTTCCTTGTTTTCAATAGGCTTTTTGGTCCCTTCACACATCTTCCAGGCCTGTCATAGTGTTCTCATTTTCTCTCCTAGCTCATGTTCAATGAACTCTGTTTAGTTGTTTTCGTTAGCAATAGTCTCCTAGATACCCAGTGACTTTTTTTAATGCATAAAAAATTGGGAGATATGGTAAATGCATTAACAGATATCACCACGTGGTAGAAATAATCAGAGAAGCGGAAAGCTTGGAAATAAACAGCCGCGCTGTCTCTATTGGCACAGGATAACCCTGGAGACTGCCAAAGCCAGAGCCTGCAAAAATAAGAAAGTATAATTAATTGTCCTTAAATGAACCTACCAAACAGAACCAACCTTTTAAAGTAATGTCTTGATTTCCTTTTTTAATTATAATGCATTTCTGTGTGCTGAAGCTTTCAGTGTGCTATAATGTGCTTATTTACATTTCTGTGTATGGTGAGTCTTAGGAATTAGCATACTGAGTGTAGCTGCATTGGAAGTCTGCTTTATTTTGGTACTTTGCTTTTTTAAGCAAAAGTAAAATGAATTCTTATGTGTTTTCTGCAAGAAATGTTTTGGAGCAAAGTGGTGGTGTTTGAAGGTCTCTTGGCATCTTCAGCAAATCACCCCGCTGGCTTTTTTTAACATCTTTTTCTGCTTTTCAGTAGTTCCTATGCCTGTGTCAATATAAAATCCTAGAGTTTTTAACAGAAAAGTATTATCCTCCCAGCAGATCTGTGTTGATAAGCATCTATTGCAATCTGAATGCTAAATAAATAAGAAAAAAAGTTTTACCAAGGAAAAGTACTGAATTTCCTTGTGTTACCTGGCGCTATCCCAGTGGCTACTGACTTTGCTGTGACTTTGCTTTGATTTTGGGACTATGGGACAGACAGAAAGCAACCGAAGCATCAAGAAATGAGACAAGTTTGGAGTTTGTCCTGCTGGCCAAGGGCAAATTCCCATGGAAATGTCCATGACAGAAGGGTACAGAATGTGTCCTTGGGTTGTATGGTATGTGATGCTCCATCCATAACCCACTTTCCTTTAGTGTAGGGGATGGCAGAAAGATTACTTATTAGGATACATGAGACCTTCCCTGAAATTCAGGAAAAATTAGTAGTGCTTTTGTAACTTTTTCTTAGCAATGATGAATGTAAAAGAATTGGAAGGGGGGAACACTGTTATTATCAGAGGAATGAATTGCAGGCAGAAACTTAGCCCCACTTGATGAAGTTTCCCAGATTTGCGGTGTTGCAGTACAGGTCTGGAGTGAAGGGATGCAGGGTTATTTATGCTGGGTGGGAGAAATCCAGGAATGATTTCAGCTGAGGTTTTCAGAGGGCTGACAGTCAACTGCACATTAAGTTAAAGCTGAACATGGCTTTAAAAAGAAGCAAGGATGCTTTTTTCAAGTTGCAACTACATAAACAGCAGGTGAAATACAATGTCTTTTGTATTTCTGAGTTGTTTTGCTCTGCTTTTGGGTTTTTTGTTGTTCCTTTTTCTTGTGTATCTGGAAAGTTGCCCTCAGCCCTGAGCACCTTTTGACTTTTTACAGAGTGAAAAATTAAAGCATCAAGTGTACCTAAAAGGGACTGGTGGTTTCTTCACTTGTAAGCAAAGATTTATAAGACTGAAATATATTTAGCTTGTGGAGCTTAGCTGTGGATTGAGGTGAAGGAGAGAGCCTGTCAGAGGAAAGGAAGGGGGGAGATTTATTTAATGTGCACCCATGATAATAGTGAGATTTAAGCGAGAGAATAATTTACTTTGAGTGCTAGGAAAATCTTTCTGTAGATCCATGAAGCTGTGGAAATGTCTCCCAAAGGATAGGGTGGAAAAACCCTTTTGCTGGAGTCATTTACATGTAGACCAGACAAAATAATTGACCGTCTCCTGTAGAGAGCAAGATATTGCGCTCCTCAGGAAAAAAAACAAAAAAAATGAATTGAATAAGACATCGTGTTTTATTTTTTCCCTCCATCTAAATTTCTAACTTATACTGAAGAGAGGAAGGAGGAGGCATAGCAAGAAAAAAGAGCATGTTGTTTAACATGGATAAGATAATATGAATAACATACAACATGGAACAAGAATAACATAGAAGGGCAACGAAGCTGGCGAAGGGTCTGGAGCACAGAGCAGCAGCCGAGGGAGCTGATATTATTTAGTTTGGAGAAGGGGAGGCTCAGGGGTGACCTTAACGCGCTCTACAACTACCTGAAAGGAGGTTATAGTGAGGGGGAGGTTGGTGTCTCTGCCATAGTAACTCAGGTAGGACAAGAGGAAATAGCCTCAAGTTGTGCCAGCAAAGGTTCAGGTTAGATACTGGGAGAAATTTCTACACGGAAAGAGGAGTCAAGCATTGGAACAGGCTGCCCAAGGAAGTGGTGGGGTCACCATCCCTGGCAGTGTTCAAGAAACGTGTATGTGAGGCGTTCGGGAACGTGGTTTAACAGGTATGCTGCTGAGGGACTTTTTTGCTGTTCTGAGTATTTAAATTATTTGAATGTTCAGAAGGACCAAATCATGAGTTTGTACAGAAATTTCTATTTTTCATAACCTCAGGCTTTCAGTTCACTTTCCTCATTCCGATATTTTATTTTCTTTACAAGCCATATATAGTGGATTCATTCCTCCTGTGGCCAGCGTGTTTCATGTAGTGCCACCTGGGCCATTAGGTTACTTTCTTGGAAATTATTGTGCTGCTGCAGCAGGTGTGTGTGGCTGGGTTCAGAACATAAGCCTAATAAACATGCAGATCAGCTCCTGTTCTGAGGCCATAAAGGTGAATGGATTTATTTAGAAATCCTCTTTAAAATCCCCTGCTTGCTACAACAGCAGTCCACTAAGAAGAGGCAGAAGGTAAGGGAGGGAAAAAATAACAATTAAAAATGTTCTGTTGAGTTTGTTTTTGAGAGGATTTTTTTTTCTTTAATAGGATTTCTCCTTCCTAAAAATGAGATGGATAAATGCGAGACTCTTCTGTGCTGGCTTTATGGCATCCTCCTCTAGGGTGAGGGATGCATTAGTGAAGGGGCTCTGCACTGTCCTTGGGCTGGGATGTCCATTCACGTTTGATTTCCTGGAAGTGCTGCTTAATCCCAGCCCATCCATGATGGACTCAGGCCTGCCAGGCAGCGGTGCATGTTAAAGCATCTTTAGCTGGGAATGGCCACCCTGGTGGTGGTGGGGACGATGATGGGCAAGCAGGAGACCGAGGGAAGTGTGGTGGGATTAATACGCTCAGTTTACTGCTTCACATCTAGCTTCAGCTGTCACCTAATTCATGAAGGAAATAAGGCTGTTGTTTTCAGGATGTTTCTGTCAGAACAGTGACTTTATAAATGGTATCTCTTTCTGAACAGTTAGCAGTTCTTTTTTTATGGGAATTCAGGACAAAATGTGAACCTGGAAACTAAAAATTGCTGTTTATTGTTAATTCAGGCCCATAGGATACAGAGTAATGCAAGGGCATGAGAGAACGGGAGCAGGAATCATATGCACAACCTGGAACCTGGTATAGGGCTTGACCTTGACTCTTCCCTCTCCCTTCCTCCTGCTTTAATGTATTTAAAGGAGAAAGTAAAGGAGAAAGTAAATAGAGATGGGTAACTATTGCCGTACTGAATACTGTTCCTCAGGATATCTAACTTTTCTGATAATCGCTTTGATTCCAAAGAGATTAAGGAGGAAGAAAATGTTTACATTGCTGTTTTATACCAAGGCAAATCAAGTACACAAATGTTATCTGTAATATATGTATAATTACACAGGGGAAATGATTTAAAGAAAATGTATTCTAGGATGACAATGCATCAAGTTCTTCCCATCCCCCAGTCTTTTATGGCACTTCACTGTTAATTAATTCTTTTAGAAGCAGATATATTGCAGCCCTCTGTTCTCAGTATTGTGAGAGCATCATAGCATTTGCCTTTTGCAGTCTCACACGTGAAAATAAAACCTTGTCCCTCCTGGCTAGCATTAGGTTTCCTTGATGACAAAGTAGCCTATTGAATGCTGTACTTAAATCGTGCTGATGGCGAGAAGCACGTTCCCTTCCTAGTACCTCTTATCCTCACGGGAATTCCTGCCTTGTGAGAGTGAGACCTTCATGGAGGCAGGGAATAGTGGAAAGTTTTGTACTGCTTTGATTAGGAGGTTGGGAATGGAAGGGCTAAGCCATCTTTTCTGAGCTCTCTGTTGTGTTTTATAATCTCTGGCAAGCTAACTTTTCCATATCTCAAGCCCATTGTAAATGTCACATGTGTCTTCTCTATATCACAGAGGCCTGGGGAAGATAAACAAGCACGGATGAAAGGCCATGTATGACTCTCCATTTACAGACACGCTCCTTCTCCATCCCCCAATTTTATCCATGGGTAGAATCTGTAGGTGGTGTGGGGAGGTCTTAAGTGACAACCCCTAAGCATGCAGGGAGTGAAAGCAGTGGAGCTTCCCTCCTAGCTGCAGGGAGATTTTCTTAGGAACACTGGAAGTGGAAGGGGACAGCTCTGCTAATCAGGATGTCTCACTTGAAACAGGCACTGGGAAGTGTGTCCTGGTGGTCCCATCACTGCTTGTGATGGCTGTCAGACTCGGCATGCTGGAGTGCATGTGCTGATGGAGCTCGTTTTGGACTGCAGCGTGTAAGAGCTTTGCATCTCCTGTGGCTTGTTGCTTTCTACAACCTAAGTGCACGCACGTATATGCATGTGGTCCTCTTCTCCTTGCAGCTGGGCATATTTCTGCAAGGAAGAGCTCAGGGTGGCCTGCACACAGGGCTAGTGCTTGCATGAGCCCTGGAGTACTGGGTTCTGCTGCTTTGGCAAGGTTGATACATGGGAACGTCTCCATCAGAAATGAATTCTGGAACTTGCCTTTTTGGCGGGCACTTTGTGGCAGATGACAGATGCCTCAAGGCAGGGCAGACATTGATTTTCATAAGGTTGACAAGTATTCTTTTAAGAAAGACAGTATGATAGTAAATATACAAATGTTGGGAAGTGAAAGAGGTTTGTTTTTTTTCACTTGAGAGGTTGTTAAAAATTGATTTTGAGGTGAGACCATCTTTTTTATTTGTGACTGATTTATGTCTCTGCTGCAGTAGAGAAAAAGGTTAATGCATTTCTTCTGGGCACTGGGGGCACTTATAATGGATCAAGGTCATTCTTTTCTATTTTGTCATAAAATAACGGAAGTTTATGTGAGTGGTGAAGCACAGTGTTGTTCAGACACTTTCTTGTTTTTTTTTCCTCAGTAAATGAAGTGTTTAATCTGACTTCTGAACTTTTTTTCTCCCTAAATTACCACGAAGTAGCTCTTCTACCTTTATCACACATGTATTTTGTGGAACAGCAAAGTAGTATCCAGTTAAAAGTGACCTAAAATAGTATTTTCCACTTTCTTGAGCTGTAATTGTTGAAATATACCTAGGCATCTAGGCACCTGTTAGATTCTGGTATCAATGTCTCTTTAATGTCATCACAGAACTATTATATTTGGAAGGGACCTCTGGGGGTGGTCTGGTCCAACCACCTGCTCAAAGTCAAGTCAACCAGATCAGACCATGTCTATATGGGTTTGGTGGTGGGTGGTTGGGTTTTTTTGTTTGTTTTAATGCAATTTCTTGTATTTGAATTTGTGCCAGCTTCCCCTGATACAATAGGGAAAAATCTGGCTCTGTCTTCTCTATTCTCCCTGTCAAGTAATTATAATTGGTGAAAAGATCTTTCTGGAACTTCTTCTCTAGGTTAAGCCATCCCAGCCCTCTCCACCTCTCCTCATATCAAGTGCTCCAGCCACTTTATCATCTTTATGGCCCTTTGCCTGATTCATACCAGCATGTTTGTGTCTCGGCCCGTTACGCTGATGTCTGCATGTGCATACACATGAACATCCAACTTAATGCATTATCTGATCCATGCAATGATATTTGTCTGATCAGCATACTTTGTATGTGTATGAATATGCTTGTGTGGTCCCTTTTCGTTTTTTTCCTGATTTGTATTTGGAGACAGCTGATATATAGGGCAGGATTTCCCAGGTGGTTCTCGTCTGGTTAAATTTCAATTTAGTGTTTCATCAAATATTTGGCTTTGCTGAATGAGTTGGCATATTATGTTAGCTCATCCTGATTTACTGTCTCAGTGCTGTCCACTTGGTGCAGAAAGGTAATAATCAGTGTGTCAGTATTACAGAGTCATCTGCGGAAAAGCACACTAATTCTTTTTTTGAGAGAATATGCAAGAAGTGAGAGGCATCTGTTGGTGAAATACTGTCAGTGCTCAAATGTCTTCTTTCAGTGGTGGAAGACAGAGGTGTTTAAGACAATTTGGTTCTTTTGGGGACTGGGTAGGTTTCCCAAAACTTAAGCTTCTTTGAAGTCTGGAGGTAGCCCTGCTGTTTAGCTGGTGTTAGCTTTGCAGTGCTGTTTGCCTTTTTGATTTGCAGTACTCAAACATACTTCCAAGTCAGGAATTTCCTCTCTTTTATGGTATATTGAATGACCTGGGGCTGTTTGCAGTTTTTCTTCTTAACTAAACCCTTTTATTGGGAGTGCTGCTACAAGGTGGTGCAGCTTATTTGATATCTCCAAGAAAGATTGTAGGAAAATCTTTTTTTCTTCCAGTATTGTGTGCGTGTGTTTTGGGTTGTGTGTTTTTGCCCTAGAAATGCAAGGGAATAAGCTATGCTGAGTGGCACAACATTGAGCTCAGCAGTGCAAGAGCATAGCTGCAGCACTTCAAATCGGACCCTTGGATGCAGCAAAATTTTTGTTTGGGTCATGGACCATGGAAGTTTCCTTCAGTGTGACAAGACTCAAAGCTCTCTATGTAATGTTATCCTTGTGTCGAAACACCGTCAATATCAACCATTAGTTTAGTTTAGAAGTAGCAAAAGAGAAGGGCAATAATGAGGAAGTACCAGCTGGAAAGTAAAAATAACCTGAGAAGCTCTGAAGGACAAATGAATGAGAGGTGCTGAGCTGAGGCACTACTGTCACTATGTGCTTCATGAAGAGCCATGTACCTCTTCATCAGTGTCCTACTCTGTTTTGGAAACAGGACCTCTTACCAGCTGTACTGGAGAAGAAGAGGAGTTCTTAAGCCCAAAGGAATGGTGGCAGGACTTGGGCTGTTGTGAGTTAGTCTGCTTGTTGACTTGCCTTTGCACAGATGATTTAAGACTTTTGGCAAAGATTTATGCTGCGGGAAGCATTTTTAGTGACTAGAAAGAACTCTCTCCTGCAGTGGAGGACTGAGGAGATGAGTGCTGAGCAAGTCTCACCTCTCCAATGTGTTTTGAAAGTTGCCCTAGTTTTGTACCCCCTGCTTTGAGCCTTGTGTTTGGGTGGGAGGCAGATGTCAGTCATGCTCATAAATGGCTTGAGACTGAATCACTTTGTAAAACAGCTTCAGTGGAGCCTTAGATCTGGTGGCTGGCAAGAGGAAGGAGGCAAAAGGGAAAGAGAGTGATGGGAGAAAATGAGGGGAATATGGTAAGAATGGGGTGGGGAAAATGTAGGGGATGTCTTGGGCTGGATAACTGAGAATGTGTAATTTATGTTCTTGCTATTGCCTGTGAGTCAGGGCATGTTGAGTTACTAGTTGGAGTTAAACAATTATTTGAAACAAGCCCTGATCCAGCAGCCTCTGTTCCTGGGACTCATGCTCCAGCTCTGACCATCCTGATGACTCTCCACTAACATCGCTTTCTGCAGCAGTCATTCCCTCCCCTGGTTGGAGCTGTGCGTTCTATCCTACTTTGGCGTCCTCCCCATCAGGATGGCAAGCCTGTCATGTCAGTAGGGATAGTATAATCCCACCCTGACAGATGGCTTCTCTCTTGCTTGTGGCCCTTGTTCCTCAGAGGGTACTGAGGCCACCAGTGCCGAAGCTCTGCCTGTGGCACTACCCATACAGCCAGGTGTTAAAGGCAACCTCAACTACTACTCCTGCCCCGTAGGATGCCAAAATCTCATTGTGACTGTTTGCAGAAGCTAAACGCCGAGGAAGACTTATGATAGCAGGGAACTGCTAGAGGTTGTAGTTTGTTGTCTTGTAAGATGGAGTACCAGTGTTCCAGTTGCAAAGCCCCTTTTTAAGATACCTCTTTATCCCTCTTAAAGAGGACTCCAGAGATGAATTGTCTGGTCTAATGTCCTTATTATTACAATTTCTTACTGCTGAATTTAAGTCTGCATCAATAAGTGACTGTTAAATAAGCATGTTCTTTGTTTTGTCTACTGTAAAAAACTTTAAATCCACATCTGGCCAGGAGCCCTTGGACAATGTGATATTCGCTTAGATATGTGGTTACACTCACAGTTTGATTGACAAACTAGAAATGCTCTTTGGAGAGAGTGAGAAGGTAGTAAAGAACATCAAAGAACTTTTTTTTTTTTTTTTTTTTTTTTTTTTTTTTTTTTTTACAATATTCTTGGAGCATTGCTTAATCTTCCCTGTTTGAAGTATTCAGTGTTTATATTATATGAATCAGAAATCAAAATGGAATTTGTTTTATTGATAAGAAAGCCCAATACTAACTAACAACTTGCCGAGAAGCTTTTTTTTTGGCAGAGCTTATGGAAAAAAACACCTTCTTATGTGTTTTTTTTTGTTTGTGGTTCCCCCTCTCCCCCGGTTTCCAGTTCAGAACAGCATATTACTTGTATTGACCAATTAATCTGTTAGTTTTTGCCTGGGGGGTATTAAAGGAAGTTAGTATATGTTTTTAAACTGTTTATTTATCTTAACATGCCTTTTGCCTTGCATGTATAGCTGACTTCCCCTGCCTAGCAGCCTTCTCCACATCTCTTTTTAAATGTCTACGTTTAAATGTAGAATTGCACAGACTGTTACTTGCCAGCGTTGCTAACGGGTGTCTGTCTACATATGCAGAACTATTTCCAAAATCTAATGTCAAGAAAACTGCTTTTGCGAGGCCTCTTTTTGGGGAATCTGATGAGACCTGTGCAAAAGTAACTTTTTTCCCCATGTTTCTCTGCTCCACATGCATCCAAGTCCCTCTGGATATTTTCTACTCCTGAGCCAAATACTCTGTTGGAATTGCTATCCCAAATCAGATGTTGCATCAAATGAGTTGAAGGATATTAATCCACACTGAAACTCTCTGCCTGTATTAGTGATCCCTGCTGAGAAAACAAAGCCGGGAATAACCCTGTTGCTTGCAAGCCATGTGGCCCATAGAAACTGTTCTCTCTTAATTCCTCAAAGTAAGATTTTTTTTTTTTTAAATCCACATAGGATTTTCTTCATTTTTGTTTTTTAGCCACATAGGGTTTTCTACCTCTGTTATTTTGGAGCTATACATAGGTGCACACTCTTGAACATTTGTGTGTGTGTGTATCTATCTATCTATATATATATATATATGATATTTGTTCATATGGGCTGACACAGGTCTGATAGTTACTTTGCCTAGAGTAAGGAGAAGGCTGCTGGCAAGGTCTTCAAAGAATTTTTAATTCTAGTGAATTTGTAACGTTGTTTAAAGCAAGCTTAACAATTCTGTTCTGAATTTCTTACCTATTAATTATTGAAGGTAAAGTCCAGCTCTATAGAAGAGGCTGGAGAAAGATTGTAATTTTAAATACATGGGCCAAAGGATCTTTTCAGGTATGATGACTGTAAAGGGAGAAGGAAGCATGGAGGAGGCATGGGGGAGAGGTGTTAGGTTCATTTTTAGATCAAAAAACCTGTGTTTCTGGACTGTCTTTCTTTGATAGTGCTTGCACATCACATAGAACCAGCAGCATTTTGGATATAGAGCCATAGAGAGGAGACATAAGATGCTCTTTGGATGTATTTAGCATTTTGGTATTAATGGCTGAGCAGTTGTGCTCATGGGCCTTAGTCAACGCCCAGCAGACTCTGGAGAAGCTCCAAGCTGATTTGAATGGCTGTGGGTCAGCTCCAATGCTGCTTGCAGCTTTGTTGAGACAGATGAGTCCTGGCCATTTAAGTTATCTTGCTCCTTGTGATCGTCTGTTGTGAGGCTGCTAGCTCTGTTTGCAGACCTTGGTTCACCTGGCAGATCCAGCCCTTTGGGGAGGTGAAGGTCCTCAGAGTCCCAGCCAGGACCAAGGCCTTACACTGTTTTGATTGCGAGTCCTCATATTCTGTCAATATTTAGTTCTTACTTCATCTGTTGGAATATTACCCTTCTCAGGAAAGCAAACATTTTTCTTCCCCCGTTTCAATACTGGGCTGTGAGAGAAATGTGGTGATTACTGCTTCATACCAAGCACCTGAAATGCATCTAATCCTGCTTTTGAGTTCACCCCATTGAAATACCAGGTTCTAAAGGTCAACTTATTCTCTCCTTGGGCTGCTGAAAATAATGTAGTTGTGTGTAACTGCTCTGTAACGTATGCAGATAAATGCACCAAGTGTGTGAGTTTGGGAGTAACTTGGCCTGGTATTAAAAGGATTAATCATATATGAACAGTGATGCCTGTGCTTACATTTTTACTGAATATAAAACTTGGCACGACAATATCATGTTTGGGCTAATGTCCAAATATCAAAAATGGTCGATTTCTATTGCCAGCTACTGTGGCAAAGAGCCAGTTCTCCTGCTCAATTCCCATCTCTGTGCACGCGTCAATAAATAATCACTCGGCCATGATCCTCATCAACTCTCCCTCAGATTAAACATATGTGTCCTGAAAGCTTGTAGACTGAAAATGGTGGCACACATCAAAGCATCTTTACTAATTTGCATTTCTTTCGATCGGTTAAAATTCTTATTTAGGGCTTAAGGTGTTTGACTACACTTAAAATACGCTATAGAAAATCAGTTACGCTTTGCATGGATGGATTCAACCTGGCTCAGAAACATCCACAAGCCACATGCTGTGTGATAACTCTAGGAACATGCCTTAGGATGCAAGGACCTGACTGGGTTTCTGTCTCCTTTGGGTCTGTGTAGCTTTGAAAATTATGACTTAAGCAATAACTGACATAAGCAATGACTTTGTACTTATTTTGGTTTAATTTAAAATAAGCTCTTCTGTGTGCAAGTATCCATTGTTCAAGAGCTTAAGCTAAAGCCACAAAGAAAACAATTAGTCCATAATCAATGGAGTTGATAGTAGATGGATCTGTTGATGAGTGATCTTTTTTAATTTTTCTTTTGTATTTTTTTTCCAGGACTGTGGGGTTTTAATGGTAGCTGTGAAGCCACCATGCTCCCAGCATGGCTTGCAGATTTCCTAGCCCATAATCATGCTGTGCTTGAAAATGATGGTCACATCATGCTTTGGTTCTGGCAGAACTCAAGCATCAGATTAGTTCTTGAGTCCTAGAGCGGCTGTGCCTACCTGACCTCAAAATGCAGGTAGCATTTGTTTTTCCCTAATTATGGGAAATATGGGAAAATATGGGAAAAAGCACCTGTAGAGAGAACCATGGTGGCTATGGAGTTTCTGTAGGGTCTTCTGGCATTGTCAGTGCTCTCGCCATTGTTTTAAATCCCACATTATGAGGTCAAGTATTGCAAATCAACTTTTCTGATGTCTTTTCTTTTGAGTTTGTGCGCAGGCATCCTTTGATCTGGGACCTGATGTGTGGCTGCTGGAGGAGAGCTATAGGAATCTCAGCTCCAAGGGGAGAAGGAGGCTTTGCAGGCAGACAGTGTAGCTTGTCGGGAGCAGAAAATAATGGCTACAGATGGCATCCTCAGGTTTTAAACCAGTGAATTTAAGCTACTGCTGAGGTGGGTTTGAGTTGTTCTCCAACATAGAGAGTCTGGTGCAGTCTGAACCAGACCTTGTAACAAGAGGTTGTGCTTTGGTTTGGGAGAACAAGTAGGAACAGGTATTTCTGGTAGGAGCAATAGTATTTAGCATCAAAAAAAAAAACCAGCAAAATTGGGTGGGTGCAAAGAACCTGGTCTGTGACTGTTGTTTGTCTCACTGCCCATCCATTTCTAGCCATGTCCTGTTTTCATACCTTGTCACTCATTTTATTTGTAATGATCCTCTACTTCCATGAATATTTCCCTATGCTGTTTTCAATCAAACCAAAAAATGATGGACCTTATTACTGGCTCTGCCTGGGTGTTTTAGGATTTTAATGCAGCGTGATATAATACTAGATATATAGATACTTAGGTATAATACTACCTTTTTTGTGAACCTTTTCTAGAGGCGAGCAAAACTTTAAAATATTATATTTGGATTTGATTGCATCTTAAATCTAGTAAAATGATCTTGTTTTGCACCAAAACCTCAGCTGTTAGTGTTTATTTTGATGGTAAGTTTCCCAGTGCTTATATAAATACTTTCATATAAATCACTTAGCCAAGTTTATGAAGTATGGTATTAAATACCTCAATTTTGAAAGGGGGAAAAAAAAAGTGCTACAAGTTTTATACTACTCATATTAAGCTGATACCATTGGATTTGTGCTGTGAGAGCTTATTTACTCCAACACAGAGCTGTGTTTTGACTTGGGTGGCAATTTTATGCTCATCTGTCTCTTATTGGGGTCAACCAGTTTGATTCAAGAGGGAGTAATTCAGGGCATAAACACAGAATCTTGGCCATGAAGAACATCTGCATTAATGGAGTTATGGGTCTTAGTTCCTCCTGACGTATCTGGTAGCTTGAAATGAGATATTTTTGTTGTGTAAAGTTATTTATTTATTATTTCCTAAGAGAAATCCTTTATAGCCTTAAAGCTCAAAGAATAAATTAGTTGTTCAGAAGGAACTGTTCTCAAATTAAGGTTGTCTCTGGTTAAAGGAGTTGTGCAGATAGCTGCTAATACTCCATTTTTATGATTAGGACAGCACAAAACATCTCCATTTATATAATCCTTCAGATACTGAATTTGGCAATCCAGCTGCCCGTTTGGGATGGAGATGATAGGCAGTTCTGTGAGCTTGGGGAGATCCTCTAAACCCAATCTGAACAGGCAGAGGTTGCACTGGAAATGATTGATTTGCATGTGGAGAAGTGCGTGCCTACCGGGTGATGCACTAAGTAATCTAGAAACTGTCCGGACAGTCATTTTTAAAATTAGTTCAAAGTCTAAAATTCAGAAAACATAGCTTGCATTCCTGATATTTGCAATACAAACTTTGCTGCTTATCAGGAGGCAGGCACGGGCAACAGAGTTGTTCACAGCCTCAGGTTTAGCCACAGTGATTCTGGTGGCTCTGAAATTCACTGATGTGCCAAAAATGTTTTCTGTGGTCTGTGGACTAGACTCATTTATAGTGTCAGTGGTATTTCCTTTGGTAGTCTCAGCTCCTTGCACAGGAAACGGTGTTAAAGGGGAGGCAGTTATGTCCCAATTCGCATCTTAGGAGCATGTGAAGTGGGGAATCCAACGAAACTGCAGAAATAGGTAAGGTCCAAGTGTCTGCTTGCAAATGGCAGCAAACCTGAGGTGTAGGGAGGGGTGTAAGTTGCACTCTTAGGAAACGATGAAAATGCTGCAGCGTTCCTGCAGTGCACTTTCTTCACATCCAGCACCACGTCCACATTCATCACTGTTGTGCACTCAACGTCAGTGTATCAATCTCACTATTCCACAGGTTATGCTGCTTCAGGCTTTGGTGTTTTTTAAGCTAAACTAAATGTAGTGGGGGTTAACATCTGCCTAAGTTACTTAGGAGCTGCTGTTACAAACTTCCTGCTGTTAGCACGTGATGGAAAGAGGGCACCTGGGACTCAGGTGATGCAGCCCACTCACAGATTTGCTCAGAATTAGGTATTGATTTGTGGGTTTCTGACAGTTTTCATTTCAGGTAGACAACAGCAATTAATTATTAGGAATCAGATATGTGATTGTGCTGTGTCCTGTTAAGATTTTATCTTCCTCCCATTTGATGGGGTTATTGAAGTGGTGATCTGTCATCCTAAATGCTCCTTTGCACTTTCAGTTGAGTATTTTCTTCATTTGCTTTAGAGAAAACGTATATTATTGAAAATAAAAAGCTGCAAACTTCTAATCTGAAAAGTCCAAACTCTTAATATCTCCCGGTGCGGATATCATCTGACCATAAAATCCCTCTTGTGCATCTACATAAGACCAATCCTTTTTTAGATTTACAATAACCTATGAGATGAGCACTGTTACAATTATTGCTTGGGCCGCCTTGGGCTGTTAAGATTTGCGTGTCCAGACTGGTGCAACTTTGTCACATATTGCAAAGTGGCCTAGTTTTTCAGTCTTTTGCAAAGAAAAAAAAAAATCATGTGAAGTCTCTTTATAGATACTGTACCTGAAAGATTTGGACACCTCTACGCTAATATTAACATGGCTGGAAAATGATAACAAAATCACTAGTTTCTCCTAAAAACACTTCTGAATAAAGAGTTTGCAGTTAGATGTCCTTGCCTTGCATCTAGTTAGTTATCAAAGATGATATTATAGAGAGATGAGGTGTAATAAAAACATTGAATCAGAAAGTAAGCAAGACCCAGCCCATGTGATTCTCTAAGTACTATGAAAGGCTCAGAGATGTTTCTCTTAGCAAATTTAAAATAATCATTAGGATCCTTCAGCAGATTGCTGTTAATTGGATTGAGAATTAAACAGCTTTGTATGAGTGCAAAGTTAATTAATAGCTCATTACTTTTTTAATAGGGCAAATTCATTTGGCAATAAGAGAGATGCCATGGAGTTTACCACCAATTTGATATGAGATTGGGAATTTTATTCATTATTTGTGTGGGAGGCAGCACTTATAATTAAGTCACAAAAGTTGGTACGTGTCAGGGGAAATGGAAAAGAGGTTTCCAAACCCTCAAAGGGCAGAGGCCCCCGAGACCTCGAATTGCCTTGTGCAGATATGCAGCAGTGCATGTGCCTGCCTTAATTCTCTGTTGTTTCTGGAGAGCTCAATGCTCTACAAGGGTAAGGCCCTGCAGAGTTGTAATGTGAGAATAAAAAGTCTGGGAAGGATGCAAGTTAAATGCTTGAAATACAAGATGCTTTTTCAAAAGTACGTCCTGCATTTTAAAATGAAATCTTTCTTTCCCTGGCAAGTATTTTACCTTTCTTGATCCTTGGAACACAATTAGCTCATTTTCTTCATTACTTTCTTCTTTCCCGTCTCCATCCTTGATCTGCTTCCATTTGCAAAGGCACGCTTGCCTTTTCGACTTTTCCTGCTCCATTAAATTGGCTATGTGTATCTTTCTGACCTAGAATTTGCCATTTTAGTTTCATACCAGTGGATGGTTTGGGGAAGAGGAGTTCGTTTTGTCTCTGGTTTGCTTTTATCTAGGCCTTGTAAGTTGTACAAAGAAAATGCATGTGCCCATGATCCTGAGGGAGGTTTGGATAACAGTTGGTCTGGTCCTTGTTATCGAATTTTGGAAATTGAGAGGTTGTCTTCATGCAGTGGATCTTGAAATCGGTGCAGGAGCCTGTTCTTGACATGTGATTATGCACTGTGAGCTTCAGACAGGCTGGTTAGTTGAGCAAGATGGCACATTATGCCAAGTAAAATCCCTTGTCAGAGTCTGAAATATTTTTGTCAACACTGTTACCCTTATTGATATAAATAGTTTATTAATTTGACATTGATATATATATATATATATATATATATATATGAAAATCAAAGAGATCACAGTATCCTGCTAAGGCCTGTTATTTCAATCAACATGGGTTTATGGATAAATGATGTCATTTTATTATTTGAATTCTCTATCAGCTATTTTATTTTGTCTGGGATTGATGCCAAGTTGACAATGCTATGGTTATTAGGGTCTTTAACTGACCCTTTAAAAACAATCCACTGTATGTATCTCCCCTAGGTTAAGAGACACTTTATTTTTAACTCAAGGTATAAAAATAATGTATGTTCCTCCCGGTCACACACAGAGTTGTATTTCTGAAGTTGGACCTGTGTGCTAGACGCATAGTTCTGTGGTGCCCCATTTGCAGGGGTCATAGTACGTGTTGGGAAGCTTCCTGTGCAGACAAGGAAAGCAAGCAAACAAAAAAACATTTTTCTATAGGCACTGTGTCCAGATTTTTTCCAGCTTTTAGTCATATTTCAATATGATTTGCACATTGTTTTTAGGTAAACCTGCCCATTTTTAAAATCCTTTTTTTTTTTTGGCCTCGAAAATGAGGCCAGGATGCAATCTTCATCATTTTTTCTCACGCCCTTCACCCTTTTTATTTTCCTATAAAATACAACGAACATAAAACCCAGCCGAGTGAAAACTTGATTATGAGGGCTATAAACACACCTCTATTGCTTCTTAGTACCTTGGGGAGGAAGGAAACCCCTCACGTTGTCGTGCTGCCCTTGACCCTCCTGGTTCTTGAGCAGGTTATAGGCATGCGGCAAGACAAACCCCTTGACCGACATGTTGCTTTTCCAAGTAATAACTGAAAACAAATGAAGATGGCGAGCAGTCTCAGATGAGTTATTCCCCAGGATTTTGGAGTGCTTTATAGCTTGGATATAAATGGGAGGAGGCTTTCTAATGGCTTTTCTTGATGGCCCTCGTGAAGGTTAGCAGTAGGATTTATTTCTAAGAAGAGGTGCTTGTTACTCTCCTGGCTTCTTGACCTATGGCTTTTGGGAAGATGTAGGAGACTTGAGACGTGTTCAAAAAAATGATGATGACAAGTGTAAAGACTAGGAGGCCTAACCTAGTATCTTTAGGTGCAGTTACAATTCCAGGTAAGAGGATAACATGGAAACTCGCTTGGACGCAGTCCTGTGCCATGTGCTCTAGGTGACCCTGCATGTGCAGGGGGGTTGGACTAGATGATCCCTAGAGGTCCCTTCCAACCTTTATGATTCTATGATATTGGGTATTTTAGGAGTAAGAACAGGCGAAATAAGTTAAATGTTAAGGTGCAATTTTGATCCTAAGTGCAATGAAGCTTCAGTTAAACTGTGTCATTAAGGAATTCCATAAACTGATAAATATCCAACTTTTTCCTTTTTTCTTTTCTATTTTTTGGACTGCTGCTGTTGCTTCTGATTCTAGGGACTCACTGTACCATGGATATACCAGCTGTGAACAGCTACGCATGAGTCGTCTGTACTGTGAAATCTTCGTTTTTTAAACGTTCTCTCTGAAAGCTTTTTAAAATCTAACACTCGCTCCTGTCTATTAATGACTTATTTTTGCAGATGCATATAGACTACTGGGTTAAAATTGCAGCCGAGGATTTTCAAATGGTTTTATCAGAAACAAGCAAAATACCCAGCTCTTTTAGAAGTAATTAGGTCAGAACAAATACTGTAAATAAGGAGTTGATCAGCTGTTTCTAAGCTGTGTGGACTTATTTCCAAGCTAGGAAGCCCAGCTCTCTGGAGTTCTCTCAAATGGCTTGGAGCATGCAGATGAAATTATGGTCACTGTAATCAGTGCTCTTGGTTGAAAATTAGTTTAATAAACACTATGAACAGAGGAGAGTTCTAGTCTCCTAGTCTAGGAGTCTTGCAATGGTGTAGGCTGCTAATCAAACCGAGGTAATGGCAGCAGAATATAGGTTCTGGTGTTAATATTGGGATTGATCAGCCCCTGCCCATAGTTTAACCTGCTGGGGAAGTGTTGTGTGCCTTTACCATTCAGCGCTCGTTGCTGCCCATGGTGCAGATGGAACTGTGCTAAATCTTGATATGATAATCCACAGGCCTGCAATTGCTAGCCATTGCAGTTCTGTTTTTTTAGCCATTAACAAGTTGTTTTACTCTAGTGCTGGGAGGGAAGATGGTTCAAAGAGGAGCTGCGCTTTCAGGTAAGAAAGTGGAATTAGAGCAGGAGCCAGTGGAGGGGTTGTAGCTTGGGATACAGAAAGCACCTGCATCCCTGATTACTGCTTTTAGCAATGGCAGTGCAAGCACTGAGAAGTTCTTGCTTAAGAGGAGACGCTAACTGGGTGTCAAGATTGTGTAGGGACTCTGTGAGACATCAAAACAGGTTCCCCTGAACAGTGGTGTATTTTTTTGTGTGTTTTTTTTTTTCTTTTTCTTGCAAGCCACTTTAAAATAAGCTGAAGATCAAATGATTTTTTTTTTTTTTGATTCAGAGGTTTTATTCCAAGGTTCAGCAATGGAGTGAATTAAAATAAAAATGCTTGCATTCTTGCCGTGGCCTTAAAGAGTTAAGAAACTTCTGCAGCACTACTCATTAAATGAAAATCCGTGCTAACCATTCAATTCTGAAGCTATTTGTTATCACTTCTTGTTTCTGCCCAGGGTTAAAGGTAGTGGTCTTTGCCTTGACTGCTGTGTCATTGCTGAGAATGTACCATGAATGAAAGATATTCTCTCTTTCTCTGCCTTCCTCTGTAGTGATGGGAGAGGATCCTAGATGTGTTTTGGCTTAGGTAGCACAGACCTGTCCAAGTTTTGACTGCTTCATGCAGATATGATCTGGAGGACAACTTGTTACTATGATGGCACTTGGTGCCATCTGCAGTGCGTCCTGGCTGCTTTCTGGGATGCCTCCATCGCAAGCAAAGCCTGGGGAGCTGCGGCGTGGTTTGATGACTTAAAGTAGTTAGCTGTAAAAAGGGCTTGGAAGAGAGGAATGAAAGACCATGCCCTGGAAGAGGGGCTGCAGCCTGGAATATGAGGGAGAGGCTGGAGGCGGGATGAGCTGCTGGTGGGATCTCCCTGTGGAGCTGTGTGAGGTGCTAGGAGAAACTGTCATCTGGGGCAGCCTTGCTTGGGGAGATGTTCCTGGCAGGTCTCTGATCAAGGTTTATTTTGTGCCTCTGACCTTGAAGGAGTAAGTTTGAGAATTGGTGAGTTGAGTAGGGCTCGGGCACGTGGTGCTCACCTGCTCCTATGGCATCCTGTGCCTTCCTGCATGCAGGCGCGCGAGCGGTGCTTGATGTGGGTCTCCTCATGTGGGCCTGCGATGGAATAAAGCGGAGGCAGCAAGTTGGCTCTTGCCTCAGTAAGTTAATTGTGTGTGAACATCAGGAGCAGGGAAAATTAAACGTACAGGTGTGAAACAGGCTGCTCCTGTGAGTTGTCTTTGCTGGAACAGTCTGTAATTAGAACCTGGGTTGCCATCCGAATCAATTTCTCAGTTTAGGGTCAAAAAGATCCTTTCCTTGATAATAAGATGAATAAAACAAGTTTTCCAGTATAGAGCATCATCTAGTAATTACTGCAGGAGCAGGAGTTTTGTCTGACTGGTCATTTGTGGGGGTGGTTTTGTTTTTGCTTTTGTCTTCCTGTGGTTTGTGACTTCTGAACAATGTTGAAGTGGCAGTAAATCTGGCTTTTGTTTTTCCATTCCTCAGCTTCTTGATTGAAACTTCTACTAATTTTAGTAGTGACTTAATCTGGGCATGCACTCTGAAGAACTTGAATTGCAAGTGCTATTGTAAGCTAAAACATTGATTATCTTGTTAGCAAGTGCATAGGAAGTGAAGCAACTAGCACTTCTAACAAGGTTATGGAAGAAGCAGGAAGAATTTTTTTTATCTGTTATTGTTACCTTTTTAATACACATAGTTTTGAATGTAAAACAGATTTTGCATTGGTGTGCAGATTGTAATGCTGTTTTGCAATTACTTTTCTTTTGGAAAATCAAATTTTCCTCAAATGTTTTCCCAGAGAAATTGGTAACAAATTTGTAATATATCTCTCTGTGCCCAAAGCAAGTGTCTTTTAAGGTGATGAATAGCTGGAAAGATGAAATTCTCACCTTCTGCAAGCTGTTTTCCACCACTTACCTCTAGATGCATATAAATCTTCCAATGTATTTTCCCTTCCAGTATTGCTGTGAGATGTCTTCTGTTTTTATTTGGCATCTTCATTATGTTTTGGGAATGTTTGAGAGCAATTGTATTTATTTTGTCAGGGAGGGTAGCCAGGAGATGGGCTTGTTCACTTTGTTCTTAGGAGTTGGTGCTGTTTGCGTTGTATTTGTGATTTCTTTTTTTTTCCCCACAAAATGCTAGGTTTCATTATCTTAAGACATTTAAGTATATATAATGAAATTGTAAGGGCTATAAAGCCCTTCTTGGTGGATCACCCCCCTCAGACTTCTGCTATTGTTATAAGATACACCAGTCCAAAGGTGATAACGCTGGCTGCAAGTCCATGTCTTTAGCTATTATCTCTAAGGAGGTACAGATGGCATTAGTTGTTAGTTTGGGCATTAGTTGTTTGGTTTGTCTGTAATTTTGTTTGCTTTGTATCACAGTGATTGATATCTTTACATATGTTTCATATACTACAACCTTATTTTTTTTAAAAGCAATAGCTTAAATAAGGTCAAGCATAGTAATTAATGATGGTAATGATTGTAACCGGAATTCAATGTGAATGGGAAAATGGAAGCCCAAAAGCATAAATGACTCTTCTGTCCGTCTCGCAACCTGTGTCCAGATGTGACACTACAAGTCCTAGGAACACCCTATGTACTGCATACTGCCCCCAGGCTCGAGCTGCAAGGTGAAACGTAGGTCAGGGCTGAGGAAGGACTCAGTTAAATGAATACTTGGGAAGATCCGTTTGATTCCTCCTCTAAACCCACTTCTAAAAGGGGCAGATGAGATGAGGTGATGCTGTTTAGGAAGAGAAACATTTTGCCTGAAGTAAATCTTTAAAGTTTGAAGGTAGTGGCTTAAGCATTATAAACAGCTGAATTATTTTTGTAAGGCCTATTTTTTTTTTTTTACTAGAAGTATGAATTTTTGTTTTCTCTTTACCCCAAAATATCTCAAGTTTCCTAAGCCTTTAAATAAAGTGTTGGGTTTTTGTGTTGGATGAAGCTGTGCTTGCTCTGCCGAATAAGTTTAATTTTCTTACCTATGTACCAGCAAAGTTTACTTTTAAGTATGAGACTTTAAAGAAAAGATTATAGCACTGGTTGCACACATGTAATTTCAGGTACAAAACTCTGCTTTTAGCCCTCGACCTGGCCAATGTGTCCGTCCCATATGGATCCTGCTGCTGCTCCTGCTTCTGGAATTCAGTTATTAACGCTCTGCAAGACACTTTCCATCACAGAAGTTAATGCCTGGCTGTCCTCACATGGCACCAGCTTTTAGCCAGTGCTTGCCTGCTAAGGACACCTGCTTTTAGTCTTGGACGTGAAAGGTTCTGTATATTCTGGAGAGAAATGAACTTGATTTGCGTGTTTTCAGGGTTATCCCGCAGTACTGCATGGGGTCTGCTCATCTGTTTGGGGACATAAACTGTGCAGTAAGAGGAAACAGCTGGGACACGGTATGATAGAACAGCTGTTGAGGTTTTATTATTATTATTTTTCTAGGTAATCATTGGTGATTAATGGATTAGATGCATGTTATGCTGAAACTTTAAAATGGAGATTGTAGGGTCCAGTGGCTTATGAATATCTGCATCCTTATGGGTTAGGTGATGCTGTTTGCAGGCAGGTCATTTTCTGGGGGAAAATACCTGGCTTTGACATCATGGTTAGCAAGAAAGTACATAATCAAGCAGTCACTTCCAGCAGATAAGGGTCTCCCATAGAAATAAAAGCCCAAAGCCAGTGGTGCAGCCCAAGTTGTAAAGGGTTTCCAGCCTTTCACTCTCGAATGCATTAGCGCACGATGAGTTTTTGCCTCCCAGGCTCAAGCTTTGCCTCTGTGCGTGTGGCAGGAGGAGGCTTTTTTGGGTTGGGTTGTGCTTTTAGTTGCATTTAGCTGCTCAAGGCTGAGAATAAAACAGATGCTGATTTATCCCATCTGGATGGGGAGCTGCTGCCGCCTCCTGTGCTGAACTCCCGCGGCGCCGTCTCTGCCCGACTGAACATGTCCATTTATACCTATTTAGTGCGGCTGACAAGATAGCAAACCTGCACCTGATGGGTTTTTGGCACTCCCCCCATCTTATTTCTTTTCTACAGCAGCGTCTGCTAATGAAAGGATTTGCTCTGCCTCCTCTCCATGTGCAGCAGCTCCATTGCTATTCGGAGCAGGCACGGCTCAGCCCGGCTGCGTTTTTACGAACGGGAGCTACGGTGAAAAACGTCCCAGATAGTTGAAAAAAGCAGGGGTGGCTGTGGTGGGTAGTATTTGATGGTGGCATCTTATAGCAACACTATTTGTTCTATAATAGTAGGTCTGATGGGCTTATTATAGCTTTTTATTTATTAACGGTCTGTCTTGGGAATGCTGTTATGAGCCCTTTGGTATCAGATTTGGGGCTATTTTGGGGAGGGGAAGGAATCTTTGGCAGTGACTCTCCTGTCTGCTGCGATCTTGCTGTGACCCACCCAGGTGCCAAATATCCCGGGTGCTGGAGAGCCCGATGGAAGAGTCTCCTTAACCCGCTCGTGCAGTGGGGACAGCAACGTGACCCCTGCAGCGGAGCAGGACTGCCAGGAGGGGGGCCCTGGCTCTCTGCTGCGGGTCTGTGGGGGAAAACACGTCAGAAGAGATGGACAAAGTCCCTTGTTTCAGCTGCTTTAGGGGAAAACACCACGTTCACTTCAAACTTATTCTCAGGAGCAACCCAACACCTCAGTAATTCCATTTAGCAGTTTGGTTTGTAAGCAGATTTAATATAGGAGGCTGGCTGGTGCGTGAAAAAGACTTAAAAATATTAATGATACCTCATTTAAGGATCCTACTTATCTTTCCCCTCCTATTTCAATATTCACCTAAATGAAATTCATGAAGTTTATTGGCCTGTAGTTATAAAGCATCAATAATATTTCACTTGGCAGGCAAAATTAGGGCTTAAAGCATGTGTGTCCGCGTCCGTGCATGGTGAGCAGAGGGGAATGCAATCTCCAAGTTATCAAACTGTTTCACACTGTTCTTCGAAACTGCAGAAATGCTTTGGAATATTTATGCCTCTCTTGGGTCTTATTTCCATGAAAATTATATGTATATTTTATGGGATAGGAAATATATTGTATTTCTTTCTGATAAGAACCAAAACAAATATGACTATTTTTTTTTTCTTGCTGGATGCTTTTGGTTTTCTTTCAGCCTTTGCATCTCTTGATTATATTTTCCTCTTGATTTTTGACACTGCCACTCCTGAGATGTTTCTCGAGTTCATTATTTCAGTTCGGATGCATCAGGCGAGCTGGATGCTCCATCTGGAATCCCTCCTCAGAACAGGTCCTGCAGCTGTGCAAGTGCACAGAGCTGCCTAGGGCCTTCAAAGGAACCCTGTGCATGAAGGGGTAGGCAGGACGGAAAGCTGGTTTTATTCTTCCCTTTCTTCCCAATAAATCAGTACAGAAAAATGCAGAGAATTTGCAGTTCCCACAGGCTTCCCTAGAAAGTAAAGAGCATCTTGTACCGCAAGACCAAGCCCTTGCACATCTGTCATATATATATATGTGTGTGTGTGTATATATATATATATATATATATATATTTGCCTCCCAGGCTCCTCTTCAGGCTATGTAAATCTTGTCTCTGTGTGTGGAAGTTTTTAGTGACACAGGGTTAAACTATGGGCCAGGGCCCTCTTGCCTGTTATTTACCAAGACTTTGCCTAGTCTTGGCATCTTTGCCTGTTCTTCACCAAGTCTTTGACTGATCTGGAGTACAGAGGTATCTTGGAGCTGCCCTGCGCAGACCCTCTGTGTTTACATGACTATGTGTCTTGGGAAAAAAAAAGCAAAGAAAGAGGGGAGGAAAAAAAAAAAAAAAAAAGCTAGAAGGGTTGATGGTGACATCTCTGAGTTTTACCCATGTGGGTGACCTAAAGTGGGCTGGAAGGAGGAAGGGTGCTGTGAAATAAGCCTAAATGTTTCTTCTTTAACCACTGCAGCTCTGGTCAGGTGTGTATTTGGCATTAGGAATGCCTTTATGGATTTAGAAAGCATCTAGAAATAACTTCCCTGAGAATTTAAAGTGAAGTAATCTTTATTTCATATTGAAGTCTCTTGCCTGTTACTTGAAGGCATGGGGAGAGGGGAAATCTTTTCTTTTAGGTGTCGTTTGGGTGTGTGGGGAGAGGGGAAACTCTGACTTTGGGTTCATAAATATGGCTGTGGCCTCTGCATTTCACTGTATGGGGGTGCCTGCTGCTTTATAAAAGTGAGTGTGCCCTGTCCTGTGTTTAAGAGCACACAGCTACTGCCAATTAGATCAGGGAATATAGTGCATCAGTCTGCTGGCTACGGAATAAGCTTTAAAAGTTAATTTGGGACCCAGGAGTGTGCTCACCTCGCTGCTGATGGCTTTTCCAGCTGGCTCTGTACCTTTTCTTTCAGGCTACTGTTCTTTATGGATGCTGAGGTTGATAGGAAAACAGCAGCAAGAACCCTGGACTGTTCCATAGCAAAACACGAGTGCAACTGAGCTTGGCCTGCTGGCCCTGCTCTCCTTTTGCAATACCTAGGTAGGGCTGTGTTAGCTGTTGTAGTGCTAACTGGAGAAACTGGAAGAGCCTGTGTAAGCCAAGGAAAACTGGTTTTAGGGCCCTGTATCACAAAGTCTACTTGTTTTCTAATACAGCATTAAGTTCTGGCAATAGGTGCTATTACTTTTGTCTTAGTTCAGCTTCTCTGCAAATATTGTTCATGTCCCTTTCTTCCCAAAGAGCCTTAAATATTTTGGGGAATTTCTCAGCGTGCTTGCACTTCTGCCACCAAAGTGCCGCAGCTCTCCATCAAGTCAACTATGTTTCTTGCTTTGTCTTTGCAAAGTTACTCTGCTCTTGTGCTTGTCCCCCTTGGTTTTGGGGCTCAAAAGCCAGTTTTGGATTTCTAAGCCTTTCTTCTGAAGAATATCCTTCTGCTAGCAATCTGAATTGGAAGTGCCAAGCTTAAGAGTTGAGTGGGTAAATAAGACAAATGTGTGAGTGCCAATCTAACTGAAATGGCAGGGGAATGCAGTAGGAACGGTTTGGAAATGGCAAAGACGACATCAGTGAGGGCACTAGAGAAAACTAATACTCTTAAATTTTGCAGGAGGGATTTTTTCAATGACCACAGGCAGACAGGACCTCTGCTGAGACTTTCATCCATTTTTAATCAGCTCTTCCTTTCTGAGGGCTGTCTGCCTCTCACAACCCTTTTTATTTTATTTTATTTTTTTTAACATGCCTCATCCCAACAGCTGCAGGGGCTGACAGGACCCCTCAGTGTCCCCAGGTGTCCCTGGGCTGCTCTGACCCAGGTGACCGTCCTGGGCAGCCTCGTGTGCTGTGCAGCCCGGGTAGAGGGTGAGGTGGATGCAAATTCTGACATTAAGTCCTAATTAAGATCCTGGCCACGAATCGCTTCGCAAACCCCACTTAGAGGCGTTGTCTAATTGACTGAGGAAGTAGTTTGAAGTGGAAGAACATTTCTTTCCATTAATGTTGAAATTAATGGCAAATTACAGAACTTTGAAGCCTCCATATTTCCTTAAGATAAAAGCTTTTTAAAAATAAAAAAAAAATTGAACTTTGTTTTAAATCAGAAACAGATGCGTTTATATGTGGTGGTGGGGAGGGGGCTTGAGTAATCTTCTGTGTGAATAATTTGAAAGCTGCTGCTGACTGGTGAAGATGGGTTTTAATATTCCCAAGTGGCAGATTTGGAAATATGTAGGGTGTGTGGTTTTTTATTTTTATTTATTTTTTTTTTTTTTGGATTTTGTTTTTACCAAATGGGGACTGATAGGAAGCAGGAAATATTCCCTGGGCTTGGCAGATATCGAGGCATCTGAGCTGACTCTCATGCTGACCCGTTCCCTTTTCATATTAACTATGATAAAACTATGAATATTAACTATGATAAAAATCTGCTGTGCTACCATGACCCAGTAACAAAGTTAGGGTGTTTGTGGCATTGCTGAATCAAAGAACAGAGGAAGGTGGGTAAAAGGCCGAGGCTGAAACCTAGTCTGTGTATTTTTGCCTACTTTTTTCTTTTCCCGTCTCAGGGTTGCTGTTCTTAGGATACACCACAATTGACTGCATGTGGGGTATCACGTATGCAGCCTATAATATGCGGAGCCATTATTAGGCCAAAACAGGATTATTGTACACAACCTTGTTTAAATTCTGTGGGTAGATTGTCCTGCATAGTTAATAATGATGTACCTTGTACCAGTGCTTCCCCTATGCTAGCTGCAATAAAAAGAAGGGAAAACTGGGGAGAAGCTTTGGATGAAAAAACTGCCATGTGTATGTGTTTATATAAATGGGGAGGTCAGTATATGGAAATGTTAAGTCCCACGGGAGTATAGTTTAATAAGCAATAGATTAGATGTCTCATCATATTCTTTTGTCTTACCTTTCGGAATGTTCTACACTGGCAAGACCCACGAGTTAGTTTTATCACTAGTTCTCCTAAGTTTATCACTAAGTCCTCCTGTATTTCTCTTCTGGGCAGAACCAAACCCTATTCACAGAGGTTTTCCTTAGCCCTTGCAGCCAAAAGGAGGAGCTGCCATCAGAAAACCCTTCCTTTTCTGCACCATAACCGCAGAGTGCTGGGATGAATTCCCAAAAGGGCCACAGAAAAAACTACTCTTTTTTACCAGCTTCTTATGATCCTTTCCCTTTTGACCTAGACTATATGCAGAATGTATTAGGTTTAAATACCGTACTTATTCTGTGAAGGATACTTAAGATCTGCTCTTCATCACTCTTAAATCTCCCCAAGATAATGTATGTTGATAGGATTCACTCCCACATTATTCCTTATAGTATGTGTTTGTCCTAATAATATCTTTTTTATTGTTTTTCCTTCAGCTGTTCTGCAGTCATTACATTTCAGTGAAGAGTCATATATAAAGAATAGAGATTTTACGTACAGCTAATGTGGATATTCTCAGAGGTTATAAATATCATGGCACGTTTTCTGGAAAGGGTGAAAGATGGCACTTAGCACACACATGCTTTGATTTTTACAAGCTGTTTTGACACTATCTCAGGAAAAAAAAAAGTTTAGCATGAGGCCATTTTTGCTACTCTCAGCAGTCAAAAGTCTCGAGTGATGTGACCTTCAGTGAGCAATGTCAGCCTGGTGAGCAAAGATGACAGGGAGATCTTTGCACATGCTCGTGTTTTATGGCGAGGATGCCCTCAGAGCTCTGCTTCTCACATGTAAAAGGCTGATGGATGCTCACAACTACATCAGCTCGCTGCTATCCTTAAAGCAAAGATGAAAGGCCCTTTCCAGGGAGAACAGTGATGCAATATTTACTCAGAAGAGAGGGAGGCAGATAAAAGGAGATGCTTTGTTCTTTGCCTACACTGTATGATGCTGCTTTGTCTTGAAGAATGTTAAAGGAAACTTGCTGTTCAAAACAAGCTTAAAGGAAAAAGGTAATAGGGTTTGGCTTCCATGAGGCTTCTTTAGCTCTGTGGTATTGCATCTCCCTTTTAATTACGGAGAAATGATCCTTGGTCTGCATTAATTTAATACAGACCTATTCTACGTGAGCTTAATTCTAATGTATAGCATGTATCTTTTGAATTGTTCAAGTTATTTCAGTTCTCTAACTTGGGGGCTTTGTGGTAATAGTCTAAGTTTATACCTCAAATATGTCTGGATTTTTTCTTGTCCTGTAGTACAAAAATGCACCCAGAACGTGTGGTGATCTGAGAAGGATGTTAACAGATATTGTTTGGAATGTGTTAAGTGTGTGTGAGTATTGCAGGTAGATTTGTCAAACACACTCTGAAAAGACCCCAAAATCATGAATTGGGACCTATCAGCTATGTCAGATGCCATAGCTCAGGTATGAGACCTTCACGTGAAGGCTTTTGAGCAGTTTGTGCAGCTCCAAAGCCTGGCCAGCCAGCTGTAACATAATGTATAGCTAATGTCCTAGGTAAAAATCAGTTTTCTTTCTGTATAATGTTTTCAGTTCATTCATCTGTCAAAAGGGAAATGGATATAATAACAGCTCTAAATGCCCTTAAGAGTCTTGTCTTAACTCTTGTGCAGTCACACACATCTCTTTTTTTTTTTTTTTTTTTTTTTTTTTTTTTAAGGCTGCTAAGGAAGAGCCTAAATGAAAAATCTGTGGAGACAACTAATAGGAAATTATATTGATTGTTCTTTTGGAGCATTAACTTATGAATCACCTACACCCAGGCCACTCATATATTTGTTTTTGTTGCTATTTTCATTCTGTTTTCAAATGCATGCTGTATTACAGGGCCTTAGGGATGTTTGGAGTGATGGCAGGTGGTGCAGGGAGTAGTTAGGAGTTTCTTTTAATTGACTTTATATTTTATGTTTTGGAGAAACAGCAGCTGATGGCCCATTCCTGAGTGTATCATTGCAATCTAACAAGCTCTTTCAGTCTGAGAGCATGATATGAGAAAAGTGGTAGTTGTGTCACTGTGTCTTTTGCTTAGCCCTGGTGGTGTCAGGATGCTGGAGCTGAGGGAAACTAGTCTGCCTGTGTGAAATTTGCCTTTTCTGATATGCCACAGCTTGCAACACACAACCGTGGTGTTTGGGATGACTGTAAATGCTAACAGTAGGACTGCAAGGCTAAACTTGGGCTTTGCTGCTTTATCAGTGACTGAACACGGAGCATGTTAGACATTTTAAACTGCACCCCCCACCCCCAGCAAGGATTTTGTGGCTAATGCAAACTGACTTTACATTGCTGCCTTCATGGGAGCAGTGCAGATGTGTGGTGAAACCAAGCAGCTGAGAAGCACTGAGGAGGGAACGGGGGTGCAGCACCGCCACGTTGTCGTATTGCCCTTCCTGAGGGTCCGTTGTCTGTTTAGGTGTTGCCTTCCTTGAAACTCGTGTTTGTCAGCCTTGATCTACTTCAGATGCAGCCAGAAAACAGCAGTAAATAATCTCTTTCCAAGATTAAAAAAGTGAAGAGTTGAGTCACGCATTTGTTGTCTTGAAATGTTATTTTTTTTAAAATAAATTGTCCTACAAGTCAGGATGATGCGATGTACTGTATAACCACT
This sequence comes from Tinamus guttatus, assembly GCF_059628265.1. NCBI lineage: Eukaryota > Metazoa > Chordata > Aves > Tinamiformes > Tinamidae > Tinamus > Tinamus guttatus. The sequence continues at coordinate 2,306,471 of NW_028289684.1, read as the reverse complement.
GTTATATTGAAAAGTTGGTATTTTCTTTGTAATCTCAGATGTTCATCTGGAGCAAATTTTGTGAGACTGGAAGAAAAACCATTACAGAGAAGAAATAGTCAAGGCTGTTCGGGGTGGGCTGAGGATGTCATCTCAGTTTCACATGTGAAAATGTCTGAAGCGTTGCCTTAGCATGGGAGAAGTCACAATATTTGGTACATCGTTTAAAGGGTTTTTTTTTCCTTCAAATCTTTACTCATTTCACAAATTGTTTTTGTGAAAGTGTCATCTTACGTTATTACACTTGGCATCCTGAACTCTAGTGCCTCTAAAAAGAGATTTTTTTTTTTTTCAAATGTGCAATTTCTTTTTCTGTAATAAAGTAGGCTTTTGATATTTTAAGATCTTCAGGGCAGGTACAATTATGTGTTTCCACAGTGAGTGCAGGAGAGCACTTTTTCAGCTGCCACAAAATAAGTGGCAATAATAAATAACACCCTGCCCCTTCTGTTAGATTATTCAAAGAAAAAAAGAATTGGTCTGCTTGTGATTTCCAATGTACTTGACCTCCAAGGTTAAGGGCAGCCAGATCTCAAAGAATAAGAAAAAGTAGAAACCTAGCAATTAGTTTATTCTTCTAAATGTAGTGGATCCACATGTGCAGCTGCAGATTAGAGATGCTTCATGCCCTGCTCTGGAAGAAGGAATTCATTTCCTTTTCTATTGCATAAATTTGCTTTTTTTTTTTTTTTTTTTTTAATGGTATATATGTTAGGTAATACCAAAAATCATTGTTCTTTTTGGAACTGCAAACATAAAGTAATTACTCTTTAGTTCATAATGGATTTGTGCTGTCATGTTAGTGGCACAGAACTTTTACTGTGTTTAAGATGATTTAATTGTTAAGAAAACAAAATCAAAAACAAAAAAATCCATGAAACTCACCCTGTCCCCACAGGGAGGGGAAAAAAAAAAAAAGCTTCTTTCAAAATACCTCTGTCTCTAGCAAGTGCAATGCTGCTTCCTTCTGCGTGTGGTGTATGTAACCACATACCTATGTGATCATAACTGCAAATCAGCTAAATTTCTCAAAGAGGAATTTCTGCTTCTGAAGCACAGGCTAACGAAGGGCTTGACTCTGCCTGTCATTGGAATTTTGTTTGACTTCCTCCTGCAGCTGAGGTCATTGAGAGGTTGATAACGTGTTCGAAGCCCTGTGCTAATTGACACTTGTGTGCCTGCAAGGGACTCCAAGGTGTCGTGCAGCGACATTGAATGGACTGATTATTTCATAAGTTCGGGCTTTAATTTTTTGTTCTGTCTCCTACGGTGGCAGCAGAAGTGATGCAGTTCATATCTATAGGAAAAAAAAAAAGTATTAAAGAGGAGAGGGGACATACACATATGCAGTATGCTAAAGAGGGACAGAGGAAGGGTAGGAAGCCCTGAAAGCCAAGGGGGTGTGCAGGAGGGCAGAAAGCCAAGTCCCAGAGATGATGTGAAAATCTGGAAGCTAGCAGAGGAATATGCAGTTAGGCTTTTACAAATTTATTTTGTTTCTTGATGGACTAAAGCTCAGGAATTGCTGAGAAAGGAGATGATGATGTAGGTGATATTTTCGCCTGGCTTGTGCAGTCAATCATCACTTTCACACCCGAGTGGGTTTGGGAGCCATAAGAGATCCATGTGAAAGGAACTCACAGGCAAGCCTGATCCTGCGGGTGGTTAATTTTATCTGCTTTTAGACCTGAACTTTAAAAATGAAACAGACCATAACAACTCTGAGATTGGGCTCTGTAGAGTTTATAGCCAAGGCAACTTAAGGATGTAGCCTCTCTCTGCTTCCCTATCCCTTCTGTCAATCCTGGAGCATTGCAACTGCTTGCTTTGGTTTTATTCCAACATCCACATCGGAAGGCAGTGTGAAGTCACTGTAATAAACAACCACTAATGGGTGACACAAAGTCACTTTCTGTAGTTTCAAGTTAAGGTCTATAGCAACATGGTGGTGACAAGCACAGATCTGACCTCAGCTGCTTGATTTAGCCTCAGACAGTAACCGGAAAAAAGGGAGCGAGAGGTGAGCAGCTCTACAAGAAACACAGAAGCAAAGGGAGGTCCTTTTCATGGCCTGTGACAGAGCAGCCTGGCTTTGTCCTTGGGTTGCATCGAGAAGCAATGTTCTTCAAAATTAGCCTGGAGATGCAGCCACGAGTCGCTATTTTGGTTGATAGTTATCAAGCTGGTGGAAGAAGCGAGATGAAAAAGGTTTTCTACTGAGTTACCCAACAGAGAATGTAACGTCATGGGGTGCTGTTTCTTCAGATACAGGAATATCACTCATGGCTGAGACAGTAGTTGGAGTGGAGCCAGGTATTTCCAAAAGGTCTGGCGGGCCCATGACGAGGAAAGGAAGCCATTGCAGTTATGAGGAGAGTCTCGGTCTGTGTCCCTCCTAGAGCTAAGACACAGAAAGCAGTGCCTTCACAAACGAGGGTGCTTCTATCCTCGCACAATCGCCAGTGATACTGTCCCAAGAGGATAAGTCTGGATCACCAATGTTGTCTCCTTATAACTTTTTGAATTAATAGGTTGATTTACTGCTTCACAGTGGGATAATAGGGAGTGGCAGCTGCTTATAAAACTTCCCAGAGCATAACTTTGTTTAAAACCGTTTTTTGTGTGTGTGCGGATGCAATGTTTTGTGGAGGAGGTGAGGAAGCAGTGGTGAGCAGTCATGGAGGCTTCGCAGCACTGTGGGTTGGGGCAAGCTGTGCCCTCTCCTTTGGGGCCTGTTCCAGCTGTGCTGTGTATTTAAGCATAAAAGAGAGGGGACTGGGGGCAGACAGTGTCCCCAGCTCCATGTGAACAAGCAAATTCACTGAGGGGCTTCCAGGTAGATTGTCAACCCTTCTCCAGGAAGGGGAGCACAACGTGGAAACAGTACCTGTCTTGAAAGGGTTTCCACATGGTAGGTTGTCTTCTCGTGAGCAGCGTTAGCGCTTGTTGGGTTGCAGTGTTCCTGGGTGGGGTTGGGGAAAAGCAGTTTAGGCCTTTCTTATTCTTCAGGGCCTATTGTAAGAAAGTTTTATAAGACTTGAAAAGCTTTGTTGACAATTGAGGTTGAAATCATGCACTGCTTTGGGATTGCTGGAGAAGGGGAGGATTGGCAGACAAGCCTATAGTATTGCTGTGTGGGTCTGATTCATCAGGATCCAGGCTAAAATCCTACCGCACACCCTAAAATCATATTGCATGCATCTAAGTGATAGCTCAGACTTGACTGTCAGGTAGACTTTGCTTTTAAGTGTGGTTGGTATAGTGAGAGAGAAATACCACTTGGATCATCGCTTTGTGTAGAGTGATATGTTTATGTGCTTTAAATGACACATTTGTAGCACATATTCAGATGTTCTATGTTCTTTTTACACCCACAGATTTATGCACATGCTTTTTTCAAAATTCAGTCTTCAAACTGGATTGTTGCCCTGTCTTTCTTTTTGGAGCTGTGCAATTGCCCAGATAAATAGTAAGAGTTTGACATTTTCTGTTTGAGAAGTAAAACTAGATTCAGGGGAATATAGCTTGGGTGCTCCGTGTTTCACTGCATCATGCAAGCAGAAAGACCCATTAAACATATAACCCCTCGGTTACAGAGGAGAGGGCAGTTCTTGACCAAAGCAACTTGATACTGTAGAAAGGGCTGGTCTGTGATCTCCGTGTGGTTTGGAGAACACCTACTTGGGGGTCTTTCCCACACTGGTTTGGAAATCTCTCCCTTTACAAGAAGATTTAATGAGGAGAGAGTGAGTAAATAGAAGAGGTTTTTGTGGAAACAGCCTCCTGAATGCCACCAAAACAGGTGTGCTTCTGGGTTAGACTTTTCCTGTGAATGTTGGAAAGTTGTGTACTAGTGTTTTGCAAAAAATGATTGTCTCAGATGACTTTGGAGTAGGGAATTGAAGTAGTTTTATGGCCTTTCAGGGTAGGAGAAAGGGGATTGCAGTCTTTACATATTGGAGTTTTTTATGAATGGCATATTTAGAGAGCGATAAGCAGATATTCAATCTCCTTTCTGAGCTATAAGAAAGTTCTGCATACTGAGCAAAGCAAGGGCAGAAGGATGGACTAAGTGACTCGAGCTTTTGTTATTAATGTCAGATGCATTTACTATGTTTATTATTTTAGTTTGTAAAATGATAATCACAGCAAAAGGTATTTATCAAGCCTTCACACTACTGAGTTTTTCAGAGCTATAACAAAGATACTTGTAAATTACAGTGAAAGTAGTATATGGTATCAAGATGCATGAGATTATATGATTATTCAAACAGTTATCAATTTTGGCTAAGTATAATAACTTTTAAGGTTACTCTTGAATATTTTATAAAAGAATTTGCCTCTTCTATGAAATAAAGCAGGTGTTCAGTTGATTTTCTGCTTTGTACTCAAGTATTCAATGTTGCTACAGACTACTTTGCTTTAAAAATCCCTAGGGTTTCTTATCCTAATTTATTCTGTATTTTCAATTACCCTGCATGTTGTCAAAAAGAAAGTTGCATCTCTTCTTTCTTTTCCTGAAAAAGACATTTGTTTTTGAGTTAAAGTCCCCAGTGGAAGGCTCGTGCAGCCTTTGCTAAGGAGAAATTGGAACCGTTTTCACTGGAAGATCCAGGTTCTCTTCCAGGGCCAGTCACAGGTGACAGTAAAGCCTTAATTGAATATTATAGCATCTTTTATTGGTCTGGAAATCCATATATGGAATATCTTAAAGAGAAAGAAAATAATTTATTTGGGCTTGATTTAACATTAGGGAAAAAAAATTACTAAAAGTGCCACTGTATTAATGGAGCTTAGTATCAAGTGCAAACCTTTTCTCCTAATCTATGTTCGTTGCAAACTGATTCTCATAATCTAGGTTTCCCTTTCCCAGCAGACCACAGAGAGCAGTGGTCTTGCACTGTAAGGACACAATGAAGAGGCAGCTTTATGCACTGGGCCCCTGCAAGTCTTTAGGTATGATGCTGCTGTGTGTTGTTTTGTGATCGCAGTTCATTTATTTTTGCTCAGATTGGCTATTGCATTGCACTTGTGGGAGCTCAGGAATCAAGCAGAACTCTTAAAGTCCTTGTTATTGATTCATCTTTTCCTGCTTCACCTATCAAGGAAGTAGGTATAAGTCTATGTGATGGAGAGCAACCTTGTGTGGGATGGGATTAGGATTCCTAGGAGATGGGGGCAGGGAGAGGATAAAGGATAAAAGCTGAATTCAGAGTTAGGCAGGATCCAATCAATAGCACAACACTGTGTTCACTTGGAAGGATATGGTATGTCTAATTACATATTTAGTACAAGGTTGTGATGTATGAATGTTCCCTACTACTGCAGAGCTGCTTTGTTTCCCTGAATTAAATGCTATTTCCTAGATTAAACCTGTACCTGTTTATAAATATCCCTGAATGGGAAAGCTGGTAAGGCTTCCCTCTTGTGAAGAAGGGGAAAAATGTCTCATCATGGGCAACTTCTGATGTGGGGATGTGCCACCTGAGATGGGGAAAGGTAAGATTGAATCCTTCTGTATGGCTAGAAAAGGGGAGGTTGTTCTTTGTTTCAAGGTCGGTGCCACAGAATACTTCCTCACCCCCGGACTTCTTGTCCCTCTTGAACTCTCTGCCGCCATGGCACAGTGATGTGTACTGGTCTTGGTGTGTTTCCACCCATTTCTCTGAGATTTTTGCCTGTAACTAAGAGTTAATGGAAACATCGAGTCCCTGGAAAGCAGGGGCTGCTCTTTCAGGATGTTACTCCATTCTGACAAGCACTTTTCAAAAGCTTGACTCGGAGATATAGCAAGAAACATGCACTGCTACGTTCATGTGACTCGATTCCTGTGTTGCTTTTTGGGTGCCTTCAAGGGTGTGACAGTGGTTATCTTTTCCAATATAGGCAGCAAGTACCTTGTGAGTCAGTAACGCTACGGAATATCTGTGTTCGAAGGAAATATTAATTACTGCACACAATGCTTACCAGGCAAAGGCAGGGCACTTTTTATGGTGATTATAGTATCACTGAAGAGTAAATACATCAGTCTTTAGCTGACAGTATAATTAATAGCATCTATTTAATGGCTTTTGTTCGTCAGCACCAACCCTATTCTGGACTGGAGGTGAACACAGGACTTGGAGCTATGTGTGAACATCCAGAGCATCCTCTGTCCCTTACTGTGATGGGGACCACGAATGCCCAGTTGTAGCTGTCTTTGCCTCATTAGTGTTTACAAAAAGGCATTTGAACAATGGATTGACCTGTAAGTGTTAAGTAAGAGTAGAATAGATTTAAGTCTCTTCTGTGTACTCAGAAGAATTAGTCACGGATCATTTGCAGTGTTTTTGCTGCTGTAGTGAATCTGTATAAAGACCTGAAGATTGATTCCCAGCATTTCTTTCCAGGAAGTATCTCTCATTTCTGTGGTCAAAAATCATCCTCCCTCAGTGGACGGGGGTTGTATCCAGAACCGTCTGGCTGGTAAAATAACACCCGTATCAGCTGAGACATGCAAGGTGAATAAAACTGAGATTCTGTGCGTAGCTGCCTCAGCACTGATTTCTTTTGCTTCTGTTCTTTCCTGCTTTTCATGTAGTTGAGTGCTTGTTTATCACTAATGATTAAAATCAAACTGCTTTTTGCAGACTGTTTAAAAATTGGCCATCTCGCCAGCGTGTTCTGTTTGGTTTCCAGCAGATGCCTGGGAGGGCTTTGCTTACCCTGAGGATCATCAGCCCGAATGAGTTGTGGCACTTCACAAATTGGCACTTAGAGGTGCATGTTCTTCGGTGAAGGCCACAGGTTCATTCCTGCAGCGCCGTGATCATCACTAATGTTAGGAACACTGCTGGGTCTGATCATCTGTGTCACCTACCTGGGATGCTCTGTGCGATGAGGAATGGGGTGGCATTGTGCAAAGATAATTTAAAAAAAAAAAAAAAAAAAAGCACATATTTATGTTGTTTAAATGGGGCTGATCTTCTCTCTACCATCCAGTAGATCCGAAAACCGAAGTTAATAAATGGAGTCTGTGTAATCTAACTTTAGCAATAAAAGTTTTATATTTCCATTACACTTTCTTGGGATGAAATTTTTATCACAGGAGGTTTATGTGGGCTGAAGGAGGAGGGCATGTGAAGTTTTGATTTGAACTGAGATGATTAATAACAAATAACATACTCAGGGAGGTGGTGATGGCTGTGTCCCACTCATCATTTTTGCAGTTGGTTCAGGTGTGGGGCCGTTGCAGCTGGTAGTGTCACATATAAGAGCAGTCTGTTTGCCAGTGATGTTTCCTTTTCTCTGTGTCAGAACAAGAGCATCGCTGTTGTGGGGTGGGGAAGATGGAGAAAGGTGCAATTTTGCCTTTGGATCTCACCTTTGTGAAGGAGGGAACACTGTTTTGGATTTCAGTTGAAGCCTGGAGATGCACTGTGCTTTAATTATGAAAACCTTAGTGGCTCTGCAATATCTTGTTTTAGTTCTGGAAGCTTTCTGTGGTTTGAATGAATTTGATCTTTCTTCTTGTTTTGATAGGAAAAGTGGAAAAGCAGATCACCTAGGGGTTGCATAAATGCTTATCCTTGCTGAATTTTCAAACCAGGTTTCTCTTTTGGCTTTGCTTATTGGTAGCATAGTGTGTTCAGTACAATTTAATATTTTTGGCTATGGATTGAGAGGCTATGGAAAGAGAAGCTATGGGCTGTGTTTTCAGGTTGCTTTTTGTCTCTAGATACATTCAATTTTTTCCACAGGTATCAAGTAAAAAGTACAAGGATTCTCTCAATTTCTAATTGTGCACAATGATAAATTTAAAAATCTTCACTTTTTTAGTAGATTTCAGCAGTAAAAAAACAGCAGTATCAGTGTGGATGAGTCTGCTTTTGGGGTGTATTAGCAAGTAGTGATGTAGTATGCATTGTACTGGCAGCAGTGTTGTGTATCCTGAGTTATTTCAAGGGAAATAAGGAAGCTGACCTGTATGGACCTTCCTCAGGGTCCTGGAGCTAGCAGCAGTAGTCAGATAACACACGTAATATAGAGACATATAGCTAATATAGCAACAATCTCCTGCCCTGCTAACATCTTGTGATAGTCCCATTTACAGGGAATAGTAAAAATTGGGATGAGGCCTTTACTGCGAAGGTTGGAAAAATGGTAATTAGCCATGTCTCTCTGAAATGACTGCTACGGATCATAAAGGATGTAAATTAAAAGGATGTTGTTACTATTTCTGCAACTGCATCTGCTTTATGTGCGTTATCACTTAGAATGGGATGTATGGACCTCAGCCTTTAAATTCGAAGTTGCAATTTTAATTCCCTCTGTAACCTCTGAAGGTTGTTGTCCTCTCACAACCCTCTACTGGCCTATCTGGAAATGATTTATTGACTCATATTTTGATTTTTTTTTAATCACCTGTTAAGTGCAATGCTGTCCTGTCTTGTATTTTGTTCACAGTTGACCTGTGGTCCTTACCTCTATAATATGGGCTCTTTGCTTTTTAAAGCATGTGTTCCAGCTTGATTTCCAGTCTCTGTTATTGCAGATGGGTAGATATTTCAAGAGGCAAAGGCAGGCACATTGTGCTCCTTTAACCTCTGGGTAGTAGATGTCTAGGTTTGCCTGATGCAGCTGGTCCATAGCAGGTCCAAGTTCATTATAGCTCTGGCCAGAGAGTTTCAGATGACTTCCGTTGTTGCTACCTTTCCTTCAGTTAAAACACAAGCCATTCAAGTACTGGACAGGAAGATCTGGAAAGGCTCTAAGCAGTTTGTGTCATGTGGGGAAAGCTGAGGAAGATCCAAAAGGCAAAACATTATTCTTCCATGACTGTGCACTTACTGCAAATTTGGGCTGTGAGCCCCATGTGAACTATGGACTGCATCTAGAACCTTTCAGATGGGATGGGCATCCATTTTTCAAGTATTTAAAGTAGGGCTATTAGTGCTCCTTCTTGGTTTAAAAAAAAGTGATAACAGGGATTTCTGCTGTAATAACCGCACTAAAAACTGAAAGCACCTAAATGCCCCATTATTCTTGCAGTAAATGTTTATCTTCCTACTGGAAGAGTGACCAGGAATGCCATTAATATAGAATTAAGATTACTAGTAAGGTTTGTTCTCGATCTGTCCTCGACCTAATGTCTTTAGCGCTGTTGTGTTCTTGCAGCTCGTTATTGCCTTGCTCCTTAAATCTTTATTTTTGGTCTTGTGTGTGAAGTGCTGTGTGAAGTATGCTCTTTTGTTAAATTAGTTGTCAATAGAGCAGTTGGATCAGCTGTGTTCCGTGAAAGTATTGAGCCAATTACTTATAGTGTGAATCAAGGCTTTTTTAAAATGCTGTAATGATAATCAGTGGTCAGAATACTAAAGCTTTACTTCAGGCAGATAGGAGCAAGCCCCCCTCCCCACCTGTGAACTATGTTTTTCTGTTTCCTCCTCCCTCAATATTAGCCACACTGTTTTAAAATTTATATAAAAACGTGAAAATGAAGTTTTAAATTATCCAAATTTAAGCTTCATCTCTCTTAAAGCACTGTGTAAACAAAACTTGGGTATTTCCGACCCGTGACCCTGCTGAGAGATTTGGGTGTATCGTTTTGGTAACCTCTATGAGCTGCAGCGGACACTGCACGGATTCCCTGGGTGCTGTTTGCCCAGTCTGCGGGGATGGGGTCTGTTCTGGCTGCACTAGTGGTGACAGTGCCCATCTACTGCCTGTTCCTTGCTCCTTCCTTCTGCTGTCTTGGCATTCCCGGGCAGTGGGGCTGGCACCAGGAGAGCAGCTGACTCGCTGCCAGCTTCGATGGAAGTTTACGGCCATCGTGATGAAGGAAATGCTTGCAGAATGACAACCTCCTTAAGCAGGCTCAGGGTAATATGGCAATTGACTCCCTTTTAAAATCATTTTTAATGTTATTGAAACCTGTAGAGTCAGCAATCCAGTTGCCGCTCAATAAAAACAATTATTTGCTACTCATGCAAAGGAAACATTGAAACTGCCCCTTATGTCATTTCAGTGCATTCTCCTCTTATTATTTTTCCAGATGTCATCTTAATTATACGTTAACTCATACGCTTTTGGAGCCAGGAATAACAAAGACAGCAGAGTCTAACTGTGGTAAAATAGGATTAAAGCTAGAAACCTTGCATTTTATAAGCAGAGGCTTCTAGCCATTGCACATTATTTTTGGATTCTTATTTCTTATGTCCAATATATAATTTGTCAGAGGACACTGCTCCTTCCAATCAATACGAAAGCAATGCTTAGGTAAAATAACAGCCCCTGAACCCTCTTTGATTTGCTCCCTCCAAGAGCAAATCTGAACATAATTCTGTACTTTCTTCTGTATGTACTATAAAAAAAAAAGGACATTTATAACTATTCTACTCTGACAGAGTGTTAAATGCAACCAGTTATTTCAGCTGATGGATCTGCTTATCCTCTAGGAAGGTATAGCTAGCTCTTTGATATCTAATGAAAGTACTTGCCATTTTCAGTCGTTTTCATCTTCAAAGCACTGTATAAACACTTAATTTAATACAAAAACCACTCGGGATAGTAAATGAGTGAAATACGTACAAACTTGCACTTACATGACTGAAAGGCCCTTTGCAGAAGTGATGGAGAGCTGAGCGTGCTTTCCTGAGCGTGGCGCTTGGGCCCCTCTGGCTTTGCCCCTTGCAGGTCACTTGCTGCATCTTCCTTGCAGCCTTTTCCCTTCTCTCCCCAGCCCTGGCATCACTTGCAGCCTTTCCTTCTGTGCTTGATGCTTGTGCATTGCCATACCTGTTCTCACCTCGAGTAGATGGGGTATTCGGGGAAGGAAGCCTGTATACTGCTAGGCAAAAGCCAGACCTCTATCTTCAGCATTTTCCTGCACATTTCCCATCTGACTTGCATGCTCTGGTGACTGGTACCTTTTATTTGACAGAACTGAGGTTTCTGGCCCATGACCCTTGCACCTGCCATCACATGGAAGCAATCTAGTGCTCTCGACCCATGCAGTACAGCACTGTGGGGGATGAGGCTTGCCACCTTGCATCAGCTGGGGGAGCTGGAGATAAGTGCAGAGTAATTTGTGTCTACACTTAATGCAGTTAATCATTATGCTTATCTGGTGGAAATGGTGTGGATCAGCACTTGAACACACAACACTGAGTTACTTCTGTTTTTCCTGGCTTCTTGGTTTAAAGGCTTTGTTAGCTTTCTCCTAACACCGGTCTGATGCATCCCCCCAAGTGTTTTTATTAAGCTGCCTAGATGAACTGTTGTCTGCCTTCTCCACGAGTGGCATCAGGTATTGCTCTAACCCAGAGGATGTAGGGTTTGGGTTTATGGTACTGCCCTATTAATCAGCACTGGCTGAAGTGGTGCTCTCATTCTTTCTGCTTTTTTTGCTAGTTAATCTGCTACAGTTTTGCCCCTGTGCTGGCAAATAGGAGGATGGTCATTTCTACCCACTAGCATGCTGTGTAGAAAAGTTTTTGGTGTCGTGGATTATCGAGTAAACTGAAGCAGAGTTTGGCAGGTAAGGTCAGCGCATTGCAAGTGTTTAATTTCAGCCAGTGCTGGTGGTTAGAAATAGACAACAAATCTGCAAAGAGTTGTAGCACTGGTGAACTTCCAAGCAGGTTTTTTTTTTTTTTAATCCCTGAGCAACTCAAGATGCTGAGTATGCTGTTGGTCCTGCTGCATGCAGAATGCCTTCTGTGCAGTGCTAGCTGCTGGGGTTTCTAACTAACACTTTGAGGGCTTTTCTCTGCTAAAAGAGAAGTAAAAGCTCTGCTCTTCTAGAGCATTTGTTAAATGGAGATATAGAGACATATAGAGATGGGATTCTATCAAATGAAGTCATTCCTGGCAAAGGATATTCCAGCCTAGTTTTTGGTGTAACCTTCCAGCCCAGGAAAGCAGCTGGTGTCCTGAGCTGAAGTCAGTGCTGCCTCCCAAGGGGCAGTGCTCAGAGGCAGCCTGCTCTGCCAACTGCCTTGCACTTTCCACTCCTAATCAGACCTTAAATCAATGAAAGAGGGCCAAAGCCAGCAACTTTAAACCTACACTTAATATGATACATGGTGGCATATTCGTTCTCCTGTATGGCATTTATCTATTAGTATGTGTTTCCATGCTCCTGTAGATGTTTGGTTTGATGTGTTTGCTAACGATGCCTGTTTCCTCATCACAGATTTTGAATTTCTTATTGTTTTCTTGGTTTAAAAAAAAATAACACAAATTGCTTGATTAATCTTTCTTTTGTAAGTATCTGTGTAAAAGAAGCAAGCTTCACACTCACACATCCATTTGTTATTATGGTTATTAATTTCAATTTACAACTAATTATGCTGTTCTGCATCTATCCTGCCCCTCCTTAGCAGTAGCGGAGGGGAATTGGTGAGTGTGTGACTTGCAGGTGCTGGTCTGCACATTGGCAGCGACGGCTTTGCGAGGAGGGAGCCCATCCCGGGGAATGGCGAGACGGGCGCCTGTCCTGCTTCCACAAACCACAATGGCTTTGTCAGGCTTTGAATTGCTTTGCTATGTGGGAAGGGAGGTGAAATGTGGGAATGTCTTGCAATAATTGTGTGGTGTGGTGTTTTTGTTTTTTTTTTTTTTTTTTTTTTTTTTTTTTAAGTTAGCAGAGTGATCAGAAATATATACTGGTCCCACTGAGCGAGGAGATGGGAGGGGGAAATGCAGTAATGCTATGCACAGATGCTCTTTGATCTTGGCTCTAATTCAGAGCAGCACAGTCCTGCTGCAGGTGGCATTAGATAAGAGGACATATTCCCTGGATAGATTTTCCTGGCACTAGGAAGCAATTAACTTTTGCTTGTTTGTAAAGTGAACATAATCAGGTGCTCCCTCCCTCCCCTTCTGAGAGAAGAAGAAAAAAGAAAAAAAGTGTTTGAGAGATTCCCATTTCCCGAATGGATTAATTATGGTTTCATCTCCCTCCTGGATCAATTACAGACTTACATGCTCCTGGGTTTGCTAAGGGGATTTTTTTGCTCCTTTTCTCTCCTTTCTTACTGAACGGTGTGCTTGAACTGAAATATTTCTTAATGTGTGTAAAACAAAAGGTTCAGAAGCTCTTGAACATTAAAATGAGACCCAGTTATTAGGATGGTTTTAGTTATAAGGACCAGAAAATTCCTTCTAGGCACACATTGGCATTTTGAAGATGGAGTGAGATACAAGACAGAGCACCTTAGGGAAGGAGAGCTGCTCTTCAGAGAGCAGGGGCACTGCACATGCTACTCCAGTGACTATTATTTTGCAGACTGTTTCTGTTGCAGAATAGGAATTTGGATGCCTGCTTTCCTGATTTGTCTTTGCTTGTGCTATTTGACCCTCATAAGCAGTAATGGATGCATTAGGAACAGCAGCAGGGCCAACGTGATGGTGCTGAGAATGGAAAGCTGCTCCAGCTTTTACTTTGTAGGTGGAGAGGCACAGATATGACAGTGCTGCAGAGATAAACCTGAAACCCTACAAACTTAGGCTAAAAACCTCACCTCAACGGGCATTTTCTTGCTTGCGGGCGCTGCACCTTGGACGTAGATGAGACCTGCGGGTCAGAGGGAGGAGAGGTTTGCTGCTCTGTCGGGAGATCCGCTTTCGTAGCTGGAGGCAAATAGCTCCTTCCTGCTGCAGCTATAAAATGCACATCTTAAATAAGCCTCCCTCCTTCTGCAAAGGAATTTCAAGGTAAAAAGATGGACTGGCTCAAGTTGCTTTCTCACATAGTCATTATTTGTGTTTTATTCATCTCAAAGAAGATCCGAAGATACGTTCTGTAGTGGCCCCCATGGAGTTCTTGAGATTGTGTTTTGAGCTGTTGCTTACCCAAGTTCTTACCTCCAGGAATTACTCTAACAAATCAGCTTTCTCAAGATCATCAGACATTTGTTGCCTTACAACATAATTGTATGTGACTCTTTCTCATTAGACAGCAGTATTTGCCTCTGGGGAATGGGGCTTTTCAGCCTAAAATGAATTAAAAGGAAACTTTGGCAAATGCCATTGCTGTTGTCAGGACTGAAATAAATGAGCTGTCTGAGCACATGTAATTTCCAACACCTGGGTATTGTGTCTCTGGCTGCTGTAAGCTATCTGAGGATGGAGTAGAAGCTTTGATAAAGCTCTTATCCTTAAACCACATCTTTTTTCCTAAGGAAGAAGAATGCAGTGTGTGAGAGCATTGCTGGAGTGTGTTATATTGAGTGCATTTGCTTTGCACTGGGGACTGTAGGCAGGAAGCCTGTTCATACCAGTGCTGCCCAGCTTGTCAGGCACTCAGTTGTGTTTTGGGATATACACAGCTGTTCTCGTGTGGGTCCAATGTATTAGCTCATTCATACACAATTGCAAGAGGTAAATTCCAGGTTCGAGCATGAAGGACATAGTCCTCCTCTTTTCATCTCTGCGGGAGGAGGATGGGAGTTCTCTCTTGTCTAAAGTTTTTGGGGAAAAAGTTTTGCTTGGCTCTCTGCACGGGGTATGGTTTCATTTTATGGTGTTGCCTTCATAAAACTGTGCTAGATCCTAAAGTCTTTTCTCTGGGGGTCCAAACCCAAAAAGTTAATGAACCATTTGTACTATAGGGACCACTGATCTCCAGAAGCTGAGTAATGGAGGCTGCAGCCTATAATTAGTGCAGATGGGATAGTGATGGGAAAAGGAGGAAAAGTTGAGTTGGTAGAAGCTATTTGGCTTCTGTGTGAGAGGGGTTCAGTAGTTTTGTTTTCTTTTGTTAGTACAGCCCTCCCTTCAGGGTTGTTATTTTTCACTGAAGTACCAAGAAGTAAAAGCAGGGGGGCTATTCCTATAGTCCTTGCCCCTTCAAAATGAATTTGCTTCTTTTGGGCCTTGGGTATGTTTGTAAGGAGGTGCACAATAATCTAGTGACTGGCTTCTATTTTTTTTTTGCTCATATGCTTTGCTCCCTTATGCATATTTCTTCAGCCTTTTCCTTCCTTTCAACCTGTTCCCCTTTACTGCTCTTCTACTCTTCCAGTAAGCAACTTGCCTATTAATACCCACAGGTACTGTGGACTTTGTCCTGTTTGTTATTTATGATGATATTGCTTTAGTAATTTCTGTGTTCTGCCAAGCTGATATCCACATTTGTAATCTATAGTGTCCTGCAGTTTCTCCAGGTAGGGTCATCACAGGTCAGAGTAGGCTATATGTATATGTGTGTGTGTATATATACATATATATATATATAGTACTCTTGCTGTCTGTAACATCCTGCAATTCCGTATGATGTTATCTCAATGGAGGTGCCACTAATTGGAATTCACAGGCTGTGTGTGTACTCTGAGTGTTTTGATCCCTAATTTTGAAACAGTGCCTGGTCTTGCAAGTTGATGGTCTTCTACAGTGCACTCTAGCAGCACTATCACTTCTGCCAATGTTCCTCTGAATGGAAGTTTATGCGTGCCACAAAAACCTTCAGTTCAATTAAAGTGTTTAATCTGGCATAGTTATGAACTAAATCCATGTGGGATTTATTTAAAAAAAAATACTGAAGCTAATGGACCTATGTCAGTTTAGAGCAGCTAAGAGAAGGGAGCCTGAGGAGCCTGATTTATGAAGAACAGGCAAGCAGTTCAAAGAACTGAGCTGATGCTTAGCAATGTCGTGGTCAAATTTCTGTGTGTAGGGGATGTCATGTGGCTGATCTATGGAACATGGACAGTGAGATTCATCTCACAGATGTGTCCGTTGCAGACAGCTGTGTTTAGAGCTGAAGGAGATGAGCAGGTTATTAGTGGTTCTCGGGGATGGTTTGTCTCAGCTAGATACATGCATCAGGATGAGGTGACGTTTGGGATGAAAGTACCAGTCTTTCTTCACAGACTATAGAGATAGCTAAAGATAGGTCCATAGAGATAGGTGAGTTATTCTGTTATGGGTGTCTACTTTATAAGCATTTAAGTTTTTGATGAATTCCACCTGATGTGGTTTTTATTCCTCCCTGAGGTTGGTAGGATTTCAAAGAATTTGGTTTGATGCAAGAGATGGTCGGGAATTGCAAAGCTGAGCTTGAAATGCCCACATGAGATGTGAAAGTCCTTTCATATCTGTCCTAGACTTGTGTTGGCAGCTAAGTGTACTGTGTCCTCCTGTTAGGTGGAATAGTGAATGATGTGATAGTGTTATAAACTGTGGCAGTAAGAAGATGAAAAATAAACCCAAACCTGTTGGTTTTCACAAGAAAATGTGAAGATTTTGTGGGGAAAAATGTGGAACTACAATGATATTTGAGTGTAGCATAGCTTAAATGTTGAAAATGTCCAGATATACGTGTATTTTCAAAGATTTTTGTTATAATTATTTTGATTCTTTTCTAGGACAAGATAGTTGATTCTTGTCCTCATGTTTCCCATGGAAAATATCTGATTTAAATACAAATTAGTCTGAAAACAATCCTCTTGTTATTTCTTTTTAAAGCTTGGATTTAGCTTTTAGGCTCATTAATATTCACAAATACTGCTCAGTTAAGCTTGCTTTAATTTTTCTGTGTGCTTTGTTAACGGGGATTATAGTGATGTTTGCATTTGTATGCCAGACTTCTAGTGTTATGCAAGTTTTGGTTATTACTGTGGAAAAGGGAGAGGAGAAGGAAGTTAACTTCATCCAGTATTTTCTCTAACTCTTGCACTTTATAACTTTCTGAGAATGTGTTTCTCCAGGTTTATTAGGTCAAATTTTTTGTCTCTGAAAGATATCTGTGAGTCTTGGAGCCCCCAAAGAGAAGGCAGACTCCAATATTGCCTTTGGCACATATTACCAACAGGGAACCCCCTGAAATTTGGAAAGGAAGACAGCCTTAGATGAGACCCTCGGTTGAATCTTCCACCCTTCTGTGAACGCTGGGGACATTCATGACCAACCTCAGTTGCACTGGCCAAATAAGCTGGAAAACAGAGCAGGGATTTCTGATGATATTCCAGAGCCAAAGGTCTGCTCCCAGCAAAACACCTGTATCTGCAGCTACATCTGGCTCACTGCAGAGGCTATTAAGTGTGACTGAAAGATAATCCATGGCTCTGTTTCTCTGTTTAATTCTGAACTTGTTTAGTGTTTATAAAAAGGGATGGATTAGTAACTCTGGAAGCTGGAGCCTGCTCTTCTTCCTGAGAGAACACACAGGCCCCTGTGGGCTCCACCGTGCTGGCCTAGTGCATAACGTGGGTCACGGCCTGCAGATCTGCCCTGCTGGGAAAGCCGGGGTGAGAGATGATGCTCTAGAATTCAGGTTGATGGCACAAGTCACTGCAGAGCAACTGCTGTTGAGTTTGCAGGGTTTGGTGCATCCTTTTGAAGGGTGAGAAGAGTTAAATGCACTTTCACTTGCTTTCCTGAGTTACAGCTTAAACCTTTGTTTTTTATTTATTTTTTTGTTTAAGTGTATCTCTGATGCTTTCCAAGTCAGATTCATGTATATTATTTCAGTGTTGTTTTAATGTCTGGCTTTTAGACTCATTTCTGTTCCATAGGCCAAACCCTCGCTTTTGCCAGGCTCATTGCCTTTGGCAATGTGATGCTTTGTTTTTGGTGGGAAGGCCAGTCCAAACCAGCAATGGTTTCCAAGGAACTGCATGGCAGATAACAGTTTATAACTGAGGCACAGGCTTAAATTTTGTTGTCTGCCCACTACTTGCTATGCCTCTGGATGTGACAGTAGAACTGAATGAGGAAAACTCTAGTTTTCCCTTGGTGGGGGGGGAAAATCTTTCCTGAATTTGAGTCTTCAAGAGGGTTGGCGATCAAGATAATGGAAGGCATCATCTGAGGACATGGGATAATGAGGAGATGTGACCTTCAAGGCATGAACTTGCATTTTTAAGTCACTTATGGGGTGTTCTCTGTGTTTCCTGCCTTGTAGGGCTGTTCTCTTCCCCCATCCTATTGACTCAACTTGCCTAAATGCCTTGTCGTGGCTTTTGCAGCAACTTGCAGCTTATATCTTGCAAAGAAGCACATAGAGGCCTCCACCTGATGTGTTAATGACATCTAAAGCTTTTTTGGCCCTGTAAGAGCTCAACTGCTGTTTTTTTTTTTGTTTTGTTTTATTTTTTTTTGTCATGTATCTGTCAGCATATGCTACTAGGTATGTGACTAATGCTAATGTGAACTGCTTAGAGAGCCATGAAGGAAAGTGAGCTCCTAGAATCATAGAATCATAGAATGCTTAGGGTTGGAAGGGACCTCTAGAGATCATCTAGTCCAACCCCCCTGCATACGCAGGGACACCTAAAGCACGTGGTACAGGACTGCATCCAAGCGGGTTTGGAAGATCTCCAGAGAAGGAGACTCCACAACCTCTCTGGGCAGCCTGTTCCAGTGCTCTGTCACCCTCACTGTTAAGAAATTTTTCCTTAAGTTCCTATGGAATTTTTGATGTTTCAGTTTCCGGCCATTTCCTCTAGTCCTATCAGTGGCCACCACTGAAAAGAGACCATCCCCGTCCTCTGCACTCCCTCCCTTGAGGTATTTATATACACTGATTAGATCCCCTCTCAGCCTTCTCTTCTCCAGGCTGAACAGGCCCAGCTCCCTCAGCCTCTCCTCATAGGGCAGATGTTCCAGGCCCCTGATCATCCTTGTAGCCCTGCGCTGGACTCTCTCCAGCAGCTCCACATCCCTCTTGTACTGTGGAGCCCAGAACTGGACACAGTACTCCAGATGCGGCCTCACCAGGGCTGAGTAGAGGGGCAGGATCACCTCCCTCGACCTGCTAGAGATGCTCTTCTTAATGCAGCCCAGGATCCCATTGGCCTTCTTGGCCACGAGGGCACACTGCTGCCTCATGGTCAACTTGTCGTCCACCATGACACCCAGGTCTTTCTCCGCAGAGCTGCTCTCCACAAGCTCCTGACCAAGGTAAAGCTCAATCTGAGTGAACATGCTCTGCTTTTCAGCCGAGTTTTCAGTTTGGGCTTGGTGGCAGGTAGCTTTTAACAAGAGTGGGACATGGCAAGAGAAAGAGATGGGTGGCGTGATGCCCCGGCAGGTCAGCAGGGTCCACACTGGTGCCCGTGGATGCCTTGGGTGGATGTGGATGCCTTTTTCCACGTGTGCAATGCCGAGGTACTGTGGGAAGAGCAGGAGTTTGAGGCATGCTCTCCTAGAAAGCTACTGATGCTTGTCTGAACTCTACAGTTGTATGCAGCTGTGTGCTCAGAGGGAGTATTCCCTTTTCTCTTTTTCAACAATAAACTAGAAGCCAAATGAGAATCTGTACATTTAGCAAGTTTTCATGCAAAGCGATGGCTCCATTTCTTTTCATTTATGCTTTGAATGCACACACGTTGCACCTGCCTTTTTGGCATCTTTGACAACGTGTCCCCTGTACTCTGTAATTTCATGCATCCCTGTAATTTATCACTCATATAGCTTTGGCTTATGAAGCAGAGAGATGTGGCAGAACCTGTAAATCAGATAAAATATTTTGCTTGCATAGTAAGAAGCACTTGTATTTATCTTATGCTGTGTTTTCAAAAGTAGTTCTCAGCTTTCTAGAAAAGTAAGCACCAAGGTAATTCTCTGGCAGTGGAGCAACTCATTCTTTTGCGTTTGGACCTGGTAGGAAGGAACTCCAGTAATTCAATATAGATTTCCGACCAGTCGTGTGTCTAGTCCAGTTTCATTCTACTGAGAATGACTATTGTGGGGTGCATCACGCAAGCATGTCAGAAATGCAGGAGAAAAGAGTGCAACTCCTAGGGGTGTTTCCTTTCCTTTACTGCAGAATTTGCTGTATGTTCCAGAGTTAGAGATTAATTTGCCTTTGAACTTCAGTAAATAATTTCTGATGAGATTATGGGTTTTCAATTTTCAAAGTTGACAATTAATCCTTTTGTTGCATGAGCATGCAGTCTTTGTTGAATTTTTTTTCAACTTAAACCATGAAAAATGATGGTAAAGAGTGGTTGTAGTTTCTGTATCTTTTTATGTTAGGGAATGTTTCATCTGAAATGTCATTTAGCCAATAATCTGTCATCTCTCAAAAGAGGTGAGAACCTGGAAGGTGGCCTCTGATGATGAGTTCGTTCTTTAAAGTTTGAAAGAGAAAGCAAAGAATTCCTCTGTTTATATATGCATATATGCACCAGCAAGAACTTTAGGTGTTTAACGGTGCTATATGTGGTTTGGGGCATCTTTCCCCATTCATAAAAGATAAATACAGAAATTTTTCTTCCTTCCGTCTATTCAACTGCTTTATAGAGTCAGTTTATAATGAATGGTACTCTAGAGACTGTTGTAAGCTTGTGTAATATCCATATAAATGAGGATTGTAGGCTCAGGAAGTGTACTTTGAAAACAGTGTTATCAGCTATTTTCTCCGATAAATTTCTTTTTGAGGATTTACTTTCCTACTTTTATTTTTTATTCCATAAAGTAATTGTCAGTTTTCTCGCTGGAATTACAGCTGTGCTGTGCCCCTCCTTCCCAGGCTGGTCCACAGCATCTCTGCAGAGCCTTGTTTATATCTGCTTGTGCTATGCAGACTTCATGAATGCAGTAGTTTTGGGGGGTTTCATATTAAAATAAACGTAGTAAAATGCACAGACTGGTTTTTTTTATTACTTTAGTTCCAACTGTCAGGACTTGGGGACAATATAGTTGGCTTTGGCTTTTGCATTAGAAGTTCTGGTTTCCTGACAATGACTCATTTAGAATTTTTTGGTTGGTTTTATGATTTGTATATGCTCCAACAGAGGAGTCCTTAAAGGGTTGGTGATGAAAAATCTAAAACACTTGGTCTTGTCAGATGTGCCTGCTTTGTGCAAGTCCTTCTGATTCCAGATCAGAGCGATTGGGACAGTTTGAAAGAGTTAACAGTATTTGAAAGATCTGGGATTCAAATGGAGTGAAGAATGTCTGTATGTCGCAATTATAGTCTCTAACTCCAAGGTAAGGCAAAATTTCCAGAAAAAGAATATCAAATTTTTGAGGCTTAGTCTTAAGGATGAGAAAAATAGGAAGACCTGCGAGATCTTCCACGGTTTGCTTGGATGCAGTGAGTGCTGCCTTGGAGGCTGTTCGGCTCTGCAAACTCCCACCTCGGTTGTGCTTCCTTCTCTTACTGCATCTGTAAAAACTGTGGCTATCTCTGCTGAGTCAAGATTCATCATTAAATAATCCACAGTAGTAATTCCAGTTATCATGTTCCTAAGGCCACCTAGCAGGATTTCACTGTGGAGTGTGTGTGTCGGGGGGATATATCAGCTTGATTGTGGTATTTCAAGGTAGAAGAAACATGTGGTAGTGTTTAAAAATCCTGATACAAAGGGATTCATGGTTTGAAATGTTACCTCCACAAATAATTTCTTTCTGTTTTAAGCGTGTGAGCTGTGGCACAGGGTTATTTGCAGCCATAAGCATTGAGCAGGCAAATAGCTGTGAGCCTGAGGGTTACGGTGTGTTTGCATCGTCTGCGGAGCTGGATGCAGCCCCGAAAGGTCTGAGAATTGCACTCTTGGATAATGACATGTTCATTTACTGTGGCAAAGAAGAGAAGGAGTATTAAGGGAAAAAAAAAAAGTCTAATGATACTGCAAGAGTCTGAAAAACATTAAATTGCATAGATGTGTAAACAGTAAAGCTTAGCCCTGATAAAGATGAGATTATTGTTTCTGTTTTCATTCTGAAGGAAAGCTGAAATAAAGCACTGTTTGCCTCTGAGACAACAATAAGTCCCTTCATACCTTTTCTCATTTTAAAAGAGATGAAAACTGCTAAGCAACAGAATATTTTAACTGTGTGCTACCACGATTTTCCTGATTATGTAGGAAGGTAATTACAATACCACTTTTTGGAAAGAATCAACACTAAAAGATGCTTCTAAAGCAAAATATTTTTATTCTAATAAAAAAAAAAGATTCAAAGCATTTGTTGAAATCACCATGGAATCATTCTCTCTGCTTTTTATACTTTGTGATTTATGATTAACTAATTTATGCATTAAAAATTTTACACCCCTGTGAAAGAAGGCCATATTCCCAGACACTTTCTTCTAAGAATTTTCTAACTGTACTTCTGAGTTAGTCTCAGGGGAGCTGGAAAAGCTGGTTAGGTTGGAAATGTCAAACCTTCATGGGTAGAGGAGGGTGAAATCAGGAGCTGCGTGACTGAAATGGTTAACTTCCTTTCACCTCCTTTCACCTTCTAGTTGAGTAAATATTAGAGTTCAGACATGAACTGCTGTATAAGTCTCTACCCATTAACCAGTTTATTGAATCCTCCTTGCTTTCATGCTCAAGCCAGAGCAGCCACGATTATTTGAATCAAGGGATGATTCAAGCTCAAGCTAGGGTTTATCACGCGGTGGTGTGTGATCTGAAATAAGGGTTTTTTTTACATCCTGTGGCTCCGTAGGTTTGAAATCTCAAGCTCTTCTTTAAAAATTGCCTCACAAAATGTCCAAGCTCAATAAAAGGCATCTTGTTTCCATTCCCTCTGAAGTGGACCTCCTTCTCTGGCCTGCTGAAGCACATCACCATCTGAAAGAAAACTTTTGATGTGTATTTTGGAATGTGTGTTAGCTCAGGCCTGTAAGTCTGAATGTTTCTAAGGGATATCAATCCTTTAGATCAGTTTATGCTGTTACTTTTTCTATTGTTTGTTTTAGGAAAACAACAACAAAAACAACCAAAAAACCCCACACATCTATATGGTTCCCTTCCTCACTTCTTGCTTGGCCTTGGAATTGGATGCTCTTTGAGCTAGGGAGTTTTTGCCACCAGTAGCGATCTTACCTGATCCATTTATGTTATTGTTGCTGCTGCTTCAGTGTTTTGATGGATGAAAAAACACCATAGCAGTAGGAAAAATAAAGGGTGTAGAGTGTTTGTGATGTAGTCTTGCTCTAGAGAGAACCCCCAGCATATTGTCCAAATCAATCCCTGCAGTGGTGGTGGCTCTCCATATTGAGGTGGTTATGTTCTGATCGGTGTTTTCAATAGAACTGTTTTTAGACTTGGATCACTAACTCCTTGGATGTTTGTCTTTTAAATACCTAGTTCTGTGTCTCAGGGAGTTTTCCTGACTCCTGATGCTCATCTTCCAAAGAATTATCAGTTTGTCTCTGCTCTTCTGCCTTACTGCTTGCCTATTATTTCTAACTGAGCATCTGTCCTGATTTTTAAAGCTCTTCCTCTAACCAATAGACTTAAGTAAACACCTTACTGTACTGAGGTTTTCTAAATGAGAGCGGGTACCTTGATTTTTATTGAAACAGTCTTTCCCAGGATGTTTGGCTTCGCTATTATTTTCAGCAGTGAATTTATTACTTTCATCCAGCCTGCTATTTTTAAACGAGGAGATTATTTGGTATGATTAAGGGCAGACTTGCACAAGGACTTCAGCTCAGCAGATTCTTCTTGTTCTGCCAAGGCACAGAAAGCTCCAAAGTTTGAGAAATGGTGGGCTAGAACAGCCACTAAACTCATAGATTCACAGGCATGGGACAAAAGGGACTATCTAGTACCACCTCTTTTGTGTTCGTCGTTCATTTTCACTTACTGACTTCCACTCATGTCCAAGCAACACACTTCTTGATACCAAAGATATCAGAGCCTAACTCTGATGTGGCATATACGTGTTTTTCAGGAAGGTTTCTTTTCAAAACATCAAGATAGGGAGAATATAGCCCTTCTCTCTGCATTTTGTCATTGTGGTTAATCACCCTTACTGTTAAAAATGTGCACCTTCTAATTTGAAATAGTCTGAAATTCCATAAAGAGCAGCTGTGAGTTTGACACAGCAGTGTTTCATGAGATTTCCCTGAAGTGATCTAATAGTATTTAACATCTGTGGACCACTCAGATTGCCAAGATTTTACAAGCCTACAAGTGAGAGAGCTTGTAAATAAATGACATCCCCTTTTTGTACCACTGTCATACATGACAGATTTTCTTTCTGATGAGTTAGCATTTTGGTATCCAGGCAAGTGAACAGTAGATGTTGGAGAGTATCAGTGTTAATGTGAATTTACTGTGTTCCTCACTTTTTATCCCTGTTGCCATTCTGACTCATTCTCTCTGCTGTCCTAGAAAAAAATATCTTGGACAGAAATAGTAACTAGATCAGGGCAAATGTTGCCAGCACTTGTTGTTCATAGAACAGAAAAATTAAAACCTGGAGCATGCATTGATTTGTGCTGGAAGCTCAGTCAGATACAAATCGCTAGGTCTTTTGTTACTCTCAACAAAACTTGTTTGCTTCAAGTATGTGCACGCTGTTTTAGATTGCCTCTCATAAAAGATAGTTTTGGTGATACTCAGAGATTGTTATTCTCAAAGGAACATTGTATTTGGAGGAAAAGTTAGATGATTTGGGCCTGTACGAAACATAATCTCTCACCTTGGAGTTGTGAGATGCCCTGAAGTGTCCTGGAGGCAAAGCTGCATGAAGCAGCAGAAATGCTGGAGGAAAGCACCTCGTTGCTGGGGGACTGATCCTGGTCCTGGAGGACTTCGGTTTGCAGCTGTGTGGGGAAAAAATGGGGAAGGGTGCAAGGGAGCATAGGCCTGGTACCTGGTGCAGTGGCAAAACCGAGCAGCCTGTTTGCAATATGGAACTGTCCAATAGTGTGTTAATATGGAATTTTATATAAAAGAAATAAAGGTTTGTGTGCCCTTATCCTACCTGTGGGCCAGTGCCCCCCCCAAGGTATAAAACATGGGGGCATTTCGGAGAAACACAGCTGGCACAGTATCTGAGGGGAGGGAAGGCTTCAATTTATTTTAGCTTGTTTGCATCACTAAAATTTCCCTGTGATTGCCAGTGGCTTCAGAAAGGATAGGATTAGAGAAAAAGTGATTAAGATTATCCTTTTCCTTTAATACTTGTATTATGTCTATATTGGAATAGCCGGTATGATTATGTGTATATTCTGAGATTGATTTCTTGTTGTCTTACTCAGATGATAGAGCAAGAGCCTGGTTTCTATGTAAACATTGCAATGGTCAGGCTAACTCGGCTGCGGTTAGGAGTGGTGAGGACCTTTATGTCGGCACGTGTGCGAGTGGAAATCCTTGTGTTCTGTGTTTGCATGATAGATCTGCCTTTTGTCTACCCCAGAAGTATTGTGGTCTGTCCCTGCTTGCTGTTTTCCATCATACTATCTGAAATGGATTTTTTTTTTTTTTTTTTTTTTTTTTTTTTTTTTTTTAGATTTTGAAGTGTTTTTTTGTGGGATGCCAGCCCATACTGCATGTAGCTTGAAAATGTTATATTAAAGTTACTTCTGTTTTTATTTGTAGTTTTGTTTTGTCTGGTTTTATTTCTCTGTCAATCAAGCCAACATCCTTCATCTATTGTCAAATCAACATTGTTCTTCTGTTCCTCGTTGGGAGGCAGGGGAGAGAATTGTTTGCGTAGGTGGCAGGGGCTTGATTGGCATGCGAGATATGAACAAGCGGGAGCAAATACGCCTCTTCTTTCTGTTTTTATTTATTTATTTAAAGCTCTAAGCTCTAAGTACTTCTCAAAATGATGTGGTCCCCACCTGTGAAGAACATCTGCCCATCAAGTTACAATCTTTTGTCAGCTACCCCTGAAAATGCTCCCTAATGAAATCATTTAGGATCAGTTGGTGCTCTGGGTGTCTGTCTACCTTATCGTAGTTATAGACACACACTTGATTTCTCTGACATACTTGGATGCAAGCTAAAAAGCCTTCTACAGAGAGGAAAGGATGAACCGAGGCCAACTGTGTAGTTTTTAGGATTAGGACTATATTATAAATATATGCACATATTTAAGTAGGCTTATAGATTATTATATATTCTGATTCTTGGTTTCCTGTATGTTTTCAATCAGTGAATGAATGATTTGCGTTGTTTCATTAGATTTGATTGTTTCCTTTGGTTTGTCGCTATGTATTTGGAAACTGAAATTCAAATTATGGTGGGGAGAGAACAGTACCATAGAATTAACTTTGTGTCCAGTTCTGGGCTCCACAGTACAAGAGGGATGTGGAGCTGCTGGAGAGAGTCCAGCGCAGGGCTACAAGGATGATCAGGGGCCTGGAACATCTGCCCTATGAGGAGAGGCTCAGGGAGCTGGGCCTGTTCAGCCTGGAGAAGAGAAGGCTGAGAGGGGATCTAATCAGTGTATATAAATACCTCAAGGGAGGGAGTGCAGAGGACGGTGATGGTCTCTTTTCAGTGGTGGCCACTGATAGGACTAGAGGAAATGGCCGGAAACTGAAACATCAAAAATTCCATAGGAACTTAAGGAAAAATTTCTTAACAGTGAGGGTGCCAGAGCACTGGAACAGGCTGCCCAGAGAGGTTGTGGAGTCTCCTTCTCTGGAGATCTTCCAAACCCGCTTGGATGCAGTCCTGTGCCACGTGCTCTAGGTGTCCCTGCGTATGCAGGGGGTTTGGACTAGATGATCTCTAGAGGTCCCTTCCAACCCTAAGCATTCTATGATTCTATGATTCTAACTGCATAAAACAGTTGTAAAAATACTGATAACAGGCGAAGAAAACTGACCCATTAAGCAAAGTGTTAATAGAGAATTAAATTAGTCTAATATTAGGTGAGTATTTAATATGAGACACATAGATGCCTTTGGATACTTCTCTTGGGTGTGATTTAAAAGGAATGGGGAGGTTGTGTTTTTTTGGTTTTGCAGTTTGGATAGGGGCAGCAAGCCAAGAATGCAGGAACGAACAGGGAGGAGATCGAGGGATCCTCAGCTAGGAGCAGCCACATGGAAAGGGTACGAGTCTCTACAGTGAACCGAGGAGCTTCATCGTGATCTAGGAACAAGAGTTATTTCCCTTTCAAAGTCTCTTGTGAATTGCTATGTCTGTCCTTGCAGACCATAAACCCTTCCTAGTTGCCTACAGAATGTTCTTTGGGATAAATCCACACTTCAAATTTCTTAGTGAATTCCCACATTTTACTGTTCTCAGTCATCACAAAACACTTTATCCTGGTGAACTGTGAATATGGAAAACTTTTTTAAAAAATAATGTGCTGGATAAGCACAAGATAATTGTGTTTATTTCATGCAAAACCAGCTTTAACACCACATTAAGTCAGAGAAGTCAAGCGTTTAGAAAATGCAGTATTAAAGCTGAGCAGCAAATCTAAATCCTGTTTTTAGTGCCACTTCAGAAGTTGCCTCTTACCAGCTGTCCCTTTACCTTTTTCTCTTTCTTTCTTCTTTCTCGTGAAACAGGAACACCAATGGGTGTCGTCCTTCGTGTCTGCTATTAAAAATCTGTTTGGGCTGCTTTGCCTCCTTCTACACTGCAGTGTAATAATGCAGTGGAGAAAGAAATGATCTCTACATCTAGATCTTGACAACTGCATGGAAACAACTGAGCAAAGAGCGCTGATTTTCACAGCTGGGAGAGATTCATGTCTATGAAGCTTCTTGCTTCTAGCTTCCTTTCCTTTGCTAGCCCCCCACAGCTAGATTCTTCAGCATCAGGAAGGTTGAAAAGTGCCTCTTCATGCTATATCACTGCTGCACCTGCTTTTAGGCTGAGAACTGCGTCTTGCTCTTTCCTTTCTACATATGTTTTTCTTTCTTAGTTGAAGATGCAGCATTTTTTTTTGTTTAGGATAGGAATGGGTCTTTGGTAGACTTTCAGATAAATCAGAATTCAGATATTGGTGAATTCAGCTATTGATCAGAAACTTTCTTTTTTCTTTCTTTGTGCTTTTTTTTAAATGGCAGACTGGATGCCATGAGGCTGCTGGAGTGGATTATTTGTACGCTTTGCAGTGCTGCGTAGTGTGCAAGTGCTTGATGAGATTGAACCAGTAGACAAATCTGACAGCAGGTTAATAAAGGTGGCTTTGGATATTCATTAAACTGATATATATATATATATATATATATATATATATATATATATGATATGTGATACTTGGGACCACTATTCACTCACAAAAACCTTCAGGTTTGGAGCTGGCTGGGCCAGGTTTAGCTGCATGTCAAAAGCAGAGGAGTCTTGCCCTCTCCTTGGCAAGTGTGTAGTTAACTCAGACTTGCTGCTTTTCCAGATATCAATCATACGGCATTTTACCCAGCTATTTGGTAATTTTCAGGACAGCTGTCTGCTAATGCCAGGATTATAGCTAGTAGTATAGTGTGGGAGGGCAGAGGGTGCTTTGGCATCACTAGGTGAAGCTCTCGGGATGGGCTGCTCAGGCCATCCCGAGAGCCTCTTCCAACCAGGTTTGGTTTTTTATCAAGTTCAGGGCACCCAGCTAACAATGAGCAACAATGCAACAGTCAATGGCTATTTATTATTGTTAAAATTAACTGTATGCTTTCTGTATATGCATGTCTACAGTTTTTAGATGTACTGGCCAATTTAAAACATTTTGAACTAATCTTAAATTCAGTCAATATGAAAGCAGTGGAAATCTTAGAAATAACGTTCAGCAGAAGTGTTTGGCATTGGTAGCAGGGGGAAGGGAGCCTGAGTCCTGTGGGCAGCCCCAGACGTGCAGCTCGGGCAGTTCTTGGAGAGCAGCTGTGTGTGCCAGGGCACTGTGTGCAGAGCTGCAGCCTGGCGCTGCTCTCTGTCTCTGCCTGGCACGGATACCTCTGCAAGCGGCAGGAGAAGGGGAGTTATGGCAGTCCTTGGGGCAGGAGGGGCAGCAAAGACTTCCAAATCCAGTGTGAAGCAGGGTTTGGGAGAGCCTCTGCACTGCAAGCTGCATGGCACTTCATCACCTTCCGCTCCAAAGGTAGTAATGCCTTGAGGTTCCCGGCCCCGCAGAAACCTCTGACAGAGGGTCTTGAAAACGCAGCGGAACTTCCCAGGAAATAACCACCCAGCTCCAGGGCCGGCACTGGGAAGCCCAGGTCACATCAGCTGAGGCCGTAGCTTTGTGCTGTGCTCTGTCTCTTGAGGAATGAGTTGATAAAGGTGTTGTGCATTCTGCTGAAGATCCTGTGTGGTTGGGACCGGGGCAGCAGGGAGGCAGAGGGGGATCTCATGCTGGTGCATCGTTTGAGCAGGAGAAAAGCTTTTCCCCTTGTTTGCAGCATAGGGAGGATCGCTGCAGGAGCGCCCTGGAGCCACATCTTCTGAGGTGCAGGGCAGGTGTGGGATTGCTGCTCAAAAATAAGTGAATGACATCTGGATTAGTAGTGCTGTAGCAACACGATGTTGCGGTGTAGGTTTACTTTCTGTGCATTGAGCACGTAATGGCTTGAGCATTTTAAGTACCATAATTTTAACCTTTTTTTTTTTTCCCAAGGCAGTCATTTAACATAAAGTAACGAGAACCTGGAAGGCAGCAAATGCTTTTTCCTTTGCTTCCAAGGGACAGAATCCATCCTCATGCGAGGAGAGTACTTGACAGCTCACCTCAAGACTCTGCATGCAACATTAGAGAGCTCCTCGTATTGCTCCCCCATGCCTGTGTTACACAGCTGTGAGAAAAGGCTTTCTCTCATCTGGCTGGATCCTTGTCAATCATGCTTTGAGTCAAAGGTCTAGGGACCAAGCTCTTGATATTGCCAGAGCCGGAAATATGGCCTCTCATTTGAGTTTGATCTGATCCACTTAGTTCTCTTCCCATCATGTTTCCTGTTTTTGGAGGTATACAGATAAGTAGAGCAGCGTTTGCATAAGTGTTCTTTGTTCTGCTGCTGTTTGATTTATTGGAATCCATAATCATAAATTGTGTACTAAAAATAATGCTAAGTGTTGACACAGCTTCTCCCTTTTAATTTCCTGTGTTTTCCCAGCAACTTCAGCATCAGTGCCACACTACTCTTGACTTGAATTTTTCATACAATGTTCTCTTGATTCTGCAAAGCCAGGATTTTCTAAATTTGTGTTCCCTACATACCCAACTTTGTAACATCCCTTTCCCTTATTGGACCTGGCTGTGTTCTGCCACCTTAGGCAGAATAGTTGCCTCCCTGGGGCATAATGTAGATTGTGGTGAGACTTGGTGACCAGGAGGTGCCATCAAAGGGCTTGTTTTCCTTGTGCAGAATCAGGGTGTATATTTGTAGGAGCTTTAAAAAACAGCTTAATTGGTAATTAATTATCCTGTACTAAGCCAGTTGTCTTCAATTTAATCATCAAGCTCATTTATTTGCCATTGGAGAATTGTCACCTTTGTCAGTGTTTTCTAAGACTGCTCTGTGGCATAACTCTGGTCACCTTTTCAGAGCTTTTATCTTGTGTGGCTTTGCCCGTGCGTTCTCCTATCATGAAGCCATTCTGACAACCAGCCTCTTCTAGGTCTTGTTTTCTTGCTCGG
This sequence comes from Tinamus guttatus, assembly GCF_059628265.1. Taxonomy (NCBI): domain Eukaryota; kingdom Metazoa; phylum Chordata; class Aves; order Tinamiformes; family Tinamidae; genus Tinamus; species Tinamus guttatus. The sequence goes on along the minus strand of NW_028289684.1, from coordinate 2,276,171 downwards.
TCTCCTGGTCTTTGGCTGCTGCTCTCTGCTTCCCACTGTAAAGTTAGTAAGCGAAGGTATTAGCTGGTTTTACTGCTGTTAAATTGCAGATCTGATACTAGGAGAGTCTTAACTTTCATTCTTGGTCATCGTGGCCGTTGGTCGCTTTGGGGCTCTCCAGCAGTGTTACTCCGTGAGTGGGATCTCCATGTTCTCTGTGTGTGTCCTTGCTCCCAGTGGTCTGTTACCTCCTTAAGTAGCTCCTCTCATTTTAAATGGTTCCTTATCAGGAACAAATGCTTATCTTCATGAGCATATTTCATTAAAAGGAGGTTGATCAGGCGCATCTTATATCCTGTGTCCTAGGGATGATAACCTCTTGGGCTGCTTCTCTGGTGTGCAATAGATTCTCTGGGATTTTTTGGACATTTAAGTATCCTGCTGATGTGCTGTATGTTTGCTCTGATGCCTAAGCCCATGTCTTGAATTTTTATTAAGGAATTTGGGGATTTTTTTTTCTCTACCTTTGTCATCTGGATATATGTATCTTTAGAAGTGAAGGGCTAACATAGCATGAACTGATTAACTTGTCATTTCTGTCCTGATTTGTCTGATCTGCAGCAAGAGTCTTTACCATTAGGAAACACAGGAGCTCAGTGCTGCTATAACATGTACCTTGTAGACTCTGCACAGAGTTGAGGTGTCTGGCTTTAAACTGGGATTTATACAGACAACAAACAGCATCAGTGTCCTAACTGTGATCTACCGTTAAGCGGGAATAAACGGAACACCGATTTGTGAAAGATGCTGTCAGTTTAGCTTTCTGTGGCTATTATGTGAACAGTGTAAGCTCACTGGATATGTTTTATTTGCAGGAAGTGCAAGACACTTTTTCCTGCCTTTCAGAAGTTCTTGAATCTCTGCTTTCTATGGAACACCTTAATGTGTTCCTTTGCCTAAGAATACAGCAGACTCTTCAGTAGCTCCTGGCCTTATTTAAATGAGTACTTTCTGGCTTCGGTAACTTTATAAAGTTGTTCTTGCTTTTGCCCCTGCTTCACCCAACAGAAATACTGACTGACTTTTTCAGTCTACTTTGCCTAAAGCAGAAAATCAATTAAATGATTCAGTTTGGAAATAGAAACTTGAATAGTGATGTAACCATTTAGAATTGCTTTGATGAACTGCATTGCCTTTTTGTAGTTTTTGAATAAAATAGGAAAAAAAGAAGAATTTCTAGTTTCCATTTATAATAGGGATTTTAATTATTTCTATGTCTTTAGGGCAATACTGAATTGGAGATTCTTCCTGCTGTGTCACATTAGGGGATTGGAGGGGTTTCTGGGGGGATGCCTTTCCTCCTCTTTCTCCTCCTTCACTTTAGCTCCGAAGCATTCACCTTATCAATCTTTTAAATGAGCTTTCATAGAATGAAGTATTTGTGCTACTCCTGGAGAGCCTACAAAAATATACACAACCAAAGATACCATTTCCCTAAACTGCAGCCACCTCTTTCTGGAGTATTGGCACTCAAATGACAGGAGGAGGGAGGAAAAGCTAATTTTTGAACTTTCTTGCAGAGTTTGGAATAGGATTTGCATTTTAAAAATGCAATAGTGATCAATAAATGTGTTGGGAGCTCAGTGTTTTGCACCAAAAAGGTAGATTTTTTTCTGTTACAGACACGTGTTTGTCTTGTTGGGTAGCAGATTGCTTGACCTCTTGATTTTTAGAATGTAGATTATATTTAAGGTGAAAATGAACACATGGATATTCTTGAACACTTTGCAACTGAAAGAAGGATAGAACAACTGATTATTTGTGCTTTTTCTTTTAAAGAGGATTTCTGTTACTCCATTTGAAAGACTCGATATTAATTTGAACTAATCAGGGTGAAAAATTCAACTGCAAAACTACAAAGGCATTTCATACCGTGTTTGCAGGCACCACAGCCTTTCCTCCCACGTTTGCTGGAGGTGCTGGCTGGAGAAGCTCGCAGTCACTGTGTGGATGTGCTCATATCACACAAGTGTGTCTGAGATGAGAGAAGTGTTTGCTCTGTGAATCAGGCTGCCTGCTACATTATGGAAATAGTTTGTGGAGTCCAGAATTTGGGCTGCTTTTTTTTGCTGTTGAATTTTTTGGCTATGTTGATATGTCTGTAGTTAAATCTGGGGTGGTTGAGTTTGTGTGCCTTGTCAGCTGTGTTTGAAACACAGAAATTCCAATGTCCTTGTGAGTATTATTAAGAATTATTATTTCCAAAGCACAGCTGCTTGGAGATGATGAACAAGATGATGAGAGACCAAAGCTCAACTGACAGATGTTTATCACAACACTTAATGCTCTATTGGCCCCAACAGTGATGAGGACTGGGTGAGAACCCATGTACCAGGATCTTCCTGATGCTCTCCTTTGCCTACAGAGATGGATATGATCATAATATATTCAATGCCATAGAAGATTTCTTGATTTTACAGCATTGTAACCGAGTGGGGAAAAAAATCATGCCCTTGGTCACATTTAAAGTTGGCAGTCTGGACTGAAAACTTTTCACTGCAGATTTCAATTGCAGTATTAAAATAGAATCATGAAGTTTTATTGCCCTGTCCTCCTTACTTGCCCCTTCCTATGGGGTTTCTAGGGACCCAAGAGGACCACTTTCATCTGCTGAAGTAAAAAGAGACTCTCTTTTCTGCTGAATTCTTCATTTTTGCTAGCTTAAAAGCTTCTCCTTCAGGCAAAAGTCGCCTTAACACCAAGTGGCAAGGTTCTTATTCCCCCTTTGTTTGGATGAAATTGGAGAAAAACGGAAATCAGCCTCTTCTGTGAAACTCTGGAAGCAGATGACGACTTCTCATGTTTCATCTAAACATAGTATAGATGTATGGATGTCAGAAGGGAAGTTGATATTTCTTCCGTAAATTACAGAGCACATAAGAAAATAATTAGGAGAGATTAAGTTGAACTAATTCTTTAATTTTAGTGGATGTACCACAGACTCCTCCTAAGTTCCTTTGGAAAGCTTCTCTGTAATATTTGGGATTTGCAGAGCTTGCAGGGAATGCATGGTGCCCTCCACAGTCTCTTCTGGTTGAGTTGTTTTCTTATGAAGTCTTTGCAGTGCTGTGAAAGGCGGCTGTACTTGCGTGGGTGTATTTGCTGATAGGGTGTAAATATGTTCTAATTTAGAACAACTCTGTGATTCAGCTAGATTTTTTTGACTATAAAAGTTTGTGGGGCAAATTCACAGTATTAAAATGAAAGATGGGCTTTCTCCTCTCTGCTCCTCCCCCTTTATTTACTTAATTTTGCTTGAAATGATAATTCAAGGAAACAGACTGGGATCAATTCTCCAAGGTGATGATTGAAATTGATGCCAATTTTGGTGATTTCTGTCAGGGTCAAACCAGAATGGCAACCTTCCATGGAATTTCCTGCTCTAATTTATAGGAGCAAGTAGTTTGAGCCAGCTCCAGCCCTGAAAATCACCAGTTTCACCTGAGAGTAGTACAATCCTGTTCAGTTAGTGTTGGGAGGATGTCTCTCTATATAGCTAGATAGTATAAATATACCTAAATCTGTCCTTAGAAATTGATGCTACTAATTTTTTGACTAAATTCTCTATGATTTTATAGAGATAAGCATCTAGTCCATCTTAAACCTACCTTATGCCTACATAACCCTGTTTAGCTAGCCATGTTTACGTATTCCTACACCATCAACAGTTAGAAAAGTAATTTCTCCCTTCCTGTGTGCCGTGTCTTCTAAAATAAACCCTCGTGCTCTGTCTAGGCAAATATGTCATCAAGGAGAAGCTGTGCAGTGTGTTGTCAATGCAACAGAGCTTAAGGTAAGTGAAGTGTAGAGGTTGGGGCTTTCCCCAGGGAATATGTTGCCATGTGCTCCTGTATACATCTGTTTCTCTAGGATGTTGTTTCTCAGGGCATTAGCAGAGAAGTCAAGCAATTTTGGCAATCCCCAGGAGATATCTCTAGTTTTCATTTTAGCAGACAAAATGCCTGTTTTTTAAAATTGTTTTTCTTCATAAAACCCTAGGGTATTGCAGACTTTAATTTACAGAAATTAGTTTCTTAAATTAGTTTAAGGCCATGAATTTTGGAGAACTTTAGACTGCTATAGCTATCTGTGCATATGTAAAATGACAGTGTTGAGTTGAAAGAGGCTGCGACAGCAGCAGAGAGCAGGTTTTCTGGAGAGCTGTTTGGGGCTGGTATTTTCCAGACAGAATAATTTAGCAGCACGTATTCATACTCAGTGCCGTACGTGCTCTCCAAGTTGCTCCTTGCCAACCCCTTTGCAATATTGAAGAAAGTGAGAACAAGTCTTCCAGTGTTACAGGTGGAGGAAGAGAATTGCAAAGTGATTGCTTTAAAGCCATAAGGAGCATCTGGGAGATAAGATTAGGATGTGAGAATCTCTTGGTATTTTTTCTGAATTTCCTGAAACCAAGTGCTAGCGAGAGAGAGGCTCCACATCCTTGTTTGAAGTTTGTTGCACAAAAAACAAACTTTGATGTCAGTGGATTTTGGATCACATGATACAATATGCTGTGTTTACATTGTTTTTAGTGTGTGTGAGTGTTTTTAACTTACATTTCTGAAGATGTATAAGTTAGCTATTTATAAGGGAATTTCAATATGTAAGGTGGTCTTGGATGTTATGTCTGGTCTGGCTAGTCATACTAAGAAACAGCTTGTTTTTTGCATTGCTAATTTTGAAAGCCGTCTGTGCATTTGCTAGCTATTTTAAATGCCTTAAACGTACCAACCCTATTTATAAAGGAAAGAAAGATGCAAGAGAAGTTTTACATGCCAAGCCTGGTAAACTAGTAATGAAAAATGTATGTAGTTACAGCAAGTGTCACTGTTCTCTAATTTTGTGAAATAGCCTTGGTTTGTAAATGTAAATTAGTGACCTTTTCTAATTTATAACCTTTAACTGTTTAATCAAAAGTAAAATAATAAATACAGAGTATACAATGGGAATGCTCTGTTTTGCTCTTGGAAGTGCTGTGGGTTTCACTGCTCCTCTGCACTCACGGGAGCGATGCTGCCATATTACTTCAGATGAAAGCAGTGGAGCGTTGTGCAAGATGAAGGATTCTGGCTAACCATAAAGAGCTCTGCGGCAACAGAGATTGCCTTTTGGCTCTGCAAGAAGGGTACTTCCCCGAGGACACTGCCTCTATTCCCATCTCCGAGTTCTTTTAAATTAAATGGATGCTCTGAGGGCTGTTTTTTTAGAGTTCTAGTTTTCAGGAAAATTGCCTTTGATCTTTGCAAGTGAAAAGTATTAGTTCTTCACCATCTTGGGGCGTTCTTCCTAAAACTGCCTGCTAATTCTTTACATTAGCTTTGAGAAGCAGCTTAGTCAAGGAGGTGGACTTGCCTTAAGAAAAGTCTGTTTTGCATCTCTAGGACGCTTTCCCATTTTCTTCCCGTGTTTCTAGTATCATCTTTGAAAGATATAGCAGAGTAATGGGAGACTGGCCCGCTGATGAGCTTGTATCATGTAAGATTTTGGTAGCCATTGCATTCTTTCCTATTTTTTGGTTACTGTGAAGCCTACTAAACATAAATAAACCTCCTTAGAAAAGCCTGTGGTGGGCCAGGTCACTGAGAAGCATGCCATGCTCCTGGCATTCAGCATTTACGGCTTGGCTATTGTTGAGCAGATTAAGCGAGTAGGCCAGGATGCAAATACTTTTAATGGATGTTATTGTGATGGTAGGGTAGTCATCTTAGGGCAGGTCTTTTGCACAGTGCAGATTTACAGCCTGTTCTGGTTCTTCCAAGAAGCCTGACTTGGCTGGTCTTCTGTGTAAGGTCCTTCATGATAACACTAATCTTGATTATCCAGCAGAAGATTTTCAGTTGTCTGCCTTGGATTGATAAGTTTGTATTCATTTGTTCTGCTGCTTGTTGTTTTTGGAGCCTGTTTTAGGGATGGGACACATGTTTTTCCTGATGTCTCCTTGTCCCGCAACTGGATTTATGAACCAGTACCGAGTGTCCTCTTCTACCACATTCCATCCTCCTCAGCACTGCAGCCTTCCTTGCCTACATCGCCTTGCTTCTCTTGGTTACTGACATCCTCTCTAACCCAGCCCTTTTCTTGAAACCAATTTCTTTTTTGCTATGCAGTTACATTGATTAATATGGAATAAATATACAAATTAGTAAAGCTTATTTTTTGTTTTGTATCTTGCTTAGGGTGTGCCACACTCCTTTGGATGGTATGTACCTCCTGTGCAGTATTTAGTTGTTAGCTGCTGTTTGTGGCTCTAGAAACACAGGACAAAGACATTCAAAAATATGGAAGGTAGAGCATTTAAACCGATGAAAAGAGCACACACTTCACTTGTACCATGCCCTATATTGAGGCAGTTGAGGAAAATAACTTAGGCTTGGGAACAAGAGGACAGATTTACTTGAGAATCCCCAATTAAATTGTGTAAGATGAAGATCTAGGGCAGATGAAGCCTCCTGCTCTAGGGCATGATCCAGCCTCTCATTGCCCAGGGTTAGGAACTGGCTGTGTCCCCGTGACTCTTGTTAACTGCCTGGAGCCCTTGCTGAGTCGCTCCTACCGTTTCTGTAGTTGGCTCCTGATGGAGAGCGGGTGTCAGACAAGCTGCTCTGTTGTTTTAATCCAGCACACTGCTCTTGCTTTAGTTTACCTAAGTACACTAATTAATTGCTCATAAAGTTGTTCAGGCTTTCCATTAGTGGGGAACATGAGTGATTTATAACCCATAGGGACGGCATATCAGATGAACTGTGCATTCGGTCTAGCTCCTTTCCAAGAGGCTCTGTAGGGTTATGCCACTCGCATAGCAAAAAGCAGCTCTGTAGCCATTGGTATTCAAGGAGTGCTGCCCAGAAGGGATTTAAAAAAAAAAAAAAAAAAAAAAAAAAAAAGACGTTTGATCCTTTTCTTCGCTTCACCTCCACATTGATGTGGATGGAGACACGGGCGGCAGGCGCCTCCTTCCCCTCCATGCTGTGCTGGGCCTGCAGTGAGAGTAGGCCGCCTGGCGTCTGGATCTTGGCACTCGTGAATATCGGGGGAGACCATTGGGAAGGGACTTAGGTTGGGAGTAAATGAGTAAATGCCCCGGCGTGGTGGTACGTGTCTGAGGGGGCTCCTAAGCAATCAATCTTGCCATACTGACTATCGAGGAGATACATATATATATCTATACATATAATATATTCCTTTTACTTTGCGATGATATTCCTGTTTCTATGGAAACCAGGATTTTTTTTTTTTTTTTGCAGGCTGGCAAAACTGCTTTGGAGGCAAATGCAGGGGAACAGGTGCCAGGCCTCGCTGTGCGCCTGGCCTGGTGTTCCCCGTGATGGCGGCTGCTTGGGGAGGGCCTGGGCCGCAGCCGCAGGGGCTCCCTGTGCGCTGCCCGGCTAGCGAAGAGGCAGGTCTGGGACAATGAGAGCTAATGAGAGTTTGGGACTTACATGATTAGTGAAGCTCAGCGAGGAAGGTGATGAGCAGGGTGAAAACTTGCCCGGCCTGATAATTTAGATCCATGTTTCGCCACTGGAATAAAGATGGTCAATAAATATTTATTTTTGTGTTCAGAGAAGACAAGTATCACAAGTTTTCCTTGGTACCAGAGCAGGTGGTGTCTTGCTGGAGATCTCACCAGCAGTCCTGGGTGGAGCAGGCCTGGCCACCACGTTGCTCTTCTCTTCCACATCTCCCCAGGATGGTCTTAGCCTTGTGTCCGTGTCTTGGCTGTTACTGTTCCTGGGAGACAGGATGCAATTGCTCATCTATAAAATCTTAGTGTGTGAAATTGTATCATGAAATTGTGTGGCTTTGGTATTTCTGTGGAGGAAAGGGCTTGCATATTAGTACAGGGCTGTATTTATGAGAGTTGGGGCAGGAAGGTTTCTGGTCAAGTTTGTCTCTGTGTTTTGTTGTCAGCAACGAACAAAGCAGAGATCAGAATCATTAGAGAAAAAAAGTTTTTTGAGAATAAGATGATATGCCCTGTTTTCTTGTTGAGGAGGTGAGGAAAATTCAAACAACCTAAGAGATTGATGGGAACTGTTTTCCTCACCCCAACAGTACATTCAATAATATGATGATATGCACTGTAATATGTGAACTTCAGGAAGAGCTGACTACTGGGCACCCCTAGTTCATCTAGTCATCTAGTCCGGTGCGCTTTAGTACGCGACAGGCAAAATTAAGAAATCTCTATTCTTAGCTGAGCACGGAAATGTTTAACCTGTACCCAATTTGCTTCAAGGCAGGACTAGGAGTGTTGCTGAATATCAGACTTCCAAACTGTGGCAGGATTGCAAATGCTCTGAACAAGCCTAATTGGTGGATGTGAATGTGTCTGTTCTCCCCTCAGCCGTCCTGAGAGCCCCGAGCCCAGCGCAGGAAAAATAATTGGAGCTTTAAGGTGCTTCGTAGAAGCTTAGACATGAGTGTTCTGCTCTGTTCACATCTCACTTGCAAAAAGACCATAATCTTAGAGGTCTCAGACTACCCATACATAAGTGTGCTTTCACTGACAAGCATATATATATATATGCACATTTTTTAAAAACAATTCAATCCCTCTTGTGTCTCTGAGTAGTTTATATGTTCCGCAGGTTGCAATCAGGAAAGTATCCACCTGCAAATAATTCCTCTAAGTCGGTTCATCTGTCTATTCACTGAATGCTGCTGAAGCAGTATTTACTTCTACTAGACCTGCAGGATGCCTTCAGGTGAAGTGGCAGAGTGGAAAACATGGTGTTGGGAGCTCAGTTCTCTCGAGCAGCGATAATTTGATTATGATCCCTCTGTATGTTCTCACTCTGCCCATGCTATTGAGATGAGAATGAAAGCTGATGGGCTGCCTATAGTACTTGTCTGAAGCAAGTTGGAAAGTCAGGAGGGTATTTGGTCTGTCCCTGTCCCAACACAGGATTAATCCTACTCAGTTTTCGCAGGACCAGACTATTCTTAAGAATAAAGAAAATCTCCAGTGCTGGAGACTCTGCAACCTTCCAAGACAAACCATTTCCATTGCCTGGCTGCTATTATTCCTGACTGGATATTTGTAACATCTATTTCCCCTCCCCTGGGGTACCACTATCATTTATGACAGTGGAGAGTCCCAGCTTTATAGGGATGAATTTTAGACTGAATTTTATTTTAGTATTGGATGGTGCATCAGTAATCTCTAATTCATTGTTAGGGAACTACTGTATTTAGGAAAAAAATGGGCTTCCGTGAAACCAGTGGATTTCAGGCAGTGGGTTTAGGAGTCTTTTTTATGAGACAGTGTCTAGATAACTAAATTCTGTTCCTCTTTTATCCTTTATCCACAAAGCCTGCTACAGCATTAAAGAAAGAAATTAGATTGATTCTTGACAAATCTGTGTTGGCTGTTACTCGCTTCCTTATCTTCTAAAAGCCTGTAAGTGGTTTGTCTACCAATATGCTCTATCACTGTGAGGGGGAATTTAAGTTAAGCCAACTGGTTTATAATTAGTTGGTGCTTTCTTTAAAAAAAAAAAAAAAAAACGTCCTATTTTTGCCTTTATGCATCTCCTAGAGTTTCATCCATCCTCTAAGTTCTTCGAAGAAAATCTTTAGCCAAAACTTTGGTTCTGAGAATCATGTGAGGCCCAGCCAAATGACGAATATCTGGTGCCTGTAGATAGCCTCAACTATTTCTCTCCTCTTCTACCTCTTTTTCTTCATAGTAAGGTGTTCTCTTACCTGCTTCTGTGCTGTTACCTTTTTGTCATAGTATGATGTTTTTTCAATAATTTTCTTATCCTGTCTTTAGTTTTATGCACTGGCCTTTCTCATACAGATCTTCATATGCCGTATTTTTAAACACAGTCAATATAGTTCACTTTCTTTTGAGAGTTCTTGGTTGCTGTCATTCAAGTTGCCCTCAGTTTTCATATTCTCAACCACTTCAACATGACTTAAATCCAAAGATCTATCTTGTAGTTGTCTGTCTGTTTTTCTGGCAGTTGGGGCCCACCAACAGATGATGGATGATCTTGACACCACTGCAGTTATCCAAGTGCTGATCATGATTCTGTCTTCTGGGCTAACAATATTTCTGCAGGTTTGATCTCAGTCAAAATCTAAGAACCTGCAAAGCCTGAGAACAGTGTATCTGCACAAGAAATACAGTCAGCGGAGCTGCAGCAGGCTTTGTTAAATCAGGTTTGCCCTCTTCTTGCTTTCCTTTTAGAGCTACAGAAATGGTGGGTATTTTCTCCCACGCTGTAAAAAGCTCTGAATGAGGGATGATATTGTCAGGCACTGAGCTTTTGGGAAACCCTTCCTTCTGCAATTAAAATCCAGTCCTCATTTACCCTGCAAAGAGCAGACATCTGAGAAACAAACCTCCAAGAGCACAAGCGTGGAGGTGGTTATATGGTATGCCGTACTCGTGTACGGCTTCAGATAAGCCAGCAGTAAGTGAGGACTTGCTCACTAGGGCTGGGGAATGGGAAATATCTCCCCTTTCCAGAAACAGCACATGATTTGTTAACAAACACTTCTACAGTTTAATTGTTCCAATTGTTGCTTTGTTTTTTGGGTTCCTTCCAAAAGGATCTTGTGCTTCTGTTGCTGTCTCTCTCCATGTCTCCCTCACAGGGTAGAGGGCACCATCTTAGATTTTGTGTATCAACCTAGGCAACATCTCTGTGTTTCACTGCCACTTTGTAAAACCACAGTGTGAGAGGAGAGAGGGAGATGACTTAAAAATCAAACAAACAAACAAAAACCTGTACAGCTTTGAAATTAAAAGAAGGTTAACACATTCCACAGCTTCTCTTCATTACTTACAATCTTATGTGTTTCCAGAGGCACAATGTAGCCAACCAGCTATAGAGAGAATTGAAGTCTTTGAGTTAAGGTTCCTCATGAGCATCTCATTCTCAAGTTAGCATGGTCACACAGAAGGAATGGCTGCAGAAGATCTAGAGTTAAAAGAAGAATGCTCCAAATATTCAGAAACAGACTGAAGGATTCAGCTCTGTGCTCGCCTTTCCTTTCACACAGCATTCCCGTGTGCTCGTCCCTCCTGATGCAGCCAGCAAGGCCACCCGGCACTGCCTGTTAGCAGAACATGGTACTGGAATTACAGGAGCTCCATTTCAGTTCCTGACTGTCTGAGAAATAATGAACAGAGAGTTTGGGGAAAAGTTGAGTAATAGGAGACCTTAAGCCATGCAGGCAGGTTTTTCAAGCTGTATTCTGTACCTTTAATCTTTCTGAAGATTATAGGGTGACAGGATATTTTAGAAGTGGGCCAGATTGCAAAAACTGTCTGTTGGAGATCAGCTGGGAAATGACTACTTTTATCATAACCTCTCAAAGAGCCCCCTCTTTATGCTGTTGAGAGATAAACGTAGGCTCTACCTGGAAAGTTATAATAAATGCTAATTGAGTTTAAGAATTACTTTAAAAACTTCTGCTTTTTCTAGAGAGGGAAAAAGAGAGGAAGAGAGTAGATTTCTGAGTACTTTAAATGGCGTTTGAACTAATTAACAGAACATTAGACTGTGTAAAATATATATATATTTATGCTTTGTTATAGATCCTGCTAGTTTACACAAAGATGCTTTGCTTGAATGCATGAGAATTCACTTCAGCCATCTTTATGGTTGAGAAAAGAAATATTTCTGTATTTCAGGAATGAGGAAAAGACGTCACCATTCTTCAGTACTTTCTGTTGCTTTCATGTTCCCGCTGCCTGCAGCAGATAGCAAAAAGCAGACGTGTGTCTTGCTGTCGCCCCGTGTAGTCTGGGTTTCACAGTGAGCGGCCCTGCTCGGGTATTGGAAGTGGGAGAGACAAGTCCGCAACTTTGCCTCTTCCCAGGTGGATTTGCACCATTTTGCTGCTTTTTAATCTGGGCCATGGCTAAGGACTGCGAATGCCCTGGCAGTGCAGTTAGGCTGGGGCCTGTAACTTTGCTCTCGTTGTACAAACAATATGTAGGCAGCCTTTAAAAAATGGCACTAGGAAGAATACAAGGTCGGCTTCTATAGCCGAGACAGTCAAGGACTGAAAAAAATGGCCTCTCCACAAAACCAGCCATCTAAAAGCCTTGAAGGAGTAGCCTGGCAGACCAACCACACTGAGCTGCTTTGTCTCGGCTGATGTCTGGAAGCAGACATGCCAGTGGAGCCCCTTGGCTCTCCAGAGAGATTTTCATTCTTCTCTTCATCTTGAATTCCTAGCTGTAGAAATAAATCTCGTCTTTGCCAAAATAGGGGTAGTTTTGCCTTTCCCGGTCAGCAACTGAGGCTGCTGTGGCTTTGTGACTGCTCAAGGATTTCACTGGAGGTGTCGTCTTTTCAGTCTCTTGTTTCCTGTATGTTCTAATTAATTCTGATAAAGAAGGTGATCCTAGATGCCACAACAGGGCTTTCCAAACACAGTTAATATTAAGTTATTGGGGACTTGGCCATCATCCTCCATGCTTTTCAATTCCAGAGGGGAATTGTTGCCAGGATCTCCTCAGCATCTCCCTGGAGTCTGTGGCTGCCGCAGGAGCAGGTTTGGTGTCTGCGCTCTCCTGTCCTGGGCATGGGGAGCACTGACCGCTGACCCCTACTTCTTGATGAAAGGAGCAGGGCCGAAAATACTTAAATATTCCCTGCAGGTTATTTTCCTGTCAGGAAGAAGCAGTGTTTTTTCCTGGTGACAATTCTTTGCAAAACATGTGCATTATGAAAAACCACTGTTGCTCCCATCTGTGCCCTGTGTCACGGTGCTGTCTGAAGAGCTCAGTGAGGCTCAAGTTATAGGGCCAAGCAGAAGGTGGAGAGGCTTTTGGCCGTGACTTTCCCCATGGGTGAAATGAGCCACAACAGTAGCGAAGGAGAGTGCTGCCTATAGAGCTGACCAAGTATTTGGTGGTTTAAATGGACTTGGATTGGGAGCAGTACCTTTTGCTCCCAGATGTCCTTAATTGATGCCTTTACTGCAAACGTTGTTATCTGCCACGAACCCCAGTGCAGGTCTTGGTCTCTCTCCAGTTGCTGTATTGCCTGCTAAGATCATAGCTGGGGCCTGACTTTGGCCTACTTCTGGAACTGGTGCATATAAGTCTACCCCGTAGTATTCATCCCCCTGGAGCGGGCTTCAGATAGAACATCACTGCGCATAAAATGGCTGCTGGAGCAGGGAGAAAACTCAGAAGAGCTGATGGTAACGCATGAAGCAAAGGCCACGTGCCACAGGTACTCGTGTCACATGTGGCTCAGGGACAGACCTCTGTGCTGCCGGGCATTGCGGCCGCACAGGCTGGATGAGGGTGGATTCCTCTGAGGAGGATAATGCATCCAAACCTACGCAGACAGAGTAGTAGCTAAGAGGTAAAAGCTGCTGGAATTAGCAAAGGCTACAGGTTCCTGCTGGCTGATTTGGAGTCCCAGAGCTTTTGGGACTGAAGAACAAACGTCTGAATCAAACATCTTTGAGCAAATAGAGCAGCTCAGGAAAATGAGTAAACCTCCCGGTCACTTCTGAGGAAGAAATAACCTTACGATTTTAAGGTGACTTAAAACTGTGCATTTGTGTTAGTGTTAGGTAAAAGGGAGAAGTTTTAGCTTTGAAATTGTGTATCTAAAAGTATAACGATTATGTGTCTGTATACAGTGATTTTTCGTTTGATGCAGTGGGCTTCTTGCATTTATATTTAGTGATCATTAGCATCATGAATAACTTATCATTAATATGCTATCAAAATGTTTTGAACTTTTAAATCATGGAAATGTTGATTATTAAGCACTCTGTTGCAGCTTGCAAGCTCTTTGTGCAGGCAGGTTCCTTTTGCTGTTTCTTGTGACAGCTGAAATGTGTTAAGAACTCCCCCAAAATGACAGCACGAAAGATGCTATCGTGCAGCATAAGGGAACCGCTTGGTTTTAAGTGTTTTCTCAGTACAAGCTGCCATGAAAATGTTTGCATGTTCATAAGGTAAAATAAACACTTTCTCTTGATCCAGGAGGTCGAACAGATTCTTTTTATAGAACTTTTTATATTGTTACAATGAAAGTCCTGATCAGACATTTCTGTGTCAGGAATATACTCATTACAAGAAGGAAAAGGGGTGTGTGTGTGTGTGTATATACATATATTAGATATACAATACTACTTAAAAATACTTCCCTATTTTCTTTTCTCCCTATTCATATGAAGATAATAGAGGAACATTCTCCATATGTAGTTTTGCTGTGCAGTTCTAGGAGGATGCATATGCTCCTAACAGGACAGTGGAAAAAATGTTTACTGTAAACCACAAGAAAAGGAGAAGAAATATAATTCACTTTCAGGATTATAAGCTATAAATAGAAATTATTTGCAATACCACTTTTAAAATTCCACCCATTTCAAATCACGAGACGGTGACAACCATGTCTATGTTGTGCTTACAGCATCCCTATGGGCAGTCCAAATGAGTCTACTCTAGGACAGGCAGGAAAACTAGGGACTTCTGTGATGAAGTCAACTATGGTTCATGATGAACTAAGATCACACTAAAAAGTCCATTTTAGCATGAGATTCCTCACTTTCATGTGCAAGTCACCTTTGCTGCTGTTGTCCGGTCCCTTTTTCTTGGTGCTTTATGAAGCAATTTACCAGTTTCAGCCAAATCTCAAGTAGGAGTTCACGTTGGGTAAATATTTGAAATACAGGGTGCTAGATAGGCTCACGGACAAAAGGCTAAGTCTAGTGTTTCAACCATTTTAGTGATTCCCATCAAATTAGCTTTGTGCAAGTGCTAAGTTGCTCTGCATTAAAAACTCAGATGTTTGACTTGTGGAGAGGGTTTGAACAGATACTTATCTTCAGGAGGACTTTTATATGACTGCTCCAGAAGAAGCTCATTTTGGTTAGAGCACTTCAGGTTGAAGTTGCTGGCTGCGAGCGTGTGGAACTGATTTTTTATAACTGAAGGACTTTTGAAACCTTCCCCAGGGTGAAGACCTATTGCCTGTCTCTGGCTTCCTGATGAAGCAGCACTCATCTTAAGGTAGAATCACAAAATGCTTAAGGTTGGAAGGGACCTCTAGAGGTCATCTAGTCCAAACCCCCTGCACACACGGGGTCACCTAGAGCACGTGGCACAGGACTGCGTCCAAGCGGGTTTGGAAGATCTGCAGAGAAGGAGACTCCACAACCTCTCTGGGCAGCCTGTTCCAGGGCTCTGGCACCCTCACTGTTAAGAAATTTTTCCGTAAGTTCCTGTGGAACTTCTGGTGTTTTGGTTTTGTTAATTTAAGATCCTGATCCAAAACACATCAAAGCCAACAGTGATTTCTGCATCTGCTTTAGGTTGGGCTGGGCTATTCAACCAAAGTGGAAGTTGATGCTAGTGGTGTTGATGTAAGTTTTTGCAGTGGCTCAGTTGAACTGAGACTTGGATGGCAGAAATGGCGAATCCTGCTGTAAAAGGATGGGGATGTTCCGCTCTCTAAGGTGAGAAATGAATAGGTTTTATCCCTCTCTATTTGTGGGGATGCTTTTTCTTTATATCTTTCTGTTAGAATGCAGGACAGCTGATACTCTCTGGCTAAACGCCTCTCCTAGTCCTTTCTGTGTAAGGCTCTACTGTCATTATTTGGTTTAAGAAGTCACCCCAGTGGAACATGTTCGCAGGGGTTCTCCTTGTGCCGTGGTCTCACTAGCCTTTCTCCTGTGTGTTCTTTGAATGCCCGTCGTTTGAGCAACGTTTAAATGAGCAGAGCTCTGGCTTGACATACGCTTCTAGTTGCTGAATTTTGCCCCCCCTTTTTTTTTTTTCCTTCTTCCCGGAGTTCTCTGCATATGGATCACAACAGTCAATGTTTTTGTCTCAAAATACATTTTTCTGTTTAGCGAGAAATTGCTGCTGCATTCGTAGGTTTGTGTGCGGTTCATTATTTCTGTATTATTTCCCACCTGAATGAAATCCAGCTTAGACAATATTGTGGATTCAGTTTTTATTGCAAGCATGTGTGCATCCGGAAATATATTTTCAGTGAATATTTGTATATTAGAGTTTAACATTTTCTTTTTGTCATGTGTGTGTGCCAGAAATGACTGTCTTCAACAGTTCTACACCTGGTATCAATGCAATTAGAAGCAATATTGCTTCCCAGTTTCAGAAAGAACCTTTGCTGTTTGCTAACTTGTTGCCATGGTGGCACTGGTTTTGTTTTTGTAAATTCAGACCTTGCCTCCTCCGTTGTTAAAGCCCTGCAAGTACAATATCAGCTGGCTGTACAGATTGCCTGAATCCTTATTGTTTAAATAGGCAGATCTGGGGATTTGTGGATAGAATAAGCAGATAAGCGGTCAAGGGGCTTCCAGAAAATTGCTCTCCCTCTATTCACAGAAGCTGGGAGTTTTCCCTTGTTGGCTCCAAGTTGCGTTCTTCCTGATGAACTTCCTGGCTTTCTTTGAACACGCAAGGTGCTGAAATCCTCAGAGAGCAGACACCAGACTGCGAGCTCCCTTTTAACCTGTGCTGTTTCCTTCCTTCTGTCCTCATTCGAGGAGCTGGGCCATTTGCCCGAGACAGGGGCTCTTTCTCATGGAGCTGAACGTTCTTCTCAAAGTGATGGGGCAAGTGAGAAATATTTGAGAGGAGCTGGGCAGCGCTGGAGACACAGTAGCACTGAGCAAACCTGCACGTACGTCTGCTTAGCCCTGTGATACTGTATTTAGGCAAGTGGATGAAAGAAGGGAAGAGCTTGGCTTTGCTTAAATACTTAATATGAAGAATGCAAATACCAGCTTCTGGGGAGGCTGGAAGCAGAGGCTACTCTGGGGGCTCTGTGTTTCCTGCAGTGTTGGGAAGAGGTTTCTGCTTGGAGCTACCTCCTGGCTGTGCCTCAGGGTCTCCTCGGGTCTGCGGCACCCGCGGGTTTGGGGCTTGGTTTGCTGTTTGCAAAACAGATCAGGAAAACAGCTGACAACTCCTATATGTGGTTGCTCTACTGAGTGAATAGGAAGCCTGGTATTTTTAATGAGCCCTCCCATCCTGGGAGGACATTTAAAAATACTGTTCATGTGGAAAATAATGTAATTTCCCTCACTGGATTGAGGTGGTTTCTTTTTCCTCTGTTGGTCTCCATGTAGGGCGTTAGATGGGGGAAAAGCAACAATTTAAGATTTCCTCAGCTGCTGAGAGCTCTTGGCACTTGCAGTAAGTGGCACTTTCCAAAATAGGGCCCTTTCCTGATGCTAGTGCTTGCGACAGCTGTTTTATGGGTGAGAAAGGAAGGCTCAGAAAACTCGAGCAACGGCAGCATGAGAAAGTTATTTCCTGGGATTAATCCCACCTAGGAGCAAATACATGTGATTTGCTTGGAGATTTAGGAGGAATCTTGGGTTTCACGTGATTTACTGCGTTTTCCTTGGCACTTCCATTCAACTCCTGCTCTGTCCGTGTCTGCCCTAACCCAAGTGCTGGGATGAGCCTGTGCTGCCTGGGGCTAGTTCTGCAGCTACGGGCAAATGCAGGAGACGTGAAAGATCAGGTCTGACTACTGATGTGTTCTGCTGGCCTCACGGGGCTGGGAAACGATGGATTTTGTGCCCCCTCCTGAGTTTGGCAAAGCTTTGCTGGCTTTAAGCCTTCATAACATCACTTTAATTTAGGATTTAGACCCGTGCTTTGATACGTGGCGTTTGCAGGGTCACATTTGTAAGTGCAGGGGTATTGATGGATGTTCAGTGTGTAAAAACTCAGTGCGCCCCATGCTGTGTATTCACTACTCACTGGTGGCTTCCCACTCACGTCCTTGGTGCTTTGCTTGTAAAACTGAGATCTCTGTTGCCTGTAGTCCTAGCGAAAGGAAAGGGTGTTAAACCCGGGAAGGGTTCAAATGGCAGCAGTGGCTCTAAGGGCCCGTTAGTGCCTGGAGTTGCAGGGGGTGGATGTATCTCTGCTTAGGGACCTGGTAAGTGACTCCCTGCCCCTTGTTCCCCTTGGCTGTTTGGAGCCTGCCCAGGGACATCTGCTGCTTGCTGTCCCCACGGGGACACCCCAGCCTGGCGCTGGAGCCTCTTTATTAGCACGTGGGAGAGCGGAGAGCTTAGTGTGCAGAATGCATGTTGCCTTCTCGACTTGCTCTTTGAGGTGGAATGTAGCGTCGTGCTTCAACATGATGGTATTTTGATTCGTAGGATGCATGGAGAAAATAAGGAATTTTTCCCTCTGCCCGTTATTTGGGGAATTTTCCTCTTAGCCTTGGGAGACGTTGGCTCATGATGGAAAGCAGCTGCTGCGTTTTCCTCACCCCTTGAGGACACTGATGGTGTTTAATTTGAAAGGCAGCCCATGTAAAGTCACTTGTTTTCCTCCGGAAGTGTCAAACCCTCTTGGCAAGGGATTCCTGAGTTAACCAGTTGTGACATAATGGAGTGTGGACATCCCTTTTGGAGTGTCCTGTGCTCCTGCACCTTGCAAGGCCTGAAGAAATCCCATCTCCTTGAGTGCATCTCGGGTGACAGGGAGAGACCCTCAGTGCTCCTGACCTCACCAGCTTTTCCCTGGTTATTCCCCCGTGTTGCTTCGTTTCCAGCTGCTGCTGGAAGCTGCAGGTGGTGTGGCCTGCACTCAGCTCCTCCGGAGTCGGCAACGAACCAAATGGATGTTTTAGTGCCACGCGGCTCCTTTTCCTCCCGCTTCCCTGATGGTCTGTCCCCAGAGTGCTGCTTGCCAACGCTGGCTGCTGGCGGAAACTCTTATCAGGCCTTTGGTAATTAAAACTCAGGAATCTTTGGGCATTTAGGGTCTGTAAAATATGAAATGCCAGATGTTCAGTGTGGGGCAATCTGGAGAGAAGCGCATAGGAATTTTAATGGAGCTATTGTTGTGTATGGAGCAGAGGATGGCTCCATCTGAGACAGCAGTATGAGACATCTCAGGAAATTTGTGTTTCTAAATGTTTTCTGATGTAGCCCTAAATCTCTCTGTAGTCAGCCACTCCTTCAGTGCACAGGAAGAAGTCTTGGTGGAGCAGCTGTGCTTCTGGCAGCTGCCTTGCACTTAGGTTACCTTGAGCAGGGTTAATGCAAGCTGTTGTGGACAGATGCGCATGCCAAATCTTTTTGAGCCTCTTCAAATTTTTGAAATAAAATCAAAAATTGCACTTCCATGAATGAATGCTGTTGCTGCAATAGTATGTCTGAATCACTACAATGGCAAAATGGTAAGTACAGAGCTCACAGAACAGACTCAAACTGAGGTTGGTGGTTCTGGGCCCTGTTTGATAATGTTGGCAGTGGTGTCAAAATCTTGACTTATCTTAAGTCTTACTCTCCCAGAAGAAAATCTGGAGAAGACCTTTATGCTGCTCAAGAGCTTTATAAAGCTCTTTGTGCAGGGTATTAAGTGACATTAGTCTTATTTCACAAGCAGAAGGTATAGTTTTAATATATTCACTTGTACAGGAGAAGAATGGAATGAAACCCTTGCTTTCATTAGGGCATGTGCGCAGGGAGAACATCTATTCATTTACCGTGGTGACAAAAGCCACTGGCTTCAAACTTACTTCAGTCTAATTTTTCTCTATTTCTACTTTTATAGTTGACTTTTAAACCGAACCTTTTACTCTGCTGATTAAATTTGCAGTTGTGATTTTCCAGCCAAGCAATGGCAGTTAAAAGGGTGAGGAACAAAATAAAGCACAAACCCATTGCCGTCATCTCACAACTTGAGTTCTGTGTGTGCAATAGCTGAAACAAATAGCATAAAAGAAGGTGGAAAGTTCTGCGATTGATGAAACCTGGTGCTGCTGGAGACAGGCTGAATGTGGAGGGGATCTAGGTCATGGTCAGCGTGGTAAAGGGAGATACCAGGGTTATTTCAGAGGTAGGTAATCTTTCAATGGTATTGATCTGACTCAGTGTTCTAGAAAGTCAAATTTAAGTTTCCATTCTTAGAAGATCAGAGTAAGATGCTGTGAGCTGGTTCTGCCACATTTCCCTACCACTTTGAGCAGCTGGAAGAGGAGAACTCCTGTGTCTTCCTTGCTCCTTCCTTTTCTCTGCATGCGCTAGGTCCTGCTCCTAATCTCCTTGGCCATTTTTATTCATTGCTTTCAGTAACTTACTCCTGCTAGTCCATAATGCTAGGGACGTCTACAAACAGGAGCAAATTAAAAGTCTTATCAGTATTTAGCAATTTTTTCAGAGTTAAGTGAAAAGCTTTAACACTGCGTTTATTGCAGCATTATCCTTAATGTCAGATAATTCTATGAACAGGTATAAAAAGTAGCACTTTAAAAGCCTTTTTCCCACATAATCTAAACTGATGATAAGTATTTACCAAAAACATTGACTTTTCCAGAAATACTGCTTTTTTTTCTCCTTTGGAAGAAAAATACGGCTATTCTTCCCTTATGCTTCTCTTCTAAGACAGAATTGGAAGGGGAAATGATTCAGCCATCTCAAGTGGTTAATTGTGTTAAATAATAGCTTCTCTTCATGATTTTAGTGTAGTTACCCAAGGATGCATCTGAGTTGTCTGCAGACATGTCTCTACTACAGTTCTACACGACGAAAGTGTCTCCAACACCACACACATCTGGAATTTTTAACCTAAATTGTAAGTGAAAGCTTCATGGTCACAAGTGCTGAAAGTTTGCTCACTCATGAAAGTGAACATGACATTGGGGTATGTATAGGAATACATTCTCATTTCAGAAAATAAAATGCAGTGTTTGGCAGTTTTACATCACTGTCATTTATGTGTTAGCAAAAGCAGTATATTCTACAAAAGCAAAGGTGTCCTGCTAGCCCTGCTGTTAAGCTGCAGAGCTATAGGAGCATCAAGCAAGCTTGTTTGGTGCATTAATTGTCAGATTGCTTTAGCTGAATTTAAAAAAAAAAAAAAAAAAGGCAACGGGCAAGTGAACCCTCATACAAATGAAAACCTGTGCTTTTTTCTATAGTGAAAATATCCTGAGAAAAAGCAGATGATACATGATCATAGCATTTAGTTTATTTGAACAGCATTTTGTACCTCAGAAGGAAAACAAAAATAACCTTTTCTTCAAAAGCAATATTTATCTTGAAAATGCTTGGTGGCTGTTGTATGGTGAACATTCTGGACCTCAAGTGATAGTGTATCCATTACTTTCTAGTTTTCCAAGAGTAGCAGTAGCGAAAATAGAGCATCACTCTTGTAACCTGGCTCTGTGCATAGATAGGTGTTTTGGATGGTGACACTATGAACTTGGACAGGTGAGCTTTTTCTGAGCCTTTCAAAATTCAAGTGGATCAAGTGTGTTTTATGTGAGCGAGAAAAATTTCATGACTGTTTTGAAGAGAATTAAAATGCTTCATGGCTTAAATTCGGTAAAATCTGCATAGATGTAGTGGCAAAAGGGGACAGATGCAAGTCTTAAGACTGAAGGTTTATACTTGTTTTGTCTTAATCTAGAGCTGTTGCCCCTGTGTACCACGAGGTGGCCAAGGCAGAAGAAACCCAGGCAAATGCCTGGAGCTGGGTATTTAAGAAATTGTGACAAATTTCTGGCAGGGATTGGCTTGCTGGTGGGAGGTCAAACATAAGGTTGATTGTATAGACAGCTCTTTACTTGCTTGGTAGTAGTAGATACCAATTTGTTGTGTCCATGCTCTGAAATGTGGAGTTAACACATGAACTGGTTCTAAATATTGCATGCGTTATTCTTGAGAGTGTGTTTCACCTATCTCAGTATTGCATAAATATATGACCATAATGCAGCAACTCTGGGGGACCACTGCTTGGGATGAAGCTGCAGAGAAGAGTTGCTCTATGTTTGCACCTAATGGCTTGCTGGTTATTAGAGGTCTCTGGCATCATGATGCCATGATGCTGTTGGTAGCACAGGAATAGGAATGTTGCTGTGGCTGAGTGTTTGTTTTCTGTCCATTTCGATGGGCTGTTCTAGTTTTCTTTTTCCTTTGGTTAGTTTTCCTTTATGAAAACGGACAACCTTCAGTGCACAAGGTGCAGTCCTAAAAGTGGAAGAGAAAAATTATTTGGGGGCTGGTGTTTGTTAAAGCACTGCTTTAACTACAGATTCTTCTGTTGCAAAATTCCTTCAAATTTCTGTGCGAAGATAGTGGAAAAAGCTAGAAAACTCCTGAAGACCAGGCTTGTACTAAGTGCTTATTAAATTAGGTCTTTACAGGATAAATTGTGCTCTTCTTATAGGGCTTCCCTGGTCGGCCTAGAGAAAACACAAGTTTAATCATGTATACCAGTGCCAGGCTAGCAACAAATCTTAGACTAGTATTAATCCAAAACACTCAGCCTGCAAGAGCACAGCCAATATAAAATTCTTGTGCGTCTCGGGAATCCATTACTGCTTCTCCGTGTGGACTTTGTAATGTGCAGTTTATTGCTGATTCCAAGGAAATGGAGGATTTTTAGCACAATAATGTGAATTTGCTGAGATCCTGACCATCATACAAGTCTCATGGGTGCTATGATAATACAAGTACATGGAGAGTTGTGTATTCAGCTGGGTATAATTTTTATCTCTGGCAAAATGAAAAGGGATTGAATATCCATTGCGAGAAGAGTTTTTTCTGGGGAAAAAACAACTGATTGATATCTGAGTCAAAAAGATTTAAGATTTTTGGAAAACACATTATGCTCACCCAAAAATGCTGGTGATGAAAGGCAGCAATTTGAACAACTCAAAACATTTTAAAAAGTTGTTTATAATCGTGTGTGTTTTATATGCCTACGTTCTGCAGTGTTTCAGGCAGATCATGCTTCCTCAGAAGTCATGCAGAAAAACATGGCCTAATACAAAAACCTTAATAAAAGTAGAGAATGGGAACTTCAGAATGGGGATCTGCTTTATGTATCTCTTGGCACCTTTTTTAACATATCAAACATTTTACAGTGGTTGTATATAAGAGAGTTCATGAAGCCTGCAAAGCTCATGAAAATCAGGTGAAGTCTTTTTGAAAATCACATGCTGATAAGTAGAATTAAGTGACCTTTGTAGTAGCCTGGAAGTATGCTAAGCTAAATGAAAAATGATACAATATGTCAAAAATCTCCTGACATGCTTATTTTCTAGTATGCATGTATTTTTGAGAAATTTTTAAATTGCTAATGGTAATTTGTGTGTGGATGGCAGTTTGAGCTTAACGAGCAGTTAGGCATTTACTATCCAGAGCGACAGCTCTGCCTCTCAAGTGGGAATGCACGCTGAACCAAAATATGTGGGGAGCAATAACAAATCATGCTTTTACTTTTAATTGATACATGGCTGTTGAAAAAATAGTAAGTGTTTGAAGGTTTACTTGCATTAGTGTAGCTGAATAATAGGAAGAAAGTTGAGGTGTTCTAATAATAATGAAGAAAAGATGCTACGTCTAGGCAGAAGGCTTAATTTTCATAGCACATTTCCCCAGTGAGAAGTTCTCTCCTTAGTCTTTCTGCTTCAAGAATTTAAGTGTAGCCAATTCAGCTGATGTGCATGGATCTGTAAGCAAGGTTTGAGGAGTGAAGGGTTAGAGTGCAGGGTTTTGGGTGCAGTGATAGTGCAAATTTTTGAGTTTTAGTAACAGCCTGAGTTAAGAGTTCAGCTCTTTTGCTGTGCTTTCTCCAGGTCCTTTAAAGTATATTTTAAAGATCTGATAGTACCAAGCTATTGCCTTATAAAGCAAGGTATATACCTGATGTTTTCAACAAAACCATCTGGGACTTGCCTGCTTCCCAGCAAAGCCTGGAGCCTTCCCATCCTGCCAGCACAAGGGGTGACCTGTTGTCCACCTTGCACAGAAAATGGATCACAAGAATGTATATAGTCTTTTTTATTTTTTTCCTTTTTTTTTTTTTTCAAGCCAGGGTAAGAATCAGCAAAATTTTATAATGTATGTCAATATTGTAAAATTCTCCCAAGACTCGGGGCGGGGGGGAAGCTTCCCCTAACTTATAAGTATTTTCCTCGTAAGAACAGTTTCTAAATCAGTGATATTTAACTTCAAATTTGAGAAAGTAAAAGGGAGACTTGTTAAAGGAAAGGTTTTAAAGTCAGTATACTCAATCATATCTTTCTCATTATTGCTTTCTTATCTATTAAATGCTGTATCAATTTGAAAGTATTGGAAATCAGATTCTATTAAATGATTGTCCAATTTTAAGCAGTTCCAGCATTACATTCCACTAACTTTAAGGTATGAAATCAAATAGCCCTTCTAATACCCCTAAACTGTGTGGAACTGGTTGGATAAAAGATTAAATTGGTATGGAGCTGGTACCAATTCTTCTTTCCTATGCTACTGAATCTTGTTAATTGTTAAGGCTGGGTAGACGTTGCAATTTAAAGTGTAGGTATTTTACAACACACTCGCGTAGATCCTAAGTGACAGACTATATGAAGAAATCAGCACATGGATGTGCTATTTCACAAGATGCTACTAAAAAATAATTGAAGGTTTTGAGATCAAGTGCTAGGGATGGACTGTGCATGAAGAGGTGGTGCGGTAGATCTAACTCGGGCTTCATAATGTCTTTCTACATAAGACTTCAGTTAAGTAGGTGACACTAGGGCTAATCTGGGTGTTTTTAGCTTTTAGTGTTACCTTTCCACTGCATCAGATAGAAGGGAGGTTAACTAAAGCTCAAGGATAATTTTTGAGATCCAACTGAATTTTTTTTTTCTTTACTGATGCCCTGATGTAAAGACTAGGAATGTGCTAATACAGGTAGTCCACGGCACAGAGGTGGGGGTTAGAATAACTGGTCCAGAATTAAGACTTTGAAGCATAGTAAAATAGAAAGGGGATGTGATTTAGGATTACAGAGTGTGAGGTCATGTGTCTAGGGACTAATTAGTTTTTCTGTGTTACAATAGGAAACGAGTTGAAAGTGACAAGGAAGCTGTTGGAGCATTAATGAGAGGAGATTGAGAGCAGCCTGTCGGATTCCCTCATGAAGAAGGGAAATTGCTCCTGTAAGGAGAGATGGTGAAATAAGAATACTTTATATAGATCAAAAATAATCTTGTCTGGAATATTCTGTACACAAGAAAGGTTAATTCAGCCCATGACAGATGCAAAGAAAGGCTCTGAAAACTAGGGGAAAAATTGAGAACTCTCTCTATGGGGACACCAAGAAAGTGTGGCTTGCTTAATTTAGTAAAACAAAGGTTAGGAGTTGGCTCCTCATGAATCTACCTGGAGAATGGAGACAAGGAAGGGAGACAAGACTCACATTAAGCTCTAACCACTCCAATCATAAGAAACAATAAATAAGCCAGTTACTAGTCATCAAGTTATATATTTAGTCACTGATTGAGAACCTACTGCTTCATAACATGAGTAACAGGTAGGAAAAGGTCCAAGGGCAAGTGAACGGTCATGGTCCCTGATGATATTCCCAAGAATATAATTCCCAAGCTGTTTTCATCCTCATTCAGCTAACCAGATAACCTACCTGGATATTTGCTGATAAATGTTACAGGTTTTATTTGTGGTATGCAGCTCAATGGCATCTCCACCTAGTCCATCACAACTTGCTGTCATCTTCAGTACAGTGTTTCCAGTGGCTGCTGTCAGCACCTAGGAAGGTCACTTGGCCATAGGTCCTATTTTCGTTTTCCCGTTTTCATAGTTGTGCCCAATCAAATGCAGTGTTCTTGGGAACTCTCACCCCATGGAAGTGTTGGCGCCCTTAGCTCTGTGTCCATGAGACATCTTGTGGCAAATACTGAACTGAGCCTCGATGAGTTTGAGGAGCAGGATCACCACAGTGTAACGGTGTTTCACGAGTTAGCGACGCAACGAAAAGTCATGTCCAATATATATAGTAAGTCAGTGTTCACGCTTGTTCTGCATTTGAGAGCAGATGAATTGTGGTGGTGTGTAGTATCTCACTTTTTTTTTTTTTAAGAAAAAATGAAGTGAAAAGGGAGAAAATTTCTATAAAATCCTAACCAGCACAACCCCCTGGTATAATCATAACATTAGAATCCATGTGCCCTCACCTTGTTTCTTTTTATTTTTTTTATGCTAATAAAATCATAACTGCCAGCTAAACACTGCTTTTCCTGAGTCCACATTAATTGTAGTCACACTTCTGGGAAATTATATTAGTTTTTATCACAGATGAGTGTTTTCAGAGGCAGTTAAATTACATCCTTATTCCAGGTGGGATATCCTCTTCAGATTTTCATTCATTATCTAATCTTAAAATAATGTGAAATTGTTGCAATATAGCCCTATATACCACGGTTGTTTCCCTGTGAGAGAGCTGTATAAGGAAAAAGTGCTGGAGCTTGATAGTCCTAGAGTGAAGTCTATCCTGTCCATAAGTACTGGCAGGTTTGGGAGAAGGTTGGGCAGCTTCAGAGCAAAGAGCAGTCCGTGCGTGGGAGGCACGGAGATGCCACCATCCCCATCAGAATGGGGTTGCCTGAAGCTAGGAAGGTGTTTCAGGAAAGATGCGCTGGATCCTTCTGTTCTGGCATCTTTTTTAGGCTCTCCCTGCTACAGTAGTCTGACCTTTGGTCTGATGTGTTTCACACATTCCTGTATTTTTAAGCTGATTGTGTGAAGCATCAACACAGCCCCATATATCTGCTAGTTAGGGGAGAGGAGGGGAGACCCTGGGAGAGAAAACAAGGGTTGATACCCTGTTTCTTCTAGGCATTAAAGTGCGTCGATATTACGTTGATGGATGTCTAATTAGTTTGTTTTATTCCTGCTATGAGTGTCTTTTGTGCAGTACACTAAAGCTGGTATCAGAAAGTTTTAAGTTCTAGTTTTCCTCAGATGAAGAGAACAGGGCCAGTGCTACAGGAGAGTGCTGCTTTTTGGCTGCGGTGCCAATGTGTGGCTGTTAGCTGAAGTATCGATCTAATTGCAATGCAGCTGTAATGGGGTAAGTGTGTTTAATGCTAATTCAGTTGTTCAGAACTTGAATCTGATTTCTGAATTAATACGTTCACAATCTTCTGAAGTGTTTAATGAATCTGCTTCTTGCGTAGACATTTTGAAATTACAATGACCTAGCTAAAATTGTTATTAAAGAACACTGAGTTTATGGGAAATTTTATACTCTACTTTTACTGAGTAGCTTATTAGAAATTTTATAGAGCGCTTTAATGGAGTATAAAATTTCTAATGCTTTTCATGGCTGAAATGTTTAGGAACATTTTTAAAACAATCTCTGCACCTGAGGATCCTACACCTTTGCCTGTGCGTTGGGCAGACGTTACCAGCAACAGTCTTTTAATACTGAGGCTTCCTGTGCCATTAATTAGTGTGCTTAGCTACACTCATAAATGCATTTACAAGTGTAGAAATCAAGTGGAGATGAATCTTTCAGGGCTTTATGAGGGTGTAGGTAAAACAACATCATGCACAAGGTCTGATCTATACAGAAGGTGTCATTCAACTTCTTACTGTTAAGAGAAATCTTTTAAGCAAAGGCATTTATATTTGAAATTGCCGTTAAGAGCTTATTCCCAGAAGTGGCTTTCTAGCAAATGAGCTTTCTGTGCATTTGAATTGCACCTATGAGCCCAGATTATTTCAGTATTAGGAACGGCAACATAAAGGTTGTTGGGAGAACTTCTGGAGAGTGCTTTATTTTACAGTATTTTATCAAAAGTGTTACAGTAGGTGCACAGACTACTATAAGGGCAGGTTAATAATGACAGCTTGTCAATGGGAAACGGTTTCAAACCATTTTTCAAATTTAGACTTTTAAAGCTGGCCCTTTCATCGGCTGTCAGAGCTGCAGCAAGTCTGTCTGTCAGCGGCTGTAACTGTGGGACAAAAAGCTGGGGGTACCTGGCCTGGGTGTCTGGTGAATCAAAGACCAAGTTATGATGGTGAGAACAGGGGTTTTATCACCACTTCATCAAGCAGTGGTCTGTAAAATGATTGCATCTATTTATTTCACTTGTTGTTTTGCGCCCTTCAAGTGCTAGAAGTAAGAACCTTCCCAGCAAAATTCAACCTTGATACTATTTTAAAGAAATAAAAACCCGAATGCCCAGTACATCCTTTTATATATTTTTATTTAAAATGTAATATTATAAGTTTTAGTCTCTAAATAGACTAGAGAGAAAAAAAAGCCTTGGATGAGGGGTTGGATGAGGAATTTTTTCCTCTGCTTTTGCTACCAATCGAGTTCAGTGTCATGGTGAAAGCACAGTCTCAAATCGCTTCTGAATGAAGCGCATAATGACCATAAAATGTTGAAAACATTTTGCAGTTTAGAATTACTTCTTGAAAATCAAGAACACGAGCAAGTGATTATGGAAGAGTTCACAACCTATTAATTGCGGATAATCACTTCTCCACATCAGTGGATCTAGAAGAAAAGAGAATAGCAGAAATATTTTTGTTTTGTGCTCAGCTTCATTGTCATTTAGGAAACTAGCAATTGGCTATTATTTATTATTATTATTGTCAAACTGCTGCTTAGACCTCTCTTAAAATGAAATCTGAGCTCTCTTTGGAGAAAACTGCATTTGTCTTAATGCTGTCCTTAGCTTGCTCACCTTTCGTGTGAGGCCCTTATCTAATGTGGAGCAACAGCTTGGGCTCTCCTGTGTGCCCTGGGCTGCTTAAAACAAGTGGAAGGTGCAGAGCTGTAATAGGGCACTTCCATATGTGCTTGCTCTTCGCACATTGAATGAAGAGCATGATTTAACTGAAAAGAGTTTGAAATACATGTTTCTAAGTCTCCTTGTATGGTACATGGCACCTTGTACGTGCTAGAGTAAGTGCCAGCAATGAGTAAGAGCATATTTTGAGAGCCTCAATGTGAGAAATGGACAAACTTGGAGCCATTATACTTCTTACACCAATAAAAGTTATTTATATGGCCACCAGCTGGAAATAGCTTCCAATTACCCCATTATTAAGTTTTACAGGATATGCCAATTGCAACCCTCATTGCAAATTATTGCCATTGTATTAGCCAATTAAGTTTCATTTGCTGATACTCAGTAATGTCTTTCCTTTTACATCTGTTTCTGTTATTCAACAAATACACAGTTGAGCTGTGGCATATTAAGAATATCAGAGAGAGTCTTTGGAGAGCTGCACAGGGCTGGAGCCTTGGAGGCATGTATTCTTCTGAAGCAGTTGAAACAAAATTAAGTATTATTCACTTAAGAATCAACATGCTTCATTAAAGTCTCCTGCAAGAAAGCATTTGAATTCCTGGGATTTCCTTTTGGAAGCAGAACAGGAACCATCATGACTGAGGGTAGATGGATGGTGTGTCTTTGTGGACTTCATTTAGGAGGAGAGTTGAGCTATTGGTATACTTCTGAAAATGTCAGCCTGGAAAGCACCTAATTTCTTCTCTGAAAGAGGTAAATATATGTTCTAGTAGCTCTAAATGCGTCTGAAGTAGTATTTAATTCTGTGCCACATTTACTGGAGGAGCAATATACCAAACCTGCCCTCGTTCAGGTTGCCATCTTCGTGTTTGCTGACCTGGAAACCTTCTGAGAAAACATCTCAAACGCAAAGATTCTCCTCCAAACCACTAGCCCCAGCAGTGCTGTGGGAACGTTTGTTCAAAGAAAGGAAAAAGATGAAAGCACATTTTTCGATTGACTTGGAAATGCTGAAATGGTGCTGCTGAGACATGGTTTCATTCATCATTGTAGATAATGTGAATCAGCCAATGACAGCCTCTTGCTTCAAGTTCAAACATGTTACTTTAGAGTTTGTATCAAAGCTTCGTCAGAAAAAAGTAGACCTCTTTATTGAATATATAATAAGTGATAAACAGCTATCTCCTGACAATTATGTGTGTGTATGTGCATATATATATTTTTTTTTCTGTTGTGGTGGATATAATAAGTTATATGCCTGATTTAAGTGACTTTACAGTGTCCCGTAACTCCAGAAGCAGGTACTTAAGCAAAGCAAGGCATGTCTTATGTTTAGGTTACAAGAATAATGGCAAATGCATGATGCAAACTTGTATTTTAAATAAAAAGGGGTGCTTTTTTTCATTATATCTTGAATGCCGGAGGAGACTGTTTCAGGACTGGAAAGGCATCCAATTATTGAATTTAAAAGATGTAATTAGGTAGAAGTGTTTTAAAAAGGCAAATGAGGAATGGCAGTTTAATAATATCCTATGTTTTCTAAGACCTATATTCATTTTACATGGGGAGAGGCTAGTCAGAAAATTCTTCCCATAAAGGAAATATGTTTTCGAAGAATATTAACATTTAATATTTAGTGTAAAGCTATGCTGTATAGATTGACTTGGTTCTATAGCTGGAAGAAATCAACTGAGATTATGGATTTGTATAGATATAAACTTTTTAATAGAGCAATAAATGCTAATATTGAGCTATTGAAATAGTGACAGCTAAGCACTCAGAAGCCTTGGTATTAGATAAAGGACATGCTTGCTGTCAAGTGGAGTTAGATGAGTCACACTCGAGTTGGATGTATAAATTTGAACAAATGACATTTAGTGTTAGTTGTACTCCTAGGATATTCCAACGTGATTTCACTGATCCTTGATGGAGTATGAGGTGAAGAACTAGTAATGAGTCTAGTAGCTGGTCTGGTGCTCAAAATTGAGACACATTTCTCAAGTTTTTGCAAAGACAGAAACCTACACTAATGAGTTTAAGAATTAAAACTTAGTTTAACTTGACAAGATGAGGAAATATAGCTTAAATAGTTTCTTGCTCTAGAGGACGAGCCTCACTACAATGTCTGTTGTGCAGCGAAGTGATTCATTGGAAAGAGGAGGATAACTGATAAACTTCGACAGACTCTATTCTGCATTTAGGACCAAAATGTCTTCAGAGAAGCGCTGAAATAAAATCCTAATACTGGGAAGACAAAATAGGTGTTTTGTAGTATGCTAGATGCTATTTAATCTGTCACTTTTGTAGCATTAAATTCATTATGTTATTAATGAGGTTCGTCATGAAAGAACCTCATTGGCCTCTTACACAGCCCCAACAACATTTTGAATATAGCAGGATTCCCATGTGAGCAGTGTGCAAGTGGCTATGTCCATGCACATATGTATATATGCACATGGAGACTATGACAGTAAGCTGCACTCGGTTTGGGTGGAAATGGATGTGTAATATTAAACTTGTCAAGACAGCAGTTTCTTTGAAATATAAATTTGGAAAAGGCTTCCAAAAAGTACTCCCTTAGTACAAGTTTTCCTTAATAGGCTGCTATCACTTGAAAGCATCGTGATGCAAAATATCTCATGTCTAGTCTACTTTGGGGCCATTATGGCTTGCAGTTGAAATAAAGAGCTTTTCTGAATTGCACTTTGTTTTTTTTTTCCCAAGTTTGTAAAAGGGGGAAAAAATGGTAGGGAGATATCTAATCCATATCTGTTTGTAAGCGAGGTATTTGTCTATCTCAGAGAACCAGCACTCCTCACGGTAGCTAAAACCTCGCTTCTAAGTGTAATAATGCTATGTTTAAAAGTAACACGGAAAGGGAATGGAAGCATCCTGTAGTGGATGCACCATCCCTGGGCTGTGAATGCTGATATTTGCAGCAGAGAGGGAACAGAAGTCACCGTTCTGGCAGTACAGGAACATGTTTGAGGCACGGAGTTCCCAAGCGTGGGGATAACCTGGGAGAAGCACGCAGTGAACACCCCAAGATAACAAGCCTGATTTTTAGTGAATTTGTGTTTCGTGGGCAAGTGGCTTAGCTGAATTTGTTAGGTCTGAATTCAGTTCTTGGAGAATTCACATAATGCTTAATACAAATGCTTAAGTGGGAGTTAACGCCTTGTTAGACCCTAGAGAAACTATTGCTCAGTTTCTCCCTGTGTAGATCCTCTGATGACTAATGAGGCACAAAACCCAATCAAGGATTTTTCTGCTGTTTGGGTAGTTATAACATCTTTCTCTTCCTCGTGAAGTCTGGGTTCTGATATGCAGTGAACGCACGTGCTGCTCCTTGTCTCAGTCGTGATCTCTCATTTCTGACTGCAGCCACCTCTTTCCTGGGCCATGGAGGAATATAAAATACTCATGGAATGGTGAAGTGTCGTTTGGAGTTAGTCAGCTATCACAGCAGACTGATAACACATTGATGACAGGTTAGTTGGGTTTGGATCTAGTTTCTAGTTAAGCTTAGCATTTTGGGCTGCTTGTATTCAAGTTTCTGATGTTCAGTGGTATTTCTGAATGGAGTAGAAAGCACACAAAGCTTGACTTTTCCTGGGAGAGGAAAGCCCCATATCTCTTTAAAAGATTTATACTATTTTAAAGCTACTTAGCACAAGCTTTACTTTTTTATTCTCTCTCCTCCACCCCCATAGCAATACATGGTAAGGTTTCTAATGCTGTGTGAGTCTGAAAAATGATTTGTAAATGAATTTCTGTACAGCAAATACTTTCTGTGATAGAAGTTATCCTAGTGAACCAACTGCATCTCTTCTGGCTCTGTACACATGCACATTGCCATAAGAGATGGGAATGAGGGATCAGAAATGGGGGTGCTCTTGCTTCTGGTGTTTGTATAGGTTGTGAGCACAGCATTTGTTTCCTCTTCTGCTCTTGTATCTTGCGAGGCTAAAAACGTCCAAGTAAAAGGACTAAATCTCAGCTCCTGTGAGAGAATTTCCAAATTGATGTTCCAGGAAAAAAAAATGTTGGAATTATACACGCTTTTATCATTTCCACTTTAAAAAAACAAACAAAATGTGTAACAAAACATTTGCTGCCTACAGAAGGAGTCCCTGGAGTGGGGAGAAGGGGATTGCTGAGGTTCTTGCTGTCTTCTCCCTCACCTTCAGGATGCTATAAATGTTTGATTAAGTTATGCTGGATACTGTGTTGTCTTCTGGGCTACTAAAAACACAGGATAAGGAAAGAGCTTTCTCATATCAATGTGTTTCTTTATGTCTTTTTTAGGAGCGTTGTTTTTATGTAGCGAGTCCATGAGAGTTTGACATTGGATGACTTTATAAAATATCCTACTAATTGGATTTGTTAAAATAAATAAATCAAACGCTAATTGGAACGTGCCCTGCCATTATTTTTGCTTACTGAATTAGATATAATGGCACGGAGTCCTTTTTATCGTATTTGTGCACTTATTTAAACACCCCCCCGGCACCCAGTTCTGCAAATTCAATTATATATTCAAAGGAGGCATTCAATTTATGCAAGGCTGGTTTACATTTAATCCGGGGGCAAGACTCGGTAGCTGATGATAGGTCTGCTCAAGATTAATTAGCATCACTCAGCTGAGCGGCCGCATTGTTACGAGCCTGCAGAGTGAAACAAGGGATGTTTTATCCATCCTCTGTGAGCTCCTCTGTGCGTCGGGGTGACCCCTTCCAGGCAGGGAAGGATTTTGCTCTTGCTTGGGTTTCATCTCATGAAAAGGAAGGGTCAACATCACACACGTATTATCTGCCACCATCAAAGTCACCGTCATTTCCTTTTCTTTTCAGCTCCTTTTAGCAGCTTTGTTTTCTGCTATTAGTTTTTAGCTGATTGATAGATTCCAAGATTCCCCTTTGCTTCTGAATATCCTCGCCCTCATAACAGCTAATGAAGATGGAGAAGCCCCTTCTGGTTGTTGTGTGGATGCTTTTGTTTTCCTCAAAGCGCCTTTGTGATACGGTAGCTAAAACTGTAACATGCAAACCAGGTACCTCAGTTCAAACTATAGGATCTTTGGATCTTTTTCTTTCAAATTGTGGATTGTTTCCCCCTTTTTTTTTTTTTTTTTTTTTTCTTCTTCCTCTATTGGCTAATGAATAGGTCCGTTCCGCTGCCAAGCGGGTGGGTTTCACTGATGGATGATTATGCATTAAGAGATCCTTACCCATTTGTGTTTTAATTTATTTCAGCGTACTTAGATGTAGTTCACGTTTAGGTATCTGCACAGGTGACATTTTATGAAGAGGTTCTAAGCAATAAGCTTGCACTGATGGTGAATATCTGCTGGTTTTATTTGGCTTCCCCGTTTTGAACTTATTATTTGTACTTAAGTGGGCTTTAAAATCTATTAATACCTTGGCAGATTAACCCGAAATTCTTTAGTGGAGGCAAAATTTCCAAGGATCTTGCTGCTAGATAGTTGCGTAGCCCACAAAGCCGGTCACGCAGTGTCATCGTGCTAGGAGTAGCTGCACAAGGTCCCCGTGCATCTCCTGGCCAGGTGTCCCAGGTGGAGGACGGGGGCCCAGTCCTCACCAAGCCAAGATCTGATTGCGGAGGTGGTGACATGGTGCAGCTGAGCAATATTCCCAAATACGGGATTCATTCCTTGCACTTCCTGAAGTTTCTTTCCTCTTACGTTGTGTTGTCCACGCTGTATTAGGCAGTGCTGGTAGAAAGGCTGCAGGTGTTTCAGCAGCCCCTGAGTATGGCTTACAATGGGGCTCGTTTTTGCTCTCTTTTGACCCACGTGGGAGCAAACACACGGATAGATGTTTTCTTCCTTTTGAGATCCAAGATCCAACCTTTCCATGCTTACTGCTTGCCTCTGCCCTTGAATTTGACTTGAGGTTTTTCTCCCCCTTCTTGTGTACTGCAAATTCACCTCTCCAAATTGCAATTTTGGTGCTTCTGGTAAATGAGTCCTTCCAGTTTATTGCCTTGTCACTCTGTGTTTGGAGGTTCCTCCACTAACTTTTCCTTTTGGAAGTGCAGGCATCTTGCTGCTACGTTCAAGGCTCTTCATAGTTTATCCTTACTTGTCTTAGGCAAACTCAGTGTCTTACTAGAAGGTCAACCTTGACTTTCAGACATGGCACTTTCAGGCTTCCTTTAGTATCTGATCTTTTTTGGGGAAACTCCCAGATACTTTCCTGTAGTTCTAGCTGTATTCTCTTCTCAGCTTCCCTGATTTTATCTACTTCATTATGTATAAAATAACCTGCTACCTGCTGATATGATGTGATGATGTGATAGCAGCAATTACATTCTCTCTTAAATAAGGACTGTGCCTTGTATTTTTACACAGGTAATGAAGCGCCATAAATACTTGGAGGGAACTCTGCTGAGACAGAGACAGCCCGGGTTGTCTATAAAATATGTACAATCTATCAAAAATATATATGAAAATTGAAATTGCTATTAGTATTTTAGGACAAGCTTCAAGTTAAACTTTTCTTTAGCAACACCATGGTTTGGGATATCAGGGTTTTGGATATCATTCTACAAATCCCCTTAATAAATACTTGATTAAGTTTTAGTAGTAAATTATTTATGTTAAGTTTTGTAGAATTTACTGGAAAATGCTAGAAAATGCACTAGAATGCACATAAAGTCATTTAATAGAGTAAAGATTTAACGGAGATAATGATTCGAAGTGTATTTGGGTTTAATATATATGAAGTGTTTTAGAGGAACCAAGACATGTTTGGAACTTAGAGAATAAGAAAATGCAAGTGATCACTGAAGACGTAAATATCCCCTGTGTTGGGTGACCCTTTTTGCAAAGGAGCCACTGATCACTTGTTCTGGCTGTTTATTGTGGATTTTCAGACGACACAGCCCGTGGGAAGGAGTCAGAGACATCTCTGTGCATCTAATTCTCCCATTAGTGTCAAGAGCAATTGGCAGTTTGGCTGGCAGAACAAGTTAACGTAGCCTTGAGCGCTGCTGAGTCCTCTCGACTCCAGGAGTGCTAGATGTGTCCAGTTGACTTTGGAGCACTAGTGTCTATGCAGAAAAGTTATCCTTGCTTCTCAGAGAGAGAACACCACAGCAGAACAGAGCTCCTGAATGCAAGGTTAAGGTATGGACTCCAGGGCCTAGGCTGCCTTTCTTAATGGATTCAATGCAGGAATGGGTTTGACAGCCCACCTTGGAAGGAGGTGAAGAGGAATGAGCCTGAGGCCATGTAATCAGCACCAACACAGGGCTGATTATTCTGAGACTAATCCCAGCTAGCTTGATTTGTCTGCGTGACGCAAATTTTTAAAATCTGCGCTGTAATATAACATTTCACATTTCACATTCTTTGTGGGTTTCAAACGTTCGGAGAGCTGTCATGGTGTTTTTTTTTTTTTTTTTTAATTGACACTTAAACATAAGTATAGCAGGAATTGCAGTAGGAAAGATCATCTGGTCAACAGCTTGGGATGGGTGGAATTGCCATCCCATCTCCTTGTTGTTCTCATTATAAAAGGAAAGCTTCTACTCTAAAGTACTGTAGACCTTGAGGACAAGTCAGGACCATGTGAAGCTCCGTGTTGGTATCTGTGAAAGATGGCTGAAGGACAAGTTAGTCTTTACAGCAGTTATAACCCAACTGTGTATAATTCAAGAATTAAAAGTGAAATGAAGCAAAGACTTTTAATTATTTTTATTTACTTATTTTGCTGTAAGAGTAGTGGAACTGTGGCTGTGTCTTCAATGCGTGGGTTGATTCTTCCTTCTTTTTGAATATTTGATTTGAAAATATTTCCACTTAGGTACCAGTTCCTGGGACCCAAACTGAAATATGCATGCACAAGTTCATTGTGTGTAACCGTGCTATAA
Source organism: Tinamus guttatus (assembly GCF_059628265.1). Taxonomy (NCBI): domain Eukaryota; kingdom Metazoa; phylum Chordata; class Aves; order Tinamiformes; family Tinamidae; genus Tinamus; species Tinamus guttatus. The sequence goes on along the minus strand of NW_028289684.1, from coordinate 2,239,686 downwards.
AATCTTAAGGCAAAAGGTGAAATTAAGCTAACTGGTCTGAGGAACAGCAGCATGGAGGTGGGGAAAACAAGGGCATCTAATGGATTCAAGTGATAAAAGATTCAAAAATTATTTTCCAGGTAGCTCCAAGGCACTTCCTCCCTGGTGCCTGAAACCTAATATACTGATTATTATTATTACTATTATTTCTTCATCTTGGAATTTTGGATACAAAATGCTCATGTAAATGAACTAGCATAATGAGAATGAATACATTTTCATACTAATTATTTCTTTTTTCTTGTCTTTAGGTGGTTGCTCATTTGATGAGCACTACAGTAACTGTGGTTATAGCGTGGCTTTGGGGACAAATGGATTTACCTGGGAGCAGATTAATACCTGGGAAAAGCCAACGATGGACCCTGCTGTTCCAACTGGTGAGTAGGAAACTTCAACAACAGGGCAGAATTTTTACCAGCGTTATCAATTGTGAGGATCAACTATTAGCTCAAATGAATTTTATTCAGTGCTGAGAAACTGATTTTTGTGTTCAAAATAATTTGGCAACAGAATCATAAATGTGGGATGGCTTTTTAGTGTCAGTCACTTGATGTCTTTTGATGTCTTTGCTAAATTTCGGAAGAGTTTAGTTTAGAATACTAAAGTTAATGTCTTAGTATATTGGCTTTTCAGAACTTTAAGTTTTCATATGCAAGAAAAATATTTTCCACAGAGGGAGTTACCAGAATATCTAAGTTGCTAACATATATTGAGAACATCCAGCAACATCTTCCACAAGGTACTTGAAACATTCTCTGGAGATGTCCTAGTAATGATGTTTTCTGGAAGTTTTGTTTCTCACTGGAAATGAACATTGTGTGCTAATGTGTATGGGGATAAATTCTCTATCCTTTCTAAAATACTGTGGAATGCTGTGTTGGAAAAGAACTTGTTTTTTAGAAAGTTCATTAAGATTTTTCTAAAATTTCTACTTCACCTGCTGCTTTTGTGACCTAAAATAACAGAGCGATCTCTGTTGAAGTCATTCATATAATGGCAAGCAGCACTGACCAGCCATTTAAGATTTTGCTTTCAATTCTAAGAAAAGATGGATTTGTTTCAGTTAGTGTCTTGCACTCTGAGAAGCATGAGCAAAGTTGCAGAATCAACATGTGTAGTGCTCAAGAGGTACTTTTACCCCTCTGTTTCCTGGGAGGAGAGATGTGAAGTTGCTAAGTGCCTGTTTAGGTCAGAACGCGTATCTGATAGAACAGCCTCTCCCTGCTGTAGCTATTGGCAGAGAGCTGGTGGTACTAGAGTTGTCAACAAAAAACTTGCATGCAGGGCACCAAGCTCACTGCGACTTCCCCATTACCGGGAGTCAGTGCAGCTTTTGTGTCATGTCTTTGATGAGAAACTGTTTGGAGCAAGATCTTTCAAAGCATACAACACCTTGTGTCACTTGATCTGGCCCGGCTATCCTAAAGTTAATGGAAGTTAACTACTGCTTTCTGGTCTCAGCTGTGTTCATTCCAAATGTGTTGCCATCTTAGTGAGGGCATTTTTGTCCCTCTGGTACTGTAGCATCCTGCCTTTGTGTCATACTCCCTTTTGCCAGTGCACCTAGCCAGAGAGACAGGGCGGATTTTTGAATTAACTGGTCCCAGAACACTGTGAAGGACCAAACATGAACGATTTTAAGACAAATTGGAAGGCAAGAAATAAATGGAAAGGCTTGCATGGCCTGGAGGAGCTTGATGTCAACTCTAAGTGTTAATGTGAGTCTAACTTCAGGCACCTGGGGACTATACGACAGTGTGTTACTGTCCTAATCTCATTAGAACCACAGAAAAATAACAAAGAATGGTCTGAAATGGCATGCTAAAAAAACAAACCTACACAAAACCCCGAAACCATCAGTAACAAAACATACAAGGTATTGTGTATGCCTCACAGGGCTTTCAGAATTAATCCTTCTAAAACTAAGCAAATACAGTAAGTTATATGATCTTCCTTTTAATACTTTAATTTTATCATATCTTATAGCAGCCCTAATTATTAAATGCATAGGGGTCTCAAAGCAGCTGTGAATTTAATAATGTTGGACCTAAAATAAGAAATGCAGGAATTTTTTTTGTGTACTTAGAAATATGCATCAGGTGAATCTGCGAACCACCTGGAAGATGCTGATAAAGCAATAATACCTAAAGAAACTTTGGGAAGTGTGAATGGAAATGACTCAGTTCCTCATATTGCCAGACTATTCAATTCATGTAGAGCAAGAGAACATTGCCTGCTGACAATATGAACGGATGCCTCCAGTAGCAAACATGGTTTTGAGCACTGTTCACATGGCACTAGCCTTGAAGTAAATTATTGTGGTCAGTTAGATTGCCTCGAGCTAGCAGAAACACTAGAGCTGCTGTTGGGAGTCTGTCCTGTTGAACATAAGTGGAATACATTTTCTTTGTATTGACTGCACCCTAAAAATCTGTTTTACAAAGATAAAGGATATTTACTTCAAACTCACCTAGTAGTAAAGCCACCTAAATAAACTCATGATTGACACATTCTGCTCCTGCAAGTGGGGACACCTTTAAAACTGGAGTACCGGACCAGTGGGAAAATGCAATTTTCCATTACACCTGATTTCTTTGCAGCAGTGGAAAGCAGCAGGGGGTTCCTCTACGGAGCTGCAGCGGTTAGAGGTGGTATCAGAGATGCTGGTGAGCTCACCATGCTCTGGTGGCCAGCGCTAGCCAGGAGAGCTCCTCTCCTTTGGGGAGTGGGGAGCCAGAGAGCCAGGTTTCATAGGGTCCTGCAGAGGTGGGCAGCGATGCAAAGCACCTTGCAGGGATACTTTTCCAGCAGGAAATATAATAAAATGCTATGTTGTGGAATCCTGAGAGTGGAAATGGTGGGGAAAAACCCTGAATGGGCCTTGAATTAGTTGAAAGATACTAAATAAGTCTGCAGCGCAGCCTGCTGGGGGCTGTGGGCAGGAAGCGGGGCCTCCACCCGGCCTGGTCGGCCTACATTAACATTTCCCTCAGCGCTATTTTCCTCTGTAAATGTGTTGCCTTTCAGAAGCACCAGCAGGCCCCTTTGAATTCAACCAAGCCACAGAATTCTGCCCTCCTGCATACTAATGATAATATCTCACACGTCTTGCAGTGCTTTTCATCGTTAGAGCTCAAAGTGCTCTTCAAAGGAGGTCAGTGCCACGTGTGCCAGCTGAGTCTATAGTGTCTGCTGCCACCCTGCCACAGAGGTCTCTGCCCAGGGACAGCTCTCTATTCTCAGTTGTTTTTTTTCTTTTTTCTTCCTTTTTTTTTAAAAAAAAAAATTAAAATGTCCTGAAAAGAGCAATTAAAATGCTCCATTAGCAATGGAGCTAGTTTGCAGGCGATTTGTTTTACATCTTTGCTAGCAAATAGGCTGCTTTTTGTGAGTTCTATAATTTATTCCTCAGGGCCGGAAGCAATGTTAATTGGAGGATTAATAACCAAAATATTTTGTTGTTTTGAATAAATACCTCAAAAATCAGGAGATGAAAGGTGAGTAGCCAGTCTCCTGACTTTGAAACTGTTGTTCCATGTCTTTATATAATAGCAGGAGAGATTATAGCAGGATATTCTTTAACAGATGGGTGTTTATTTGAACCCAGACAGCCTTACCGATGAGTGTTCTCCATCCTTTTGGCTACTTATTCCAGTAACCGTTTGAGTTGCAAAGTTTCTCAGTCTCCATTTTTCCCTCATTTTTTCCTTCCTTCTTCATGTTGCAACATTGCAGTACTCCAGGCACTGTGGACCTGCCTGCCCTTGCTGCAGTTGTAAGAATAATGTTCATAATGAAAGTATTTAACATTTGCATGTTCAAAGCACTTTACCAGCATTTACTAATTAACTCCAATGGAGACCTAACCAGGGCTGACTTGATTGGAGTAATTACTTTAATTGTATTAAATATGATCCCACTCTGAATACCAAGCCGTTATGCCACGTGCCTTTCTGCTGCAGCATTCCTCAGTGCTAGATTCACTGTTAACCTTGTGGAAAATGTCACTAAGTTTTAGTGTTTTTGTGAGATTATTTCTGTGGCATTTTTCAGTAGAAGACAACTAATATCCCACCACTGGTTCTGAAGCCCACTGGCATGTGTGTTTGTGCTTCCCCTGGTTGCAGTGGAGCTAAAGGATTTGACCTGTTTTCTATTGCTCCAGAAGGCGCTGGTAGGTTAGTAGCAAATGGATAATAAACTACGTAGCATAGTATGTGAGCTTGGAGAAGGAGTCCTGTAAACGGTGGACGCCTGGAGATGGTCAGCAAGGTTAAGGCACAAGTGGGTTCCAGGTTGCTTACGTGCCTGTACTCCATATTCAGGTGAGATGAACCCAACTCGGGAGTTGGTGAGTGTGTGCAGCTCCTCATTTTCCTTCAATACATTGTGGTACCTCACCGAAAATTTATGGCAGATTTTTCTTCGCTGTTGTGGCAGATGTGAGGGCTGGGGACCTTCCCCTTATCTAGCTGTGGGTATGTTTGTGGGTTCTAGTGGCTGGAGGGCTCTCTGAGCTGCTTGCTGGAAGGAAGAACAGAAGGGTTATCATCATTAGCATTGCTTCGTGAAGTACCCAGTTAGCTGGTGAATGTCAGAGGCAGGATGTATATCTGAGTACCAGATGGCTAAATTCTACCTGGACTCCACTGAACTGAGTGAAGTTTAATGTTAGTCTAATGGATCAAATGTTCTTCTGTCACCTTCCTCTCCATGATGAGTGACACCATGGAGTTAGTGTGAGTGAATAATTACAGAGCAGCCCTTACTGAGGAAGGGAAGATGACAGCCTTCCATCTATGCCCACAGGATTCTTTAACTTAACTCACAAGGTCAGTGAACGTAAAAATAATGTTAACTTTTACAAGGGACAGAGAGCCTTGGTGCACGGGTCAGATATTTGTTGTCTATTTTCCTTCAGGCTGGCAAAAAATGCCAAGAGGAGTTAAATACAACATTTATAAATTTGAAAGGCAATGCAATAAAACTAACATTTTCTTCTGTCTGAGTGTATTAATTTTTACTTACAAGAAAATACACCAACAAACTTGTTAAAGGAATAAATTAAAAACCAACTGTGTGTATGATGAATCATGATCCAATTTTGTCTGAGATGGAGAAAGAAATTTGACTCAGCTGCGTATATTATTTTTTCCTTTAAAAAAAAATCAAGGGAAATTACTAAGGATGTGGGAAATATGTTTCTTCAGTCTTTCACTGCCGTACAAGTAAATAGATTAGTCTGCGGTTAGGAAATGAACTAAAAGTCATTTCTTAGCTTTCAAGTTCTAGGCAAAATTGGATCTCTGGATGATTTCCAGAGCGCGTTGATTTTGGTCTTTGCTGTGGAGCCTCATGTCTGTGTTTGGGGGTTGCTTTTTATGGTTGCAGTTGTAAATATTTTTTTTCATTTTTCTGAAATTTAATCCTGAATTTGCTTGAGTTTTGGGAGTTGATTTCTTATTTTCCCTGTTTTATTTTAGTGGATGTGCATGGGAAAGTTGTATTATCGGTCAAGTGTACTGTTCTGGCCTATTTAGCAATGAAGACTGGGGAGAGATGCATATTTGCAAGTAGCTAGAGAAGGCTTTACTGGGTGGCCTTCAGTTGCTTCCCTATTCAGTAGCATCTCCAAAAACATTATTATGATTGATTCCGTAATTGCTGCCAGAAACCCAGCAACTAAATCATAGTTGTGTTAGAATACGATCGGCGGCTTCCTGCCAGGAAAACCAGCAGTGAAGCTCCAAGCGGTTGTTGCTTCCGTTGCACAGAACTGCTTTCAGAAAGGTAGCTGGATGGGGTTGTTCCTACGGGCTGTTCATATCCTCAAACATCTGCGCGTGGCCTCGTGTTCTGTGTCACAGCACTGGGCAGTACTGCTGCTCTGCGCGCAGGCCTGGTGCTTTTGAGCACATGGGCTATATGAACAGGGATGGGCTGACAGAAGTGCACGTGAAGGAAGAAACCTGTAAATTAAGAATCTTAAAAGAAAGGCAGACATCTCCAGTGAAGTAAAATGCAAGATATTGACTGTTAATTAAGTGCATTTACCCCTGTTGAGGCTTTCTGCTGGAGGGTAACTACATCTCAGGTTTTTAATGTCTTGTCATTTGCATTTGGGAATGTAAAACAGAATTTCTTTGCATGTACCACAGAGAGGTCAGCAGAAGCAGGTAGCCATGTAGATTTGGTACATGAAGATTTGGTGCTTCGGTACTGAAATCAAGCTTGCTAAGGCTACTTAGCCTTCCCTGAGCGTCCATGGTATAAAAAAAAAAAAAAGTTATAAAGGGAGTCTGAAAGGATGACTTCTCAAAATATGTTTAATGACCCTGAGGGGATTGCTGTTGGCAGGGAATACGTGTAGTTGCTGCACCTTGATGTGCTGGATTGGACACCCGAACTGTTGTCAGTCTCTCTCTGATCCTGCTCTGTGAGGTGAGCAGGAGCGGGGGCTGTTGGGGAACGTCAGGGCCTTTCCATTAGTGCGGCCGTCGCAAGTAACGCGGCCGCAGCGCCGGCGTCGCGTGGAGGCCGACAGGACGGTCAACGTCCGCGCTCTGCCGCTGCGGATCCAGCGCTGGAGCCGCTGGAATAGCTCTCGGCACCCCTTGGTTCGAATGGGAGCTGAGGACTCGCAGCATTTTAGGACCTGTTCTATTTCTTTGTTAATCTGTTAGTTTGAGTGCTATTAGGGCCCATTGTCCAGATGCCAAGGGTGTTAGGGCTGGCTCTTGCTTGGGAGCCAAGTTATGGCAACACGAATGGAAAAACATTTCTCCTTAAAAGCTTGGAAAGCTTCAAGAATTGGGGGAATACAAGGAAAAGAGGATCCTTTTCATGTAAGGAACTTGATTTAACTATCTTCCAAGTAGAGAGTTTTTTTTTTTTAATCATTAAAGTAGTTTAAATTCTTCAGAAGGAAATATGATTGCCTTGAAATAAGGTTACTCTGTGGAGTAAACTTTGAGACTAAGATCTTTTGCTCTAAATGCTTATTTTGTGGAATTTCTTTCTATGATAGGGGGATGATTGATTGTAGAGCCTTGTCAAGTGTGTTGATGTGAATTTCCAGCTTTTCTCAGGTGTTTATGTTGGGTAGCTGTTGCATGTTATTTACTTAATGCTAATTATTTGCCATAGTGAATACACTTCCTCAGTGCTCACTGAGGTGACTGGAAATCTTTCCACCAGTGGATGGGGATTCATAACAGGCTGTGGGCACAGTCTAGATTTTCAAATATTTTAATATTTAATTAAAAGCTTGCAAGTTGTCTGGAATAGTATTAACATTACCTGTTCACTGGTTCCACTGAGAATACTTATAATCCCTGGGAAAAAGCAGGTCATTTCTTAGGCTTGGGATATATTAGCATTTGCTATTCTCAATATCAGATACTTAGTGTGTATAATTTGAAAGCAAGTATTTTTTATGTGCCAATATGTATATTTTTCCTGAACTTATTTGCATATATATAAAAAAGAAGCTGGTAGCAACAATGCATAGATATTCTCATGGGGCAAAATAATGTATGCATCTCCTGTATCAGGCAATCCAACCTCCTCTGTAGCATCCACCTCTTTTAGGAGGTGGTGGAAGCTGTTGTAGTTGTATTCCTTTAGGATAGAAGTCCTAATATTACAAATTATCACTTGTTTGCAGTATTGACTAGAAAAATAAATGCAATTATGTTTATGAATGTTGAAAATTAAGCAAGATAAAGCAATTGAATGTGTCTGAGAATCTTTTCCAGTGAAAAGCTGCATTCACTGAATTCTCATTGGCGCTTTTTCTCGCTGTCGCGTTTCGCGATGTGAGCGCTGAATTGAATGAACAGCTGTGGCAAAATGGCACCGCCAAGTTGCAAGGAATTCACAGGGAACTGAGACGTTTCATTCCATAATACGAGCTGTGCTGAACACTAATTACTTTGAGAAACGGTTGATTTTTTTCCTTTTATTAGCATAATCTCCATGAATACAGTTCACAGAACAGAAAGGTGTCTGGCCCTTGTTTGCAGCACTTGCACTGGTAGAGTGGGGTAGGAGCAAAGTCTCTGACGCTGGAGGGTTTACATTTCTAGGCATGGAGACTGGCTTTTCTTTTAGTCTTCCGCTTTAAATTTGCTTACAGTGTGAGCCTGAGGGTAATATGAAGGGAATGGCAGTGGTGTTCTTCAGGTTATTCTAAGGAAAGTTGGATAGGAAGGTTTCAACGTGTAACTCAGGCAGCTGAGAGCCTCCTTGGTCTGTCTGATTCTTCTCAGTCAAGCATGTTGTTCACACTAAAGATGGGCCAAATCCCTTTGATCTTTGAAAATGCCACCTCTTGCCTTGCTAGGGATGTTGTCTGAATCAGGCTGTAGTCTCAACTGGTGTTTTATCCACTTTTCTCACTGTGCCTGTATTGCAGATGTAGTGGCAGAAGATGTGGAAATGAGCTCTCAGAAATGAGCTAAAAGAACCACCTTACAGGGAATGCAAGTGGTCTATCCTCTTCAGAATCTGGAAGTGCAGATCCATTTCTTTCAGTTCAGGAATTTAATATGCTTTAGAATAAGTATTTTATGCATTGAAAGTTTGTGCAGTAACTCTCTTCTTTTGTTTTCTATTATACCACCATAACACCCAAGTTTTGACTCACTGAGCAGTGTGGTTAGTGGTTATCACAGGGTAATTTAGTGACACCTCCTTATAAGCCAGTCTGTTTCATAAATTCCTATCTGTTTGCTATTAAGATTCTCTAAGACTTTAAACTTTCAAAAAGTTCGTTTTCACTCTATTTCTCTCTGTGATCAGTATGTATAAGAATTGTTTTTTTCCAGTGCTAGCTTCATCTTTAATCTGCCATAATTGCTCTAGTGAAGATCTGTGTGTGAAGAATCTTAGCAGTAAAATCCAACTCACCTTCTCCCTCTCTCCTTCCCAAACCAGGCTAAAGTCAGATTGTTGTAAAAAATACCATAAGCTAAGTTAACTTCCTGCTAAACTTGATGCATTCTAGGGTGACTGAGTGAAGATAGACCAGAGATGACTTTGTGCATTCTTGTGGCCAGTTTTAGTACTCCATCTCTCCTCAGCAGACAAATGTCTTTCCCCCCGTTAAATTTTATAGATTTAAGTTGTTTAGCCGTACAGTTATGGGAATATTCAAAGGAGGAATCATAACCAGGAAAAGTGTTCAGCTTAGTTCTCATTAGCTGTTCATCTAGAACAGATTGCATAGGATGATCTTCTGGAGTGTGTCTAATTGCTGCAGCATGGTAGCTTAATGGGGACACATTTATAAGCTTGTTTAAGTGCATCTGTGCCAACTGACCTCACAGCTTGGTGTGCAGTGATTCGGCTCTAGAAAGTAGATTTTAAATATAGGATCTCATTTGTATGGTTCCTTTTGAACTTGATTCACTGTTATGCACTTGTTTGATTTTTGTATGGCATCTGGCAACACTGTGATACTCGAGCTCTTCACCACCCATCCCATTCACCGCTCCCAAATATTTGTCATTCTTCAATCTGCTTTTCAAAGCCTGGACAGTCTATTCCTCTCCATTTCTGCTTCTCTGTTTTCTTGCATCGCAAGCTTTTCTTTTCATTGAATATCTGTGTTCCTTATTTTATCTAGGAACTAAGCTTTCTTCCTTTCCTCAGACACATTTTTACCGAGAAAAAAAAAATCAGATGTTATCATAATTCAGCACTTGAGCAGCTCGGACTGGAAATGACACTGTTCTTTTTCTCAAGACCTTTCATGTCCCTTTCTCCCTTGTTTGTTCTGTAGCTTCATCCTTTGAGATTCCCTGTTGCTCACAGCCTTGAGGCCAGTGGAATGTAGATCTGTAAAGCGGTTCCTTCCAGACTAAGAAAACAGACATTCACACTACTTTGCAACTCTGTTCAGTTGCTGCAGAAAGCATCCCTCCACCTTGTACCCTTTAGGTGAGAAACAGGATTTCAAAAGCTAATTTGCTTGTTTTCATCGCATGGCCTTAATTCTGTAAGGGAGAGAAGATGAGTTAATGTAATTTAATTTTACTCTTTGAGAAGAAGGGAGATCGCTTGGCCAGCTGCTGCCCTGAGCAAACAAGGGTGCAAGATAAGCTCTGAACGTTATCAAGTCTCTCAGCAGAAGATGCTAATGAACGTGGTTGGGAGATTTCTGAAACTTTGGGCTTTGTTATTAATTAGCGTGTGGCTCCAAACCGGCAAAGCAGGCTGAGCTATAACTAAGCCACTATAAAACAAGTGCTGTTACACACAGGGCTTCTACCATCCCTGGTATTTTTGGGCAGGGCGGTCTGCAAGGATGTATATTTGAGCTGATTTGTGAAAACACAGGAATTTTATCGACTTGATTAGTTTTTAAACATGCTTTTGACATGTTTTCGCACTGTAATCTAATCTCTTCAAGCTTTTGATTTGTGTATGCTTCAATTGTGTGTTTGACAGGAAGCCTTTTCCTCCCAAATATTTGAGCTTCTAACACATAAGGTAAGAAGCATCCCAAAGCTTTGAGTGCTCATACCAGATTTCTCCCTCTAACGGACTTGATTTCTAAGGGAGCTTGTTGCAATCTAGACCAATACCTCAGGACTCTTAAACTAATCTTTCTCCAAAATAGATTCACTCTGCTCTTAAACTAGGAGTTTTCAGTCAGATTGCCAGTACTGGCTTTTAAGACAGTTTCGTATCAGACACATTTAAAAGAGCCAGCCACCTTTTTATGTTTTTCCTGGAGGCGATGCCTCAGACTCCCCCAAACGTTCAGTCATTAGAGTTTTTTATCTCCGCTTCCACCTTTCTCCTTGCTCCGCAGCCCTGGTGTGAGAGCTGCCTTGTCAAGAAATCTAGAGATCTCACAAGAAAATAAAGTGCACAGTGTTGGCCAAGACAGTTTTTAGCCATGCATGTTCAAAACTATAGTACATATTTGAAAAATTAGGGAGCTTTTTAATGATTGCGCTGCTTTACTTTTTCCAGAGGTTCCCATGCTAGGAATAAGCAGTCTGTGCTGTGTGTGTTTTTACTTGACTGTGTTCCATGTGGAGGTGGGACAGACTGACAGACACCGCCTGTCTTCTGAAAAATAAAACCAGGCAGGACTTCAGTTACAGACTTGCTGTTCTCCCCTGTCTTTAGATCCCTAGCAGGAGTCAATGGCTTTCCTAAGAGAAGAGTCTTTTGTCACAGTGTTTGGGCGAGCTCATTGCTGCCCTGTATTGCAGCCTGAGCAGGGCATGGGGAGAGAATCAATCATCTGTGGAACAGCACGGAGTGGAGGGCAGGGTGTACAGTACGTTAAATTAGCTTACTCAGATTGGGGTTTATGACTGTATCGAAATGAGAATTTCAGTGCATCTCTCTCCCTGCATTCCAGACACTCTTCTGTCTTCATACCCATTTTTGCAGATACTCAGTCTGTTATGGGAAAAGCTCCACTTAATTTCATCTTTAAGAATCTGTTACCCTGACAAGCATAGGTCCAGACTGCAACTTCATATCTATTCTGGACTATTGTTAAACCAATGTATCAGGTGCCTGCAGTTTTGGGAGGCTTTACTTTACATTTAGCCCTTCTCAGACATCTCCCTAAACAAGGAGATCAAAATGTTTAGTGAAAATCTTGGTGTTGGTACAAAGGCAGGTCTGCACTGCTCAAAAATCATGTAAATTAGATCCAAACACTGATCCATGACAGCTTTTTTAGCATCGCTAATACTGAGAATTATTTTGGCTTTTATGTTCTATCAGCTACCCCTTTAGCTTCCCATTTCCTTTTGTGTGAGAGAGATTTAAGAGACAGATGAATCGCCAATATCCTTCCTCTGAAATAGAGATCATAATAAGACAAAGTATTGCATCAGATCTTCTGAAGGACGACTCCTAATCTTCATTTAAGGGAGGAAAACAAGCTAGGAATGTTTCTAAATGCTTCACCTGAAACTTGCTGTTTCTTCAAGTTGAAATTGGTTCAGTGATTCTCTCCCACACCATCTTCTTTATTCTTCAGATACCAAATCCAATCCTCCCACCTGCTTTTCCACCACACTTTCTTTTTATTGCTCCAGAAGTAGAGGCAATAAGTAATACCTCATTTGATGATGAAAATATCTAAAATCCTCTTAAACTAAACTCAGACATGAAATCTGAGCAGGATGCCTCGGGGTGACAAACGTACCATGTAAAACCCCGTGCAGAATCCAGAGGGCTATGGCAGACTGTTTCCCTGAGCATGAAAGCTACGCTGTGTCCTTATGTATGTGCTTCCATACACCTGCTTTTAGAGAAAGTGATGAAAACTTGTCAGCCTTGGAGCCTATTCCGTACTTTATTTAATAGGTGTTCTTAGGACAATGATTAAGCCTTTTCAGTTTACCTACATTTACTCCTGGAAATTCATTGACTGTGGAGCTGTCTCACTGCTTGAGCTAAGAAAAGTTGCTCTTTGCTTTTGTACCTCTCTTGGTTGTGAAACTTGGGCCACGCTGAAGCCTCCTTGTGCAGCTGTGGGAGAAAAGGAATTCTGCAGTTGAATTAGTAGAGCTGTGGAAGCTGTGCTGAAATTTGCAATTAATTTTTTTGCCATTGCCTCATGCCTCAGCCTGAGATCCAAACACAAACGTGCACTTTTCCTCACACCACACATGATAATGTTCTTACAAAGTGATTATGTTTTCAAAAATAAATGCATAATCACTGTGGCCTTCAGGTTGCTGTCTCTAATTGAAAGTTTGCTGCAAAATCTCTCTTAACCAGGACAGTGTAAGCATTTCTATTGTAATTATTTGCTTTTAGCCTAAATTGCCAAGGCAATATGATGCTATTCTGGTGGCTACAGTTATACTGATATGAAAGCTCTAAAAATCCCTAAATGAATATTAAAAAGCCTTTTTGTTTTTAGGAGGGGGGATGCTGGTATAAGCTCAGCACCAGTCAATCAACATTACAGTAATCTGACTGAAATTTTGCTATGAATGTAAATGAGAAGCCATTCTGTTCTGAAAGCTTCAGCTAATATAATTAATTGCGTTCATTTTTGAGGTGATGTCTTGCTTGTTTGTGGAAATGTGCGGTGGGAGATGGAATTAAAAAAAAGTCTGGAAATTTCATCAGTGATTACAAAAGAGATAGTGATTTACTAATTGCCTTTTGCCATTTCCTGACAGTTTGCATCTCTTATTAGCCAAACAATCTGCCTCAAGTCACTGAAAACATTTGTGTGTTGAGAAATCAGGGTAAATATCCTATGAGTAATTGCCGAGCTGTAAATTTGTCCTTTTTTTTCACGGGGGCTTAGATTTCTCCCCTGTGGTTGTGGCAAGCACAGCCGTTTACACAGCACAGCCTCAGGTGAGCGCCTGGGCTCGAGACTTGATGCGAGATGCGTGTAGAGCAGAACGTGGTTGAGAGGAAACCTGTGTTGCTGCGTTTGTTGGAGCAGGGCCACGCCAGCTTCACTGCTTTTAACATTTGGGCTCTGGAAACATGAAAAAGCAACAGTTAGCATCAGCTGAGCGAAGGCACGCGTTCCCCTATTGCTCACTTACCCAAATACAGCCCATCCTCCAAATTAAATGAGCAGGTTTTGACTTAACCCTCACGGTCAGCTGGTTTATCTGCAGTAGGGCAGTGGCCCACCTGGTGGATGGCTCCTGGTTCCTTTGGTTCTTTACTGGCATAGGGTTTGTTGTGTAGTTGACACTCCTGGGGATAGTATTTGATCTATTTACAGGTGTGTAGACTGAAATGTATAAAAGCAGGTGTTTCTTTTGAAATCCAGAGTTCTTAGAGTTCTAAGGGGAACATTTCTTTTATGAACATGAACAGTTGGGTTTTCCTCTCCAAAACAGAGAACCTAGTCTCTGAATCAACACATGATAAGACTTTCAAGGACCCTTTTAAAAAAAAAAAACTATTTGTATGCAAAATACATTTTTGACAGTTACACTTATTGCTCTTACGTTTAAACGTTGTGCATTCCACAACTGTAGGACTGCTCAAATACTGTGTATCCCTTATGTCAGAAAGTGCAAAGAAAATTTTTAAAAATAAGAGGAAAAAAAAACTGCTGGTGCTGATTGAGAGATGTTCTGTAAAGGCCATGTAGCTGTAGTTAAATACTCTAATTTCTAGTAGTAAGTGTGGTTATCGTAGCATGGCTTTTGAGTGGCCACAGGAGGACACAGGTAAACAGGAAGGTAAGGTTCTTGCCCTGCCTATGGCTTCTGTGGCTTAGCAGAGTATTTTATTTTCCAAGACTGTTATTTCAACATCTCTCAGTAGCTTAGAAGAGCCTATTAAAGACGTAGACTGTGAAGAAATACCAATTAGTTTTATGACTGCCTTTAATATGAGGCTTTTTCTGTGTTATCAATCATTACTCCCTGTCACAGTCTTTTAATAGGCAAAAGGGTTTTTAAATTTGTTCAGGAGGGGCGGCTTTTTTGTTCTCTTGGAAATGAAGCAAAGCTTATTCTGGGAGCAAAAGGGCACTGTTTTGTTTTTTTAACCTGATGTTAGTTGCAAAGCACCATAATTACTCTCTGATGTTCAATAAATGCTGGACAAGGTGATCCGTTGCCTGAAGACTTGGAAGCATTTACAGGGCCACTCACCAGCTGAGCTTAGGTCATGAAAAGCCATTATAAAAGTCTGATTTCACATGAAGCAATTTATTATAGCTATTTCTTTTTGGTGGAGGCCACTTCTGGCTTTATAAGATTGTCACAAATGCCTTTGATCAAATGGAGAAATTCCAAGACCGCAGTGTTTTCCCGAGTCGCTGGTGTGTTTTGCTGGCCTCTCTCTGCAGTAGGCCTGGTGCAAAAGCCGTTTGGGAAGCGTCGATGTTTTGTTGTTGATTCCGAGGTAAGGGGAATTGCAAAAGGGACATGGAGGTTGCTGCTCTAGAGTGCTAAGGGGCAGGAGTGATGGGGAGCTCAAAGAAGTCCCCAGTGGTGTCTGGATGAGGCAGGTGGGCAGAGGCCTTGGCTCTCCATCAGAGGTTGGGCGCCATGGACCTTCTGGATTACCCAGCATGGAAGCGTGTGCAGGTCTGGTCAGTGTGTAGAGTTAATAACGGTTAAGATCTGGCAATAATACTCTGTTCTTTCTTTTGTAACCCCCATGAGAGGGTATCTGGAACTCACAAGCATAAGTAACTACAGTAAGATAATTCAATGTATAGAGGCCTCCATACATCAAAGCACTTACGATGCAGTAAGGATAAGAAACTAATCCAGGGTACCATATCTTCATCTAACATAAACCATAAAGCAGATTTAGCTGTTCCTTTAAGTACAGAAAGTTAACAAATGTGGAGTGACATGCAGAGGAGGAGCTGTAGTAGGGGAGGGAATAAAAAGTTAGGAAGATTTCTTTAGTTTAGCTGGAGAAGCTTTGGAGAGCCAGAAATCTGCCCCACACTTAAAAGTGCATTGCTACTACAGGCAAATCCAAAGGAAGCAAACAAGAAATATTTGTTGTGGCTGGTGACTGAATTAAGAAATGAAATAATTTGCCTTTTGCAACTGTTTGGTGTCCCTCATGAGAGCTGTGTGAGGATCAAGATCAGAACCTACTTCTAATTCCAATGTGCTTAAAAATCTCCAAGAGGAACCTCCAGGAAAGAGGAGTAAATAAGCAGAAAATCTCGGAAGCTGAATGGAAAAGCTGAATGGGTTGGACAGTGTATGGAGAAAAGATTACAAGCTGCATATGCTGGTTAGGTGAGGATTAAATCAATTTCCTGTAGCCAGTTCCCTTTGGGAATAAGTAAATACATTTTACTGCATGACTGGTTCCTTTTCTAGTAGAAACACGTTCACCGTTTTCTTTCTTGAAATGTATATTTTTAATTAAAATCAATACCAAACATCAGCCCAGAAATAATGAGGTGTTAAATGAAGCTGCTCTGTGTAAGTGTAAGCAGTGTGTCAGGTTTCTGTGCCCTGGAAACATCTCCCGTGATATTTCTCAATCTGTGCAATACAAACATTGCCACGTGCTGTTAAGCAGGTCCGTGCAACACCACGTGGTATGGTCAGGTGTGATTAATTCTGTGAGAAGGCCTTAGTTTTTTTTAAGGAACAGCTTTTGTAAATAGGAAAAAGTCTTTGTGCAGCTTGTGGATGATTTGGTGGACGGAGCCGGGAGGGATGCTGTGAGCAGGGGCGGATATGGATGCGTGGCCTCGCACGGCTCTCCGGCGATGCTCACAACATTGCAGCCCCCAAATTTGGCTTCTCAGACTGTGCCCCTGTTGAGATAAAGGTGTGTCTGAAGGGAAACATCTTCTGCTATAAATTTACTCCATTGGCCCTTGGTTTCTCTGCTCTTCTTGCAGAGGTGTGGAGGAATGAAGTGGAATTAGTGCTCCTGGTTCTCTCTGCAAATCTTCTCCCCTCCATTGCAAGTTTGTGTGTCACCCATGTCACATTAAGTGGTGGCATTTGTTTAAGAACTCTAGAACTGTTTAGGACACCCACTGAACTCTGAATTCACCAATTATTTTTCTTCTAAATCTAAGCACTTGTTCCTAACACTTAAAGCCCTCGGGCACAGTTTTGTTAACGGTTGTGACTGTCACCCAGTTGTTTTTCTTTCCGGCCCAAATGAGCTGTCTCCCTTGAAAATTACAGGAGTCTCACATGCAGGAGGCACAGCTTTCAAATGTTAAACTAGATGGCAATTATCCCAAATTAGTCCCTCGTTTGCAATACTTCCATTTTTTTGGAGGTCGGGGTTATTATTATTTTTTTTTTAAAGCACTCGTGATTACTGTGGTTTGATATTTAAGGACTTCCTTGCTTTTGAACTGGTTGGAAAAGTCATGTACTGCTTCTTCTCTGTTGGAAAGACAGCAGAGACATACAGGGGTGGCATTTGGGTGATAGGAGATTTGGCAGCAGGGATATACAGGAGAGACCGGATTTGTTTCCATCCTGCATGGTTCCTTCGCCATCCAGCACCTAACCAGAGAATTCACAACCTGTTTTCCTATTCAAACAATCTGCAATATTTCTCTCCAAATGCCACATTTGTTGTACCCCATAGTACTTTGGTTTTGAAGCTTTTATTTATTTTTAATTGCTTTTAGAACTATGACATAGAACCCAAGTCAGGAGATGGGAGCCTTTCTGCTGGCTTGTTTAATTTATTGAGACTGAAATTGGACTGTGGCTCTGAGTGTGTCTGCCAAAAGGCCTTGATCTCTCCCTCCTTCACACAGGAGCTGTATTACTATTACTCCTAGTAAATATGAAGATTAAACAAACTTATCTTCATTTTATAGTGTTTTAAAACAAGAATCTCTCTTTGAGCATGAGAATGATACGGATTTTTTTAATGTGAATACTGATTTCTCAAAAATAGGAAAATAAAAAGGTACTCATATATTTTCTTCACAAAAAAGGAAGTCAGCTCAGGTGGTCCTGTAAAGCATGGAAGAAAATTGCTGCTTCCACAGTATCGTGCTGTCCTTGCTAGTTGCTCTGTGCTCACCCTGGCATTTGGCCTGCAAAGAGAAAAACAACCCATGAGGATAGTTCCGTTCCAGCACCTTTAGCATTATTTCTCAATTTAGGAAACTCATATGAGTATTTCCATGTATGTTTCTGTTTTATGAGCTTGTTCATTTAACTTTTCGTGTTCTGGCACACAAACCTTGAAGATGTTTGAAGCATGGCATGATATCAGAGGACCTTGATTAGAAAGCAGTTTGTGGAAGTGGGAGTCCTGCATAGATCCAGGCTTGCTTGCTGTCCATGTGAATCTGTGCTGTTGTATCTCTTTAATAAAAGTTTGTGTTATTTCCATATCGATTTCTACAGGAATATACAAGGTCCCTTGTCCTATACAAGGAAACAAGCCCTGAAAAATGCTGGGTCCTATGTCTGTCAAGGAAACAAAGTGAGTGTTGAGTTTTATTATTCAAGAAGATCAGCAATTCTCAGTTTCCTATCAGTTGCTTGCTAAAAGAAATAAAAAAGTTCTTTGCTATCAGATAAAGAAAAAAATGTGCGTCCTGAAGCAGGAGAACAGTCTGCACAGATCTCCTGTTCTTATTTGAGTACCAGCAGATGCTCCCTGGCTGAAGTAACTGGAATATCAGCCACAGTTTTGTAGCTACCACTCCAGAGAGAGATTATTAACTCTGGGATATGCATGATCAATCAGAGATATCAAATATATTTCTTTTACATGTAGCAAAGTCCACCTAATTGGCAAAATTTCATACATTTGGAAAAGTTCAGCTGAACTAGACCCCATCTCATATATCACGGTTTTCCTTTTTTTGGAAAACTATGTTCCGGTGCTGGATGTGCTCAGCTTTGTCTAATGCTTTGATAGAGGGGTGTGTGTGTGTGTTGTTTTTCCCCCCCCTTTTTTTTTTTCTCCTCCAATGACTTAAGAATCTCATAATAGAAATTGAAGAAATTCTTTTGGCAAGTGCTCAAAAGGTTCAGGTACTTAAATCCCTTAATGAAGTATAACTTTGAAGTGTAAGTCCTCTTAGTGTACTTTTCTTTATCTCTTAGCTACTTTGGGGAATATTGCCTATGAAGTATTTATTTGTAGTCATAGATTGTTCTAAGTACATGCAGTAAGATACCATGTGCTTCTGCTGTCATTTCTAATTGTATGGTGAGAGCCCACGGACAGGTTCCTAGTATAGCAACCATAAGTAAATATCAGGATCAAAATACTCAGAGGTTAAAGGATCAAAGTATTAAAATAGGTGCAAGAATAAAGTAGCATCCTCATACAGTTTCCAAATTTGGTCCTCCCTATCTGGATATAAAGTAAAAAAACCTAAATGTCAGAGTATCACAGAATCGCAGAAGGTTTGAGGCTGGAAGGGACCTTTAGAGATCACCTAGTCCAACCCTCTGCTCCAGCAGGGATACCAGGAGCATGGGACACAGGGTGGCATCCAGGTGGGTTTGGAAGATCTGCAGAGAAGGAGACTCCACAACCTCTCTGGGCAGCCTGTTCCAGGGCTCTGGCACCCTCACAGGAAAGTTGTTCTTCCTCACATGGCGATGGAACTGCCTGAGGTTCAGCTTGTACCCGTTACCCTTTGTCCTATCACTGGGCCACCACCGGAAGGAGTTTGGCCTCATCCTCCCTATCCTATCTTCCCCTCAGGTATTCGTACATGTTGATCAGTTCTCCTTCCAGTCTTCTCTTCTGTAGGCTAAACAGACCCAAAATAAACCTGTTGTTGGGTTTAGCCATGGGATCTAGTTGGGCTGAGCAGGTGACACCTGCATAAAGTGGGACAGTTCTGATAAAAGAGGGATGAGAAGAAGTGAAAGCAATGACCCTAGTGTAAAGTAGGAAGAGGAGCTGCATTTTCCTCTGAGATGAGGAGCAGTATCTATGAAGAAACTGATTAACTAATGAAGAAACTGAAGAAACTACTTAAAAATACTCGTGAAGGAATCTACTGACAATCTTAAGTTGGTTGGTCTGTCAACTAAACCTGTACCATAAAAAATGGTTGCCAGGAGAGTTAAAGGATTGCCTTTGATAAGTTAACCTGGACTTATGTCTGTGTTATAGCACTTAGGTATATAGGAAATTGTCACAGTGCTGGCTCCTACTCTGAATATTTTTTTATCTGGGATGTGAAATCCATAAAAAGATCCTGAAAATACAAACCTAAGCTTTTATGAAAATGATGATTATAATTAAGGAAGCGATGAGGGGGGGAGGAGATCAGAACTTGTGCCAGCCATGTGGTGAAGGCAGTAAATGATACGGGGTTCCAGATATGCGTAAGGTAATGAAGCTGTAAAAGCTGAAAAGCAAGAGAATGTAAATAAGTGTATAGTGTGAAAAAACAGTAATAGAAAAAGGGTTATAGAAGATAAAGCCAAGGCCTTTAATGCATTGCTCAGCAGCATAAAAAGTGCAGCATTAAAAGCACAGTGGAAAACAAACAAATTCTGGAACGAGCAAGTAGAACGAGCGAAAATAGTAGCTGCATCTGCAGGGCTGTTGGGGTCACTGTATGGTCTCGAGTTGACCCTGTTATAGGAAGGCTGTTAGAGGAGAGAGGAGGATACAGCAAAGGTCAACCTGGGAATGACCAAGGGTTCTGAGCATCTAAATGCATTAAGGGAGGTTGAAAAAATATACATCTAAAATTTACATTTAGAAAATCGAGGGGAAAAAGGCAATTAATGGGGCCTCGTTCAAGTAGAAAGATATTCTACTGGGAATAAAATGGATGCTACAGGAATATCTGAGCTGGTGATATATTTAAGAACAAGGCATTATGAACCAAAAGTGAGAGAGAGCTTAATCAGAATTCGGTAGTGTAATAAACTAGGAACTAACTTTAAGAACATGAGGAAATTTTCCTAGTCTTGCTTCATAATATAATTTGGGGGCGTGGGGGGAAGCACGTGATCTAAACTCTTTGGTTAAGGTTTCTGTGGTCTGAGACTGTTAATGGATATCTAGGCTAAGGAGAAGAGAGGAGAAAGACTCTCAGGTTGCACGAAAACGTGACTCTTGTCAACCTTGCTATTGGACTTGATCTTCTATCCAGTGTTTCTCTTCTGTGACAGTGTGAGGTGTGACTTTCTTTACTTAGTAGAAGCTCTTTTGAAGACACAGGCATGCCACCCCAAAAAGTACTTCTGCAAATATGACTTAGTAGATGCAACACCACACTGGATGCTGGGCTTTAGTAGCAACAGCACAGAGTTCTTCCGAAAGACCGTAGAAGGATTCATTCTCTGGTAGATTAAAATTTCTGGAGAGCCACATTCCTTTAAAGTTAAGATGAATGAGGTCAAAAATGAAATGTTACTGTATTAAGTTAGTTTATGGCTCTTCTGCTGCTCTCCCTCAGCTCTTCAGTGATTATGTCTCACCCTCTTGCTCCAGTGCTCTCATATGTGCTTTGGTCCTGCTGTTTTACTCAGCTGCAAAACTTCATTTGCTTTGTTATTTATGTGTTTTTATTAGGGAAATATGATATATCATGCTGTAGCAGTGAATAAATAATACATGATAGGGCCAAAAGCAGAGTATTCAAGCTCAACTTCATCTGAGCATGTACTTGTTTCAGTATACACGTCGTATATGCTTCTACTCTATTTTTCTGTCCTGCACTTGTTAGTAAATTAATTTAATCATACACTAAGCATCCATTTATACTGTGGCCATAATCAAAACGGTGTTCGGTTCAGTCTGACTGTCCTTAAATATTATATATGGCCAGGCTGTATGTTCTCACTGAACAATAATACAGGAATCTTTCATGGATTTTGGTTCATAGCTAGACTAAGGCTCTGCTCATTAGCTTGTCTAGAGACTTATTGGTTATCTGTCAAATTTTTCGACATTTTAACTTGTGCAGCTCACGTTTTCTAGGCTGTGAAGGCATTGCTTTCTCCTGAAGCAATGATATTTATCTTGGACAGTAGGAATTAACACACTTATCCTGATAAATAGTAAATAGAACAAAGTCATAGATATTGATTCTTGTATTAAAAAAAAAAAGCTTTTTTTGCCCTGCAAAAATATCTTATTTGGCAGTTAAAAATGAAATGTTTGTGTATTATTTTTGTTCATGAAGCTGTTGCTTTTTCTAAAATGCATGTTTCAGAATCATGAGCTCTTTTTGACGTCTGCATGTGGGAAGCATAAAGGAGGCAATCGCTGTGCCATAAAATTGTCTGATAATATTTAGGAGCAAAGAAAAAACTGGTACTCTGCATGACCTTGTTCTTTGGATCCTAACAATGGGAATATTGCTTCTTTTAGCTTCTTGTCTTTCTGTCTCTTATGTCCAGGAATCCAGTCCCTTTGCAATGATTTGAGTGGCAAGTAGTCCATCACTTCTCCTAGGCGACTCTTTCACCAATTACACTGACTGTGCTCTGAGAAAGCTTTCTGTGATACTCAGTGTGTTCTTTCTTTATTTATTTGTATCTCTTTGGAGGACTGTTCCACTGTAGGAAAAAAATTAAATATCTTTTCGGGGAATTTTTTGTAATAATGTTGACAAACATGAGGCATGGATGGTATTATCTAGAGTGGTTTTCTGAGTTTGATAGTGTTTCTCAGTGGCTTTTCATACTGCTTCTGGAAGTATTTCATCCTGATTTTTGTGAGGAATGATTTGAAGGTTGGTCCGATTCCCCTTCCCGTAGAGGTGCTGTTAGGAAGGCTGAAGAGGTCATTCAGAAGCTCTCAGGCAGCAGTGGTCTGCTGCCTTTGGGCTTTTGATGAGTGGGAAAGAGTAATTTTGAGGGGACAGATGAGTTGTACCAAGACTGCCCTGTGGCAGTGAGCAAGAGTTGAGTCTCCTTGCTGTTAGATGTCTAGAACAGAGGATGAGGTTTGAGCCTTCAAGCAAACGATGATGCTTGGGAGGGGCTGGAGCTCCCCACTTTGTGAGGGCCAGGGCATAGGATCTTTGCAAATGCCAAAGGCAGGAGTGTATTCCTGTCTGCTAACCAGCTTCTCATGTGAGATATTCAGTGCATCCCTGTTGGCTTCTTGGAGCCTGTCCAGTTTGGATCAGTTGAGGATTTAATCTTCCTTGAAGTACACTGCTCTGTCAGCTGCAGTTGAAATTGCAGTGGCAAGAACCCTTCTTTCCATTCTGTGACCTGCTTTCCTGTTCATGTTGCTTTTCAAAGGTCAGAATATCTTAGCACGTTCTGAATGTCACAAAGGATTTGAGTAACTACTGCTTCAACATATGGTATGTATCATCAGTGAGCTCTGTTACAGATACTGATAGCTGAAAGCAAATGGTATAAAAGAGTCAGGCAGAAAGACAGAAAATACTAAAAATGTGAAATTAGTGGAACACTGAGACAAATTAATAAATCCATTACAAAAATTTTCCATAAAATAAGCTGCTTGAAGTGCCTAGAAGAAATTAGTCTCGTGTTCAGTCTGTTTCTCACATGAATTTTACATCTTCTGCCTGATTTTAATGTAGCTTTTTTTTTTAATTTAATAACTGTGCATACTTGCTAATCTGAATAATGACAGAAGTGGATTCTTGTAACTTATAAGTAATTGTTTTTGTTTTTTAAGTTAGCAGCTGGAAGACCAGTCAAGATAAATTTGCTTGTGTTCAGAGAAGGCCTGTAGGAAAACGGAGAGAGAAGCAGCAGTTCCTTTCCTGTCCCTAGGAAACCCTACCTAAACAAATTATTTATCAAGAACACGTAGGTCAAGAGAGTTACTTAGTCTTACTAAATGGTATTTTGTGGAATTTGTTGCTTTTCACTGATGGTTATTTCTAGCAGTTGAAATAGCCCATTATGCGTGAGTGTACTTTTACTATATATATGTGTGCACACACACACACACACACACACACACACACATGTAGGCCTTTCTGCAGCAGAGAAATAGATGGCTAGGAACATATGGGGACTCCTGAACTTCTGTGTAGGCTGTCCTGAAACTTGGCTTTTTAGATAGGATTTGCTGCTTTTCCAGCATGGGAATGTCTTACTCTCCTCCTCTGACCTGTACTTCTGCCATCAGAGTGCAGGAGCCCCCCGGCACTCTTGGGGTGCACGTGTGCTCCTCAGGTCTGTCTCTGCACACAGCCGAGTGTCTTTTAATAATTAGCAAGGAGATAGTTTTGAAAGCTTGCTTCTATTTCAAAAAACAAAACAAAACAACAACAACAAAAAGTAGTATCTCCATTCTCTTGGAATGGCACTGAAACTACTTGTGGAGATAGAGTAACCTATAAAAAGCCAGTTTTATTTGCAACCTATTCTGGATAGCTAGTTAAGAAATTGGTGCTTCAATTTACTCTGGCACCTGACTGCTTGCATGGATTAAGTGGAAAAAATATTGCATTATCTGGGGCTTTGTTATTTCATTGTGTACTTTGTGGTGCAGCAGCTCATGGAGCAAAGATAACGGAAGGGAGAAGTTGTACTGGAAGTTAATATTCTAGCAAAAATACTTTTTCTTTAACTTCATGTTTTTTATTCCTGCAGTCTGAGCAATGTTCGCTTGTTTAGTTTTGCACAAAAGGTGGAAATGCAATGTGTGATTTCCTGTAATTACTTCCATCATTGAATTCAGTCCGTTGAAGCAAACTTCTAAATTTCATTTGCAACAGCAGGAATTAAGACTCTTCAGAGAGCTGCAATTTATCACATGCAAGTACAATATATCTTGCCTCACTCAGGCTGGACTTTCATAGATCTAATTTAACTACGTTGCCATTGGGGGTTTTTGCTGCTGTTGGTCTCACTTTGGGAAGGAAGCTGTAAGTATTAGAAAGCAAAATTAAAGCTGAATGGAAAACTAAACTGCAGAAGAACAAAATGTTACATAAGGCAGGTATCCCTATATGTCTTTGAGAAATGGGACTGAAGTTGCCAGAGGTGGTGTTTGTGACTTTATAGCTGACATCAGTGAACCAGGTATGAAGCTGAGAAATGGCATGGTTTGATGCAAGATTTAAAGACACAGACGAGCACAGAGCTGTTTGTCTTGTCCCTAAGCATAGAGAGAACCTGTGTTATTTTAGGAAGAAACAACCTTGGATGAGTGACAAACATAATTCTAGTGTACTAATCTTTTTGCTCATACTCAGCTGTGTTTTCTGTTGAAGTATGGGCTACATCTGTCCTTAAGATTCAAATATGTGTATTTAAAAGTGTGTTACAGTTTATTAATACATTTTTAAAGTATGTGTTTGAAAGAAGCATCTGCAAGACTTGTTTTCAAACAACCATTATGGGAAAATTCCAGGTGTCTTTGCAATGATATTGGGCCTTAAGCAAGCTTATTATTATTATCTTTCCTTAGCTTTTGTAGCAGTGGTGTCTGTAGGCGTCTTCATATTCAGCAAGTGGCAAACACATCTGCTTGGGGATGGGAGTGAGCAAGGCCTTAGCCCTGAGGACACTTGTGCCCCTTTTTCCCAATGCTGCTTCTGCTCCCAGAGCTGCAGCACAGTTGAACTCTGCTTGGATGCTGTGCATGGTACAGAGGGATCACGGTCTGTGCGCCTTTGGTTGATGATTCTCATATGCTTCTAGGGATGTTCATCTTAATTTTCTTAGTCATGGCCAAATTTAAGGTAAACAGAAAGTGAGAGAAACATTGGGAAAATGCTCATAATTGAGAGGGCTTTTTTTCTTCAGGGCATGGAAAAAGATGAGAAATCTGGGGAAGTGCCAGTTCTTGGGAATTCCGTTGCCTACTGGAAAACGTGTGGGTGATGTTTGCTGTTAGTTACAGCAGTAATTCTTCCTTGCTCATAAAAGGCTTAGTGATCCCACCCATGAACAGAAACAATGTTTTGTTGCTAAAGAACACATACCGCGACAAGATAAAATGAAGAGCAAGTAACCCACTGGTTAAAAACCACAAAATTCAGACTATTACAAGCCCTAAAGAAATACATAAGTGTCCAACCAGGTTGGTGGATAACTAGGAAATAAAGGTCCATGTTACTGAATTAAACACGCCTATAGAATAGGCTGTGCCCAGCCCCTTCTCACATTGTAAACTCATTCCCAACAACCTTCTCTTGTTTCACCTCTCCATGGCAGGAATTCAGCTGGCACCCCCATCCCTCAGCCAAAAGTTTGCAAGAAACTGAAAGGCGATCTGTGATCTTCGGTTCAACAGATGGCCTGACAGGGGCTGAAAGGAATCTGGTGATGCCAGGAGAGCCGTTCACTTTGGGTTCCCAAGATCCTGCCTCCATATGTGCAGCAGCAGGGGAATGCAAAGCATTTGCTCTCATATTCATTACAAGGGTCAGCAGAGCAATATGGCTTGGAAGGCCCGTCTGGCACAGAGAGCTGGTGTGAAGGGATGGGTTTCTAATGCTAAACATTTTTTCTGTAGAAGCTTTTTATCTTTGAGAGATATTTTGGGATGGGGAAGGTCAAGAGTACCAATCATGTCTTATGCCAAGCATAGGATTGCCCTGGCTGAGATTAGCTCTTGTGGTGCCTCAATTGGCTGTTATTGCCTGCAGTAAGCAGGTGACTCTGGTCTAGCAGGGCCAAGAAGGCAGTTGGCATCTGGAAGAGGGATTCAGGTGAACCACTCAGATGGTTGAATCATTTCTGATGTGTATCACCTGCTTTTTCATCACTAAATTTGAGTACCTTGTGGAAACTTGGTTCTTTGAAGGGGCTGGTGCTTTTTACCCCTATCTTAAGACAAGGTGCTTAATCTGGCTGGCATTTTAATGGGAGAAGTCCCAAATCTGACCCTCGTATCTACTCATTTCTGAAGGAATCTCTGGGATGCTCTTTCAACAAGCCCAGATTAGCATGGTCCAGCAGCTGCTGTAATTAATACGAGTGGCTCCTGTGAATGAAGGTTCAAGTGAGGCATAAAGGCATTCTGGAGCTTATTTTTGTTATTCAGCATACACTATCAGTATATGTTTATGTACTGCCCCTGTTAACTAAGTGTTATTTGCAGCATCTGGTGCCTTGTGAGGCAAACGCCCCAAAAAACTCCAAGATACAAAAACTAGTATGTTGAGATTGAACTATATCAGCCTTGAAATGCCTTGTTATGAATATAAATAACAAGACTTGGCTGGTGCTATCCCTAATGGCTTATTCATCAAATAGAAGAAAATCTCTATGGGCAAAAGGAGATAAACTTGTGTTCTTTCACAAACATATGTGTCAATGCATACTTCAGTTAGGAAAGCACACATTTTTATAGTGCTAAGGCTGTCATAAAGGACTAAATTATGCTCCTGCACTATGTGGCAGGGTAATATATTTGAGCAAATCTCACTTTTGAACAAAAGCCACATGTCTTTCCATTAATTAGGAAGCAGCGGTGTTCCATCTCATCTGCTTTTTGTCAGGCAACCCTCATCGATTGCACACCTTTAAGTGGAAGGACAGCTTGTTTTTCTTGCAAGTGTTTTATATCTGTTTGCTTTCCATCTTGGGACGTTTACTGGAGGGTTAAAAAGGGCAAATCCCCAATTAAGTGAGATATCAGGGCAATGAAACATCAGGAAAGTGTCTCCAACTGAATTGTGGAGGAAAGGGAATTCTGAATTTTATGGGGTTGGAGGTGGCCTTGAGACCCTTAGCTCATTTAAAATTTGTCTTAGCAACAAATTCTCTGGTACTGCATCTCTAAGCAAAGTAGCAAATATGTTATTTTTCAGTAGCTGAAAAGAATTTATTTTTCTTGTAATACTTCTCTCTATAATAAGCCTTGAAACTCGGAAATTTCAAGGTTTATAACTAATTACTGAGCTTTAGAAGAGTTTCTGTAGAAGATGTTATTCTGTAACTGTCATTATAAGACTTCTTGTATTTTATTTTTAGGGAATATTACAGGTTAGCTGATTTTAGAGAGAAAATAGTGGACTAATTAGTTGCTTATCTGATGTGGGATGTCACTTCCAATGTTCCTTATGGAAACTAAAACGTACAGTCATACATTAGTGAGGTCTAAACTGCTCAAACTAATTGCAAGTTGACCTTAATGCTCATTCAGTCTTTGCTTTGAGGGGAAAAAAAAATGTTCCTAATTATTTATATTTATTAGGAAAGTGTTGAGTTTTCAAGAGTTGCAGGATGATTGTGTGAGGAGGTACCAAGAGCATTTATTTCACTGCTGCTCCTGGTCCTCCACTAACAGGAGGCTTTGGCTGGAGAGCAAGAGGGAAATGTGGTCTCTTCTGTGGCCACCTTGGCTGTTTTTCAGCCGACGGGCTCAGTGGGCTGTTGGGGACCTGCCTTGCTGTGCTCCTGAACCCTGGTGGCTCCTGAACCCTGTGTGGGCCCTGCCGGTCTCCTTTGGATGTTCCCGTGTCCTACCACGTGTCATGTGTGCTTGCACCAAGCTGAGAAGGGCAAACTGAAGATGAGGGTGAGCTGTAAAGCTGTATTTCCTGCCTTTGCCAACCTTAGTTCCATGTAAGATACGGAGATATATGGATATACAGATCAGCTCTCTGCAGTACATCATTTCAGAAATACAAGAACTGCATAAGACACATTCAGAGTTTGTTTGCATAATTTATGCAATGTATAATCTTTCTTTCAGTGTTCTCCCTTTTTAAATTTTTTTTGATCTCTGGGTCAGCTTTCTTCAATACATTGGTAGCTTCCACCGCTAGACGCGTGACAGCCCTTCTGCGGAAGCTTTCGGAAGCCTTCACATCCCTGCTATGCCGGTGGCTTAACTAAGCGTCTTAGGTAGCACAATACTAATAACATCTTGAAGAGCTTAATAAGAAATTAAAAATGTGCACTTTCAAGGTTGCAAATACGCAGCTTTAGCAAAGCCATACATTTTAACCCATGCTATAAAAATAGAACTTTTGCTGTTACAGTTGTGTGGTTGAGTAGGTATAATCCTACTGTGTGGAAAATGTACACAGGTGCCTGGAAAATTGTACCTATAGAGCTGAAAGTACTTCAAAGTGTCTGTAGGTTGCTGACAATGCAGATGATGTATTTAGAGTTAGTTTTTCGTTGTGTTGGCATAATTAAAATTTTTGGTCTGTGGCCTCAGTTTTGAGATGTATGGTGGCATTGGTCGAAACGCTGAGAGGACATCTGTGTTAGGGCTAATGCATCCAGGAATGTGACACTTTAGCTCTTTCTTTTACATTTATGGGGAGAAAATAATTGTGACTTGGTGTGACCTGGAATTGAGTGCTTCGGGGTTGGATTTTCAGTATCAATGGGGAGGATATAGATTTGCTTCATAGTTTTCAAAGTAATAGGCAGTTAAAACAGTATTTTACATTGGTGTGTAATGGAAATATGTTGGAAAAAAATAAGTATGTACCCAGAGAGTTCCATGAAGGTTAAGGATATGCCTTTTAGTGGAAACAGGACTTCTAGAAAGCTATTTGATAGGCACTGTTGCATGCTGAGGCCAGCCAATTCTGTCACCAGGAGGAAATCACTCTGCTGTTCTTCCAAATTAGCCCCCTTGATAGAGGCTGCATGAAGGCAGGTTAGAAGCTGATCTAAATGGGGAAATGATCTTAAATCGTGTTTATTTTAAGCACTGTCATGAATACACAGCCCAAAAGACCCCCAAAGATTTTTTGGGGTAAGGTTGACTTTAATTTATGGTGTCAATAGCAATGTAAAATTAAAATGCCGAGAAGTTATCTAGGTTGAAAGCAGAACCCCAGGGCATTTTGCCAGCTTTTAGCAGAATATGCTGAGCCTTTGCCTTGCCAGGGTGGAGCGTAATTGCATGTCCTGAAAGCACAAGCTGCAAGTGAGAGACATTCAGAACGGAAAGACGTGGTTTAAATGGGCTGCCTGTTGCTTTGGAAATTAGATTCTTCCTTACAGCGTGAGAAGGCAAACTTGCAAAGCAAACTGTCAAATGGGAGAGGACTGCTCAAATTCCCTTCCTTGTGGCTCGCATCATGGTGCTCCACATACCTAAATAACACAGAAAACTAAATAAATGAAAAGAAAAAGTTTTTTTTTTCTTAATGCATTCTTCAGTTTTTGCATTTATTGATAATCAGTAGTGGTCCAGCTCAGGGAAATATCTTACCTAACCACTGAAAATGGTTTATAGAGCCATTCAGAGCACAGCATTATCAGGGGCTTTAAGGTAGGAACAGTTTTGCTGTGCTGCTAAGTAGAGCACTTGCTCCGTTCTGCTATGCTCCTCTCTGGGCCTGAGGCCCTGGGGCCAGGAGGGGATAACGCTATGTGCAGAATGTCACTGGGCCTTGGCCATCATAGGCCAAATGGTACAAATGAGATGTCGAATGGGAAGGATTAATGACACAAATAGTATTTAGGTTCTGCATTCCAGTGCTTCATCAAAGCAGTCTATGTATTTATTTTGAGAAATGTTCATAACTGGAGAAACACTCAAACTCTCGAGTTGCAGGATATGGTCTTGATAAGCTGCTCATCCTGGCAGTACAGGAGGCTGCCTCAACATACAATCTTGGTTAAAACCAAAAAAAAAAAAAAAAAAAAAGATGGGTATGATTGGATGAGGCTTGGCAATAACTTTATTGTGCAATATCCTTCATGAGTGATTGAGTTGAGGAATCTACGCAGGTTATCACTATTGAGCACCAGTAGAAGCTCCAAAGCTGACAGTATTGCTGTGTTTTGCTCATTAATGGTAAGATTATTTCATTAATTGTTTTTCAGAACTGTAAGTTTCCTGATGTTTGTTATATTAGCCTGTGGACTAGGCTAAGGCTTATCTGTTCCTGGACCTGTGGGCACACAGCCTGCTCCAAGCTCATGAGTACGGGCCAGTCAAAGGGAAAGTGGCCCCTAGAAGGAGAGAAGTTATATGTGTATTTTTTGATCATATTGCTAGCTTTAGTAAGGTTAAAGATGATTTTTTTCTTTTTCCTTTTTCTTTCTTTCTTTCTTTTTTTTTTTTTTTTTAAATAGATTCATTGTGTGTCATACACAACTGCTGGAGGAAACAATCTTCTTTGATTATGCATGTGGAGACATTTTCTTATTTCTCCTGTGATTTTGCCTCTAAGGCTGTCTGGATACATGTAGTCTGGAAAACAAAAGCAACACTTGATTTTCCCTCTGAGTTGCCTTTTTTTTTTTTTTTTTTTTTTATGCAGAGATGGTTTAAGCGAAAGTGACCTGCTGATTCTTGTGCTGGCTTCTGTGGAGTGCAGAAAATACTTCTAAACAGTTATTTGACAAAATGCTTTAAGGATTTGGGGGATTTTTCTGCCTTTTTTCTGAGTAGTTTTCTTTCATGAAGACATCTAAAAACTTTAATCACTTTAGGGAAATATCAGCAAATCTGTCTGTGTACACAGACACATGTTTTACTTTCTTACAAGCTGGGCATCCGTTTAATGTTTAGTTTGATATTCTGAAGACAACAAAAGGGACAAGGGAGTCGGTTACACCAACCAGCATTTCTAATGGAAGTAAAAATACAACATAAATGTCTTCCATGCAGCATCTGAAGTTGGTAGAACTAACATATGTCTGGAATTACTCCATTAATGTCAATGGATTAAAAATTATTTTTATATGCAGAGCTGGACTGGAAGCCCTTGATGGGAGGATGAAAAAAAAATAATCCATATTCTTTCTGCTCCTCCTTCAACTCCTGGCTAGAATTCATGTGTGAAGAGTCAAATAAAATCCATTTTAGCTTGCCAGAAACCCAACTGGCTGTTTAAATTGGGTTCCCAAAGTGAATAGGGCATAGATACTAGAGAGAGAAATCTCAGCCGCAAAATCTAGGTCAGAACAGCGTTCACTCTTGGAGCCATCTGCAACGCAAACAGTTCCTGCTCGAAAACCAGAATTTGATATATTTAACCAGGAGGAGTTGAAATACAAGTCCTGGACAAGATCTCTGTAATAGAGATTAATGGGAAAGCCGAAAGCTTAATTGCATCCACATGCTTGGAAGATTAGTCTGTTTGCATGAATTCGTGAAAATTTTAGCTAGCTCAATGTAAATCCTACATAAATTGCTCATTTGTTTGCAAGACTATGAAGAGCAATTATTTTTCAAAGATGGATAATCCTACTGAGAGAATGTATGGTAATAATTTGGCACTGATCCTGATCATGCTGTGTTCAGGAGAGAGCTTCATTTTTCTGCTTTATTTACAACAGGATCAGAACCTGAGAAATCTGCCTGATCATAATTTCAGTTCATGCTACTCAAGACTTTTCAATGTGTTTCAACTGGAAACTCTTGGAATAATGAGGAGGAGCCTTGCCTTTGGAAAAATCTCTGCTCCTTTTTGAGCCTCTGCTGGTACTAAAAACATCATTTGTATTCTGAAAACATGACTGAAGTTTTCAGTTTACCTCTTGGCTAGCTTAACTGTCCTGGCTCTCACTGCCTGACACTGTAGTCAAGTCTCAACACTCTAAATAGTTCTCAGACCTCTCAAAATTCATATTTTTATTCCCATGTATAGAGGGAACGTTCATTTTCTGGTAGCAAATAAAGTGTGTAATGCCCCCAAAAGATACTTGGTACATGCTTAATTAGAATAATTTTAAGAAAAAAAAATAGTGAAGTAAGAGTATGTTGAAGATCTGCCCTTCTGCTGAAGTTTGTGCATATCTTGTCACTGGTTTCAGTTGCAGCCTCAAGAGCAGACAGTAAACTGTGGAGGAAGTCTTCTAAAACAGTTATTTCATTGTGGTGTTGTATTTGGCAACATCATTGAAGACTTAAAGTACCACCTGGGGGAGACTGGGGGGACTGTGATGAGTAGCAGAGTGCTTTGAAGATAAAAACAGCATTCTACTGAATGAAAAAAAAGGAAGCCAATTAATAATTCTGAACTGTAGCGTAGACAATTGAAACTGGGTTGAAGAAATAATTTCAGAATACTCTAACGTGAGGTATGAGGTTTGTTTAAATCTCTTAGTTGCAGGAAGTGGGAACTGGTGAGTCAGCTAGGGTATCAGTAAGGAGCTGCTGCTTCACTGGGGGAAAATGTGCACTTCAGCCCATCTAAACGAGTGCTTTGCGCTAGCCTTAACTCTAGAAATTATCATGTCTTATTGGGGGCAATTTAAGTGAAGATACTGTTGGGCAAATGACCAAGTGTGGCTTTGGTCGGAAGCAAGTCCTTGCTGATGGTCTGAGGAAATGTTTAAATGTAGCTATTGATTTGCTAATGGTTTTTTTCACATCTTTTTAATTGGCTACTAAAAAGAGAACGGAGGGTATTTTTAATTTGAAGAAGAGGAAGGATGATCCTAGAAAGCACAAGGTAATGAATAATTTTTGGAGAAGTAAAATGGTTGAGTAAGAAGATGATGAATCTACCCAGATCAACCCAGTGTGAGAGACTAATCAGCAGAGCATTTGCACAGGAAAACTATGGCTTTCTAATATGCTGAAATTACTTATATGTTGGTGTAATAATGGATAAAAACTGGATTTACCAGGGATTTCAAAGCTATTGAAATACCTCCTGAGAGTTTATTAAATAAAGTAATCCTCAGGGGGGAGCAAAAGTCTATTTGGGATTTGAAGCCTGGCTGTGACAGAAAATAGTCAAACAGGGCAGAAGGTTAACAGCTGACAGCCCAAATTTCATTCCTAATAATATATTAAGCTGCAGTCTGTAAGAGGAAAAGAGCAATTAAATTACTAATGTGGCACCAACTGAAAAATTTGCCGAGGGCTGTGAGGATCTTGAGCCAAACCAGCATCTTCGTGAGAGCTTAGGGGCTGTGTCTTATATTTAACTCGTGATTTTGGGAGAACATTATGAAGTCTATGTATCTTGCAAACTAACATCTCTGTTCTCATAAGCGCAGTCTGTACTCTCATTTTTAATTCCATCTGTTTAACTTGGTGCAGTGCTTGTTAAATGCTGTCTTCTGTTTAAATGATCCTCCTAGTCTGGTCACTGCGTTTGAGACTACATTGGTCAGTTGTTTTGGGTGGCTGCTACTAGATGTGTTACCTAATGGGAAAACAAGGTGAGCTTAGATTGGAGCAAGGAAATGTCCAGGTTGGATATTCAAAGGCTTTGGAAAATTCCCTTTTCTCAAATGATATCATGTCAATCTGTCATTGCCTGTGAAGCTCAGAACATGTTCTGGTAAGCAGCAAAAACAACCAAAACGTGATAGAAATATTCAGTAGATTTTATTAATTTCTGATCAAAATTTAACACATATACAATATCAGTGCCTAAAAAATCATGGAGGCGGATGGAACAGTATGTATCTTAGAATAACTTACTGAAAAATATTTGCTCAAGAATGCAGTCAGGCTCCAAAGCCCTGCTAGAATAATAGCCTCTTTAGATGCTGATAATCCTGTTGTTACTTAGCATCAGAAAGAGCAAGAAACTAGTCATGATAGACACTCTAAATTCTACGTGCGCTAGGCATACTGAGTATATTTATTTGATTAAAATGCAAGACCATATCCACTGGCTTGAAGGCAACATCTTTTAAGCTAGCCGGAGAAAATGTTTTGTTATTGAATACAACTGTCAAGTTATTTGAGTAAAAATACTTGACAGGTTTCAATAACTATCACGCTTGATAAGATAAAGCTTAGACTTTTGTGTAATGATGAATCCAGATTAATAATCCTCAACTACAGTGACATGGCTTGGGCTATTTTTCATTTATTTTTAAGCACACACTTCATTTTGTGCAAGAACATTAAAATTCTTCATATTGTGGAGAATATTGTTCTGTTTGGATTAAGCTAGCTCCTCAGCAAGACTTTTCACCTTATTTTGCGTGCTAATATAAGCCACTGTTAGCAGCAGAGCTGCTTCAAATGAACATTTCCTGTTGTTTTCTTGGAAACCAAATCGGTAGCATTCAGTCAGAAACAGAAGTGACCATCTTAACGGGGCAAAGAGGAGGCTCACGCTGGCTCCCATTTCCAGGTTAGTGCAGTTGTAAACAGGAGGCTTCACTCCTGTGAAAACAGATATTGCTGTTTCAAAAGAAAAACGTAGTCTAATTTTAGTTTTCCCGGGAATGGGCAAATGTTAAGTATCACAACTGCTACAGAAGTAGGTAGGAGTGACTGAAGCTCCATTTTTCCTATGCCAGTTTGCCTCCACAGTGGCCCCCATCAGCCTCTGCTTTTGCAGATTTGAACTGCTCCTTTTGAGGGATTCTTTGCTCTGCCATACTGTGCGATGGCTTGTGAGAAGGTCTTAATTATGTTCTCAATTCACCGTGCCAAATTCCATCCTTGGCTCTCCTGCAGTAAACCCAGAATAGCAACGTTAACTTCAAGAGCGACTAACACTTTCTATTAAAACTGTGCTCAGCATTGATTCAAAAATAGCATGTTCAGAGTTTAGAGTTGTAGTGCTGATTTGTTAAATGTGCAAATAAATGACCATATGGTTTGAACAGTTATGTAAAAACAAACTGTTTAAGAAACAGCTCCTCTTCAGACATCATTTGCTACAGTTGCCTTTTGGCATTAAGTTTAATATGTGTTTTCTGTCACAAATACAAGTGCTAATCCACCAATTTCCTAGAAAATACTACAAGCAGAAGATAGATGTTGCCCAAGTTACAGAGACTGCAGATGTAGGCCAGCAATGTAGCTGAATGCCAAGTAATCAAATGTTTTTACCAGCTGATAAGTAAAACTGTTTTTCAACTGTTTATCTTCAATGATTAAGCAAGCCAAAAGTCCAATAATATATTGACAATAAATCTGTACTTGAACTACTTGGAGCCCAATCAACATTCTAGTTGAGTGAAGTTTTTCCCAGACTGTTTCTGGCTGGTGGCTTGTTGACGGTAAAGGTGAATCTGGAGTGTCTGAGTGTCCACAGTAGTTCAACCCTTAGGTCCAACTGGCCCTTCAATTTAGATTTTGTGTAAGTTTTAATTAAATGCAAGAGCATAAGTAGTGTGTCCTAAACTTAGCAAGAGGCTGTGAACACACAGCTTTCTCTATGTGGTGTTTGAGACACGTGCTCTGTAGACTGTGACAAGTGTCTGACCCAACACAATTCGTGTCATGGTATCATGGTCTGATACCAAGAGATGCCAGGGCTTTGACATCTGTAATGTCTTGCTGTCTGCTTCCTCGTTTAGTTGATATTGCTGTAGATGTAATTAAGTGATATCATTTTTTAATTGTTTGTAATCACCAACTTAAATCATGGTTTTCTTGAGCCTGTATCCATGTGGCTGGAGAGTGTTGTTTTTTTTATTATTTTAGCGGAGGTGGTTTAACAGGATGTGGAATTGAATTTTTCAAATAAGTACCATATTTGAAATCAGACCCATGGAACACACAAAACATTTGTTTTTTCAGGAAAGTTTTTACTAGCCACTACTTCTGAACTCATTTCTTAGCAATTCCTTGTGACATTGTTAGCATTTATGAATAAATGCTATTTGATTTGCTGATGATCATTGATCATTATACAAGTAATTGTAGGTATTGGACTAAACTTGATCAGTCCTTTTTGAAGGATGTGTGTGGAGGCTACTTACAGAACCACTGCCATTTCTGTGAGAGAGGAAAGAGTTGGCAGCAGTTTCATGCCACAGATTGGAGGAGATGAGGAGGTTCCTCAGCATCATTCTGCTGATTCTAGAGCATTCAGGTGGTGTCTCTAGAAGTTAGTAGGTCTTGGAACTATGTTTGCAAGAGGCTTTGAAGGGAGCCTGGCTAGTGCCTCTGCATCTCTTTTGTGTTGGCCTTCTCTTTCAAGGCTCAGTTATACAATAAAGTCCCGGCATGCTAAGAATTGCGATTTTCCAATGTCTGTAGACAAAGACACTGTGTTGAGTTATGACCCTTTACACTATTTTGTTGATTTGCTGATTCAGTAACCAAAACTTAAGTAAAGCCTCCTGTTTATCAAAGCTTAAGATAATGATTAATAAGATGGACTTGTCAAACTACTGGAATTGAAAAGCAACGGAAGCTGTTCACAGTTTTCAGGTTTGGTGTGTATTTTTACCCATTTTAAAAGATTAGTAAGACCAAGTGATTTATACTGTATGTATAAATATTGAATAAGGGCAGTCTGAACGTATACTACAGCAGTGACCTTTGCAGCACTGAGTGCTGGCCGAGACTCCCTTAAAAACATTTTCACTGCTGAGATTTACATAATTGTTTCTAAATATGCAGCACGCCACCCTCTCCTGTTCCTCGGCAAACCTAGGCCTTGGGCTGTGGTGGTCCCTGTTTTATTGAAAAAAGCATTTATGATGCATATGAAGAAAATTCAAGAAATAACTGTCCGTTGTAGAGGTGAGCCGGGCCGTGGCCAGAGCGCTGTATCTTGGAAGCAATGAATGTCTTGAGATCTGATGGACAAGTGTCTGCTTTGGAAATCAAAACCTGAGCTTGGTGAGGGAGAGGAGGTGATAACCCTGCCCCACTGAAGCAAGAAGGTCTGTTATGAGTCTTCACGATGATCTGTGGTGTCCCCACTGTAGTCCAGAACTGCCACATGTGGATGTTCTTGGGAATCTCCTGAAGCTCTGGGTTAAGCTTTTGGGGTGTCATAAGTGTAGTTACATTTTGTTGCTGTACTCACAGTCTATGCAGACGTTTGTTTAACCTTTGCTGATTTTCCTGCCTTTACGGATGGTAATTTTCCACCCTGGACCTAACAGTAGTTTGGATACGGGTACCGGGTACAGTTTATTGACTTGGATCTGCAGCATGTTACTAAAACACATAATTTTTTTCCTTCTTTCTTTTGGGGTCCAATAGAAGTGTTTCCTTCTTCTGTTGAGGGTAGTTCAATGATTCCAGTTTTGACAGTTAACCCCCTGCACTAGATATTACCCAGCCGAGAACTTGAGGAGTGGCAAAAAGGAATGTGTCATTTGGCTGAAGGCCACTGCTAGACTGTCGTCATCTTTCAGTGCTCCTTGAAAGGCATTTGTAAAAGGAGGGTAGCTTGGTAATACCTATGATTTGCTGGTAATGGTGCCTCGGATGGCGCTGAAAGCGCCTGCATCGTTTGTGGCTCAATCAGTGGAATCGATGAAAAAGTCTACGGTTTGCAATTATGAAACTGCGGGAAACCTGGTTTCCCTATTTCAGGGTATTGTGCTTTGTAATTACTTGGTTTTATTATAAAATGAAAGCTGCAAACATCCCTTCTCCCAAGGACACTGCGAAAGGTGCAAACTGGAATTTGTCACACACCTAGTATTTCAGGGAAAGTATTTATGGCACAATCCTCACTTTCTTTAAATAATTACAGCAAATATTTGCAGTCACTAAAGTCATATGGGATAAGCCCTATTCCCAGAGAAGATTTTCTTACAAAGGAAAACATAATTCTTTTCATGGCATAGATTTTCAGAAGAAAATCTCTTTACAAATAAAAAAAGATGGTATCTTTAAAAAATGTTGTCTTATTATCTGACAGTCTCCCAAGTGAATGAATTATCGTCATGAATTTTACGGAATTCAACTTGCAGCTTGTATTCATATTTATCTGTGGATCAAGCTCTTTAATTCACTGGTAGATTAATTCTATATGGCCTGCATTTGAGAAATAAAACCCAGGGGCCTGATTTTGTACAAATATTTGAAAAAGGGATAGCAACTGTGAGATATGCCTTGTTTAATTTGGAGTTTGTGCAGGCACCGCTGTCTGTGGTGTATCAGTCAGAAGCTTGCCGAGTTATACGTGAATATGAAGCGTGGGGATATAAAAATGTGAAAAGTGTGAAGCCAGGTGGGTACTCATAACTTTTCATAAAATAAAAATATAAATTAGGTGGCAGCAGCTTAAGCAAGGACTTAGAAATACTGTTTTTTTTTTTCCCCCCAATACATAATCAGACTTTAGAACCTGTTGACACAGGGTGTTATTCAAAGGAAAAGATGAAGCAGCTCAGACTTCTACAAGGAAGATTCATTTGTGGCTGAGCGTGGAAGGGATGGCTGCAGCCTTTGGTTTAAAAATCCCAAGAACAGGTGTCAAGCTGAAGCAGCATTTTCACACTCCAAAAGGTCCTTTTCCCTTTTGAAAATAGTCGTGTCATTCCTCGAAACTCTGTGCAGAGGTAGATGGCCTTTTTTCTTACATTATCCTTAAACATTTTCTTTCATACTTAGTGCAGATACTTTGCATTATCTGTTCTATGGCATTAAGATTCACTGAGAATATTATAAAATGTGAGCCTTATCAAAAGATGTGTGAAAAGTCATATTTGAGAAGCTTATAGAGAAGGCATGAGCTTGCTTAACTCGCTGGGGTAGGTGTGTGTTTCTTTTGAACTCCCCTTCTGTAAGAATGTCCCCTGATAAGGGACTTATTTTGCACTGCTCCTTCTGGTCATTCTACAGGGACTGGGGCTGACCCTAATCCCAGTCTCTGGTGGGATACCAGGAAAGAGATAAAATGCTCTTGCAAAGCAAGTGATATCTGCAAATCGATTGGATTAATTGGACAAAGTGGCAAGAGCACAAGTAGAGCAGGTGCTGCTGTTGCATTTGCCTTTCAGAGGCAATGCAGAGGATTTCCCAAGGACGTCTGAGAGGGCTTCACCTTAAAGGCTTGAGACTGCTGTAAGATGCCTCACAGCAGCCCCTGGCTGGAGGGGTAGGGACAAATGGCATAGCTTGAAACCAGAGGTTTGGTCTGGGTATAAGGCAAAGCCCTGAGGACAGTGAAATATTTTAACACTTTAACTTGCCCAGAGAGTTTGTGCAGTCTCTGTCCTTTGAAGACACAAGAGGATAAAGGCTTGAATGTGAGCTCTGATCTCGTGGCTGACCCTGCCTTGAGCAGGGGGTTGCGCTAGAGACCTGCTGAGGTCCCTCCAGCCGGAGCAATGCTGGGGTTCTTTGTTCTACCAGAACAGTGTCAGGTGCCCAGTGCTTAATTTGTTGGAAAAAGAAATGAAATGAGCAAAACCGTGTCTGTAAAACATGTTCATGCACCTGATGGAGCTGGTGGAAAGCCCATTCCTGTAGTTTGGAAGGAGTTTGTTATTTAAAAGGACAGTCTGTACCTGATTTTGCTTTTTCGTGTTTCAGAAGTCTCATTTTGCAGTCAAGCGTTTTGACAGCATTCTCCTCAAGTTTACATTCAGTCTTTAATGGCTGCTATAATTTCACTTTTAAACAGCATAGTTCTTGAAAGCCAGCAGTGAAACAGCATCAACTGAGGTCTGTCTGGTGATCACGAGGGGTTCTCAGTGGCTCATTTCTTCAGCTGTCATTTGTCAGAATACACTCATGTAATCTTAATGAACAATGTGCACCGCCATTAAAAACTCAATTACGGCTTTCTTTTTACTGCAGACGTGAGAAAATGCAATCATAAAGTGCTGATGTGTAAACACAATAGCCACCATCTGCTACAGAGTAGCATTTCAGCTCCAAAAAGAGGATATATGTTGCAGATGCATCAATAATGGGAGGCTTATCAAGGCATCATTATGCACCAAGCAGGGGAAAAATTGAAATTTATGGCCAGCTAGAGAGCACTTCATGGTTTAATTCCCCAATTTTCAGTGGTATGTTTAATAACTAGGAGAGAGTGCCATTTTATGTTCCCTGTCGTTTGAACGGATTTTTAAAAATGAATTTATTTACCATCTTCCCTTCCTTCTTGTTTCTGACTGATGTGAACATAGCAGGTTTATTTTTGGTTCTTCAGGAAGCTGGCAGAGCCAGCAGGATATTAATTAATCTAACCTGTTGATCTAGGAGCACTAAATTAAACTGGGCTAATATTCCGCCTGCTTTAACAAGCATATACCTCTATGTGCAATAAATCTAAAGACCAGATTTATACGACATGAGTAACTCCCTCCCAGCTCTTCAGTTCAGTGTCTATTTTATGACATGTGAACCTTCCAGATGAAGGAAAACAAATCAACAAGGTTAATGATTATTATTAGTATTATTATTGTTGTTATTATTCAAAATAGAATGTGTAGTGCTCTAAATAGAAGAGTTTCTCCAAGATAACCTTTTGTTTTATTCAGATTCCTGCGTGGAGACATTGAAGAGGCCTTCAGTCATGCATCGATCAATAATTTCCATTTGTGACATGTTAATTCATTCCCTGCTCCTTTATACAGGAGCAAAAAATGTGACAAGTGGTTTGTTGATGCCAGACCAGATTGTACCTCTTTTATTTGCACATATAGGCCTATAAATTGAGAATAACTCTCATCAGGTTCAATTTTGCATTCAGTCTAAAGAAGGCTGTCAAACTCTGAATCACAATATGGCAGGTTTTTATGCAAGATAATAAGGAAAGAAAGGCTTCTTTTGACTTCTTTTTCTTTCCCCCCGCCCCAGTAAGAACAATGTTTGCGGTCTCAAAGCCACCGCTATGAGGCCTGTGGAGCCTCTTAGTTGTGTGACTTGAGTGTGTGATCCTGGTGGATCTCCCGATGAGTTCATGCTGGGAAAAGAAAAACGATAAAGGTGTTCAGCTTCTATTTTGGAAGCTTACGTGTCTCATACAGGGTGTGATTTATTCTCGGCAACTACATTTTGTGAACAGGTGTGTTTTTATCCTTTATCAGCGATAGTGTTTAAACCTGGGTGTTTAAACCCACTGCTGATAGTGGCCTCAGGGACACCATGTCTGGCCAGGGAAGGTGTTTTTGGGGAAGCTGCTCTGTGAAGCCTCTGTGGAAGTCAGGAACATGCCACAGGCAGAAGATTTAAACATGGGTGGTTTTTTAACCAAGGTGTGAGAGGCTTCCTCCGCTGGACATGGCGCTGCAAATGGAAATTTCTCATGTTTTCCCTGCATAAAATAGTGCATATTACCAAGATTTACCTGGAGACATCATAGAGATGTTTTTTTTTTTCTCTGGGCTTACTATATTAGAGGGAGGAAAAAAAAAAAAACATAAAAATAAGAAAACACTCGGTGGTAGCTAGTGATAGGACAAGGAGTAATGGGTACAAATTAAAACACAGGAACTTCCATCTCCATGTGAGGAAGAGCTGCTTTCCTGTGAGAGTGCCAGAGCCCTGGAACAGGCTGTGGAGTCTCCTTCTCTGGAGATCTTCCAAAGCTGCCTGGATGCCGCCCTGTGCCACGTGCTCCTGGTGTCCCTGCTGGAGCAGGAGGGTTGGACTGGCTGATCCCTAGAGGTCCTTTGCAACCTCAGCCATTCTGTGATTCTGAGAAAATATGCATAATCAGAATTTGGCAATTACTAAATTTATAAGATTATTCTTGCAGTAAAATAAAAATCTGATGTAGTTATTCTGTGCTTTTTTTTTTTTTTTTTTTTTTTTTTTTTTTTTTTTTGGAGCAGTGATGTTTTACGTGTTGCTGCTGTGCCGGTTGCTAGAAGGTGGCTCCAGACTCTTCTAGATGCTCAGCAATTGCACAAAGGGCCATTGTTGAGCTGTGAGCAGCTTGTGATTCATTTTTTTGTGGGTGGCAAAAAATAAAAATGTAATTATTGCTTTGAACTTTATATAAAGCTGATGTTTTTCTCCCAGAGGAAAAATCATTATTTTTATACATGAATCTATAAAAGAGAAATACTCCCTAACTTTTCTTATCTTGAAACACTCGCCTACCCCAGTGTGGTTCAAGACCCTATTGTGTTAGACACAGTGCAGCTTCAGAGTAGCTCTTTAGGGTAGAAATCCTTTTATAATCTAAGTATAAAAGAGATGAAGGACGCCCAGAAGCGATACAGCTTGCCCGTGATCCAGTCAGCAATAGAGCAGAAACCAGTTTTCTTGAGTTCCTTCCCACTGTTTCAGTTGCTTGGTCAAAAACGTGTGGATGAACCAGAACTCTGCTTTTCTTTACTGACTTATTTAATTGGCTGTCCTCATCCTTGAATCTGAGACCTGGCAGATGTACAAGTTGTCTTCATCCGTATTGTGCTACTTCTCTCGTGTCATTAAAATGCTGCAGGCAGTGCGCTGCAAAGCAATTCTATACTCCTGCATGGGGAAAAGTCTACTACTGTTACTCAGCATTTGTCGTAGTGCCTCTCCTCCTGGGTCCCTAGAAGGGGAGTAGTATCATTCCTGCTTTACTTACAAAGGTAAATGAGGCAGACGGCATGTACAGTCAAGGACCATGGAAGTGTGTGACATGTTTAGCCTTAGAAACAAGGGCATCCAGCCTCCTGCTGTGGCCACCATGCTGTTGGCAGTTGTGCTTTCTCATGGTACCTTGAAGTAGTTCGATTTCTCAAATTTTTGGTTTATTTGGGTTATTATATATATCGTGGCCAAGAGTGGGATCCTGGCCTGCATTAGGAGGAGTATTGGGTGCAGCTCTGGGCTCCCCAGTACAAGAGGGACGTAGAGCTTCTAGAAAGGGTCCAACAGAGAGCCATGAAGATGATTAAGAGACTGGAGCCTCTATTGTATGAAGAAAGACTGAGATCTGGGCCTGTTCAGCCTGGAGAAGGCTGAGTGAGAGGAGATCTGATCAACACGTACAAGTACCTGAGGGGTGAATGTAGGGAGGATGGGGCCAAACTCTTCTCGGTGGTGGCCAGTGATAGGACAAGGGCTAACAGGTACAATTTGAAGCACAGGAAGTTCCATCTCCCTGTGCGGAAGAACTTTTCCTGTGAGGGTGACAGAGCCCTGGCACAGGCTGCCCAGAGAGGCTGTGGAGGCTCCTTCTCTGGAGATCTTCCAAACCCACCTGGGTGCCACCCTGTGCCATGTGCTCCTGGTGTCCCTGCTGGAGCAAGAGGTTGGCTAGATGATCTCTATAGATTCCTTCCAACCTCAACCATTCTGTGGTTCTTTGACTATATATATATATATATATATATTTGGGATAATGGATATATGCACACAGAGTAGTCTGTTAAAGCTTCTCTCATTTAGTTGAATAAAGGTGCTTTGTTTATTGATTGGAAGTGGAATTTGATCAAAAGGGAACACTTAACTGTATCTTTTGCTTTTTGGTTATTAGTGAGAAATTGCAAAGTTTGTATCTGCTGTTAAGTTTCTCAAAGTCCTTGCTGAGTTTCTTGATTTGGTGCTGTTTTTATTTTCAACACACCAAGATGAAAGACAGGCTTGCCCGAGAGCGTCTTGCCTGTAGCTTTTCATCTAGCTTAGTAAACCCCCTTCCCCAGCTGGGCTTGCATTGTGCTTGCGTTTTCCGAGGTCTCTGGAGTGTCTGATTTCTTTATGAAAGATCGACTTCCTTCTGCTGCATCCGAGCTTCACAGTCCTTTACAAAATGCGGATGTATCATGTAAACACTGCAAAAAAAAAAAAAAAAAAAAAAAAAGGGGGGGGGAGGGGGCAGTTTTGTGGGAGAAAGTTGCTGGTGTCTGTTTG
This sequence comes from Tinamus guttatus, assembly GCF_059628265.1. NCBI lineage: Eukaryota > Metazoa > Chordata > Aves > Tinamiformes > Tinamidae > Tinamus > Tinamus guttatus. The sequence goes on along the minus strand of NW_028289684.1, from coordinate 2,195,895 downwards.
GGATTTTTATCCGGCTCATCTGAGAGTCTGCAGCACTACTGCAGCATGGAATAGGGATAGTCAATAGGTTAGAGTAGGGCAAGCCTTTTCAAACTCAATCTTCTGTGAACTGCAAGAGGCCAGCAGAGAAACATGTTTGTAGCATGACTTGGTGGCAGCAGCAGAACTGAGAAATGTCAAGAGGGCTGCATTTGATTAAAAATTATCATGCCTGGCTGCTGACACACAGAGTTTTTTTCCCCCCATCTCTCAGCATTTCCTTCAGCTTTTTCTCTGTGTGTCTGCACACACATAAAGTAGCGCCTTTAAACAGAAGTGAATCAAATAACTCTCATAATGTTTTTCCTTATTGCTAACATTTGTCACCTTGATGCATCTGTGAAGAGATGAGTCGAGACGCAACGTGCTGTAGAATAACTGCCTGATGAATCCAAACACGAGTTCAACATCCAGCGCCGTGGTTAATATGATGCAAGCCCCAGGGTTAACAAACTCATCAGTGGCTTCAGTGTATATATTTCCCTACGTAAATTCAGCCCGTCCTTCCCTCCCAGAAGTGTTATTGTCCTTGTTGCATTATTTCTGGCTGCGATGTCACTAACAAGTCTAATTCATCTGGATTCTGCAAATTAGGGTTTTGTTAACACATTGCATCCTTCGAAAGCTGATAGAGCCAAGATGCAGGGTTGGCAAATGGAGACTGGCACCAAGTAGGTAGTTGCATGGAGACTTCCAGCAGCTGAGGCTTTGTGCTGCTGCTCCAGTCTGGTGCTTGGAATGTGCTCCTGGCAAAGGAGGAGCGTGGGTATGTGCTAGGAGAGCTGAGCTGCTGCTTTAACTGTGGATGTGATTCTGTTTAGAGTGACTGTTTTATTATAAGGTTATAAAATGATACAAGCAAAACAGTTTTTTTATTTGTTTTTTAAATTATATAATTATGGCAGTGGTAGTTGGCCCTCAATCTGTTTGTATTGCAAGCCTGTAATTTTAATATCCTTTCTTTTTGTTACCTAACCACTAACATAAAATAGCTAGTTTGAGTTTTCCAGGAGAATGTTTCGTTTTCTGGCTTTTGAAGAATCGCTTGTGTTTTTGATGGAACTGCTTTTGTTGAAAGAGCCAAACAAAAACCCCTTTTTCTTCTCTTTCCATTTTCCCTTCGCTGTCTATAGGCTCCTTCATGATGGTTAACAGCTCTGGACGGGCATCTGGGCAGAAAGCCCACTTGCTTTTGCCTACGCTGAAGGAGAACGACACACATTGCATCGACTTCCACTATTACTTATCCAGCAGAGACCGTTCCAGTCCTGGCTCTCTGAATGTCTATGTGAAGGTGAACGGTGGACCACAGGGCAATCCCATATGGAATGTGTCAGGGATTGTTACGGAAGGATGGGTGAAGGCGGAACTTGCCATCAGTACGTTCTGGCCACATTTTTATCAGGTATGAATTTGTAATACTTCTCACTCTTACTCCTTTGAAAGTCTGGCTAGTTATGAGGCCCAGCTATGGTTAGCAATAGATATCCTGCAAGTTTAAATCTGATCTCTCTTCCCCCTTTTGTGAATTTATACACAGTAGTTTTATAAGAAGAGGTGATTTAGACATTTTTACATGTTTTACACTCTTTAGCTTTTTTTCTTGGGAGACTGTTAGGTCATAGAGTGTTAAATTACTGGAAAAGTTAACACCAACTTGTGTCTTGAAGTTGGCATGTGAACATGACGCTTTGCAAACTTAAGTTTCCAAATGAATGTTGAGATGTCTAACTGTACCTCCTCGTATGAGCCTGTGTGACCTAGTTTGGGACCATACTTGATTCCAGGAGAGCAAATGTTTAACATGTTTATTCAGCTTTGCATCTGGGTTCCTGCTGCACACACTGGATATGTAAGATACTAATAAAATCTTGTACTATGTTTACAAAATGAGCAAAATCTTCACCTGATTTTTTTTTCTTTTCCCTTTGTTTTTAATATATTTTTAAAGCCTTGCTTCTACCACAGCTGGGCTTGTTTTGTTAGGAGATATTTCTCCATGGGTTGGTAAAGCAGGCATTTTCATGATTTTCTGAGCTTTCACCCATTCCCTACTACAGGAAGTAGGCAGACGTGCCTGGTGCTGGAAGTCTTTTGGCTCTGCTAAGATTAATGATCTTGATAACTCGAGAGCTTGAGTGTCTTTGCCTGGAGGAAGGGCAAATGGTAGTTGTGTAAAACTTCAGTTCTGTTAGGGGCAACATCTGTGGTCATCAGCAGGCGCGTTCATCTTGAGAAAGACCCAGGCTCCTTGTTTGGTTCTGCAAAATCTTGATTCCTTGAGTAGATGCAAAAGCTGATGCTCCCTAAGGCCACCTGGAACTGCATAGAGGACTTGGTTAGGGGGTAGCTTGGTTTTTGTTTTAATGTTTGATTACCTTGCTTTCAGACAACGATGTTCGTGCAGTCCGAGAAAGTTGTTCTTTAGGGCGGCAGGGAGTAAATTTGCAGTTAACTGCAGGGGTTTAAGCAAAGAAAGGACTCACAAAATCTGAATACCATGTTTGGTATTCAGACCAAACATTCAGACTGTTCTCTCACCGATTTTCCCTAGAGAATGTCACTGTTTCACATTTTAGCTAAGCACAAAGTTGAGTATTTTAGTGTGCCTTTTTTCCCCCACCTTTTTTTACTCTCTCCTAGCCACTAGGTAGTTCTTCAACTCATGGGGAAGGACTTGAAAATTCATGGTGCAACTTTCCAGATGTTGTTTTAGTTACGGTGGCGCGTAACTTCTTGTTAAGTGTTGGGGCATTTTTTTGTCTTGTTTTTCATCCAAGATAAAAAGCTGAGGAAGTAATTGCATCCCACACCTTGCAGAAGAGGAGGTGCACATCTGAGACTACTAAAGGACACTAGCAAAACAGAAATTTAGTACAGGTTAATCTCTGAAAAGAAAGAGAACGTTCTGTATACAGACAACAGCAGGTGGAAAAGCTTCTTTTTATTTCTTCGTATTATTTTTTTCCCCTTTTAATAACTGGATAACAGCTCTCAAAATCTGAGTTGAAGCAGAACACTTTAATGTTCTGCCTTTGAAAGAGTCAGGACTATCAGCAGAGCCCAAACCTGTGAGACACTGGAGTCAGGGACAGGGGCTTTGAGGACTGAGCATGATTTGCCTCTTATTCTGAAATCATATTAAAATTCTTGACATGGAGTTCACCTTAATGTGAACCTGGTCATGACCCAAAATCATCTTCATAGTTGGTGCTTTTCTTTATCTCTAAAGAGATAGAGAAAAGTTGGTCTTTCACCCTGGTAATCAGGGCTTGAGAAGCCTGCAAAAGCTGGTCTGATATCCTGCTAAGAGATCTACCCTTAGATATACCTATCGTAGGCTTCCTGAGCTTTCACTGCTCTTGCAAGTCCTTTTGCAGGTCAGATTTGTAGTTTCTGAAGAAAAGTCTTTTAAATAAAATGAGTCTTTTTTGCTGCTGCCCAAAACTACACAGTTTGAAGGTCAGCAGCAGCTTTCTAGGAGTAGCTTCTTCCCAGAAACCATTTTTTTTTAAGATACTGCTGATGTTTCAGTCTGTATGTGTATTCTTAATCATTAAAGAAGCTATTTTGTTCCTTTGTGGTGAGCCCACAAGCTAGTGGATTTCTGCATTTAGTGAAAATGGAAAAGAAACAAAAATAAGCTCACAGAAGTGAAGAGGAAAAGGTCTTCAAGGACCTCTGTTAAAATTACTGTTGAGTGACTGCCTAGTGGGTACACCGCAAAGAAGGGAGGATGATGGTGACCGTGTGGTGAAGCCGAGCTGACACTCGGGAGGATCTTGCTGTGACAGAGCTGTCTGCCAGCTGGATATCAGAGCTGCATGCCCGGAGTGCAAACTGTGCCCAAGAGCCCTGGGAGCAATGTGAGGGAAACATGAGGAAAAAGCACCTTCTTCCTGGGTAATTCAGCCTGTTTAAAGAACAACCCAGACACACCTCTCAGCGCATGCAAACTCCCTGGCGTGGAGCTTGGTGTGAACTCATCGTGTCTCAGAAGGATTTGTCATGAGGTATCAGGACGGGGCTGCTGTGTGGCCGAGGCTCCGGAAAGTGCTCCGGGCTTTGGGGACGTGTTGGAGCGAGCGGGACGCGCGAGCAGCCCCGTGCTGCAGGCCCTGCTTTTGGGCCCGGCGTGTCTGTGCGGAGCCCCTGCGTGCCAAGCAGGTCCAAAGCGCTCTGCTGAGCTAGGAACGTGGTGCAGATATATCGTGTCTACCCTAGAGTTAGTTATACTGGTATTCCCAGCCTGCATGTGTTTTAGTGTAGCAAACAAAGCCATGCCAGTACTTGGAGGAAGTTAATGTGTGTAATTCGGAATTATTGCTTGCCATAAGGACGGGCTGAGTCCCAGGGTGCGGTAAGGGCAGCAGCAGTCTGCGGGAAGAGGCTTTTTGATGTATAGTGAGGAGTGTTATTGATCCGTGCCTGAAGAAAACTTGCACCGCGGATGAGCCGGGCTGCTGGGCTAACAGCCGGTGCAGAGCAGCTGTGAAAGGCAGGTTCTTTATTGGCAAGGAGACATGAAATGACTTGGGCTTTGCGGTTCTCAGGGGCGTTTAAAATGCTTCTTAAGAGCAAAGCCTTGCATTTGGTCAATGTGTTGTGTTCTGAGAAGCTCCTTAAGTGTAAAGCACCATTTAAAAAAAGGAAAAAGGATGGAGGGGCGGGAAACACTATATCTCAGCTGTTATAATTCATCTCCCGCTGAGGTTAAAGGACATGAGAGATGTTCAGTGTTGGGTTGGCAGCAGCAGGCCTTGCATAAGCCTGGGTTTCTGCTGCCTCCACTTCACTGGGTCTCAGTTCTGGTCCCCAGCACAGCCTTGGGTGCTCCCATACTCCTGACCTTGATGGGGTTGAGCTGCTGCATGATGCGAACCAGGCCAGGGATGCCCAAGTTTGCCCTGGGAAATAAAGAGAAGATCTCAGCATAGGGATAAAACCCTGCATTAAAACAACATGATGTGGATTCTGCACCAACGTGAAGATTGAATTCAGGGGATTTCTATTGCCTGACGCAGTGACTCCAGCGGCTTGGGGTATATTGCAACATATTAAAGGCTCACAGCTAATGCCAGAGTTTCGGAGAGCTTTTTGTTCCCAATTCCAGGTCTCTGAGGAAAGTGGCATGAGGGAAATTGAGGATGGGGTTTAGCATCTGGCTTAGAGCTTTTCACAAGCACAAAACTAACTTCTAGGAATTGTGCAGTGCCGTTGTTTGAAGGAAGCTGAAGTAGTTCCTTAGGTGACCTTCCCAGCAGGTACAACATGTATCATGAATGACATTTCCTTTTACAAAATTAATTATAATTTCTGTGTTATAGATGTACAGCGCACTATTAGTCTATACAGTTTCTAGATAACCTGTCAAGGATCTTTCATCACTCATGACACTAGTATTTTTTTTTTCTGATCATTATTTTCTCTTCTAGAGACTTGCTTCCCTCTTCCACCTTTTAGGCTGTCTATTTTTGTCCACTGTCCTCTGGCATAGATTTTTTTTTTTTTTTTTTTTTTTTTTTAGGTTTTGTTACCAGAGTTTCTGTGTTTATTTTTGTATTCCACCTGTTTTTCTAGATAACTTGGAGGACTGTTTGGGGTTTGAGGAACAATTCTCAGGAAGTTCTGGGAGCTTGAGCAGAAGCTAGGTTCTGGAGGCTCACATGCAAAGTGCAATGATTAACAGAAAGCTTGTGCTTATGAAGTGCGCACAGCTCTGGCAACCTGAGCACGCAGTGATAAGCATTTGGACCATTGGATATTATACTGTATTTAATGTTCTGATGGAGGACATGAAAAAGAGGCTCAGCAATGAGAGACAGGGACTATCAACTTCAATTCAGGCTGCAAATTAACAGTGCTAAAAGCTGGCTTGAAGTAGTTAACAGACTTTGTGTACACCATATTTAGTACTACTTTCTCCTGAATATAATTTAGCTTATTTGACAGTATTTAGTTTTAATAAACTCTTGACTAGTCTTTTATCTTTTTTCTCAATTCTTTTCAAGTAGTCTGTATATTTTTAGCAACAAGATATTCCAAATTAGGACAGATTTCCAGGTGTGTTTCCAGAGTCATGGAAGAGAGTTGTTTTTTGTTTGCCTGTGCTGTTTGTGTATTCAGCCCCAAATTAATGTAAGATTTTCATTGACCAGAAACATTTAAAAAAAAATTGTTTCTCAAACCATATTAGATTTATCCAGAGAAGGGCAGAGAAGCTACTTTATTCTAATATTTTTGGGGAGGATCTTGTTCCAGGGTAATAGCTGGAATGCAGGGACTTCTATTGCTCATAACTTGCTCCCTGGCACGGTAATGGCTTGCATGGCAAAGCAAAGTGTCCTCCAAATGAATCCATGCAGAGTTCTCAACTCAGATCATTTTATTTCAGGAACAGCTTTCTGTAGCTTTTTGAAGCATACTAAGAATAAGATGTCAAATGACTGCCCACGAACTGTTCTTGCACTGGTGTTTGAATTGAATGCATATGTGTGTATCCATGGAGTATTTTTTTTCCCCCTTCAAATCAAAGTAGTATATAACTTTAATCCTAATAAATGCTACAGTGACTTTGGTTACTTTGCTGAATGGCAGCTGTATCCCCTCAGCATTAGTGGTGAGATGCCTTGAATGATTTTGACCATGGAATGAGAGAGGGATGTGGTATCTGGCCAAATGGCTGGCTCTTTTTAAGAAAACCTTTTTTACTTTGTATTTCAGGTGATATTTGAATCTGTCTCCTTGAAAGGACATCCAGGGTACATTGCTGTGGATGAAGTCAGGGTTCTTGCCCATCCATGCAGTGAGTATTTTTTTTTAAGCATGTTACTGTGTTATATATCAGGATTTGCAGTCTAGATGGACAGTTCACCCACTTCAACCAACTCTAAACTGTCTTCTCAAGTCCCTCTTAAGAGAACCAGCCTTGCATAGCTATGTAACAGCAAGTGTGCAAAAGGCAAGACTGTTCTGGTGGTTTTGTTATTTCTGAATCACACTCTTGATAAAAAGATCCCAAAAGCTTCTGATCTTTTTAAACAAAACTTAAGCCCACTAAGCACTTCTGTGCAGATTTAAAATGTCTTATTCGGACTATGCACTTGCACAGGAGTGAGACTATTGCAGGCTCGTAATGTTGTTCAGAATTTAGTACTATGGCTTTTTTCTGCCCTAGTCACTGTGCATCTGATCAAGATCTTTGTGTTTAAAAAACCCCCTAAATGCCAGCCTTTGGGGCTGAGCTGCTTTGGTTTGTGTCCACAGTGTGTGTGTTGTATACGTAGTGTGCAGTCTCCTCTAGAGATTTTTAGAGCCTTTGTGTTCTTTAATGAGTTCAGACATGCTTTTTGATTTTCTTCTTCAAATATATGAATGTCCTTATGAATAATCTGTAATGATCCCATGCCTTTTAGTGCTAAAGTTATTACATGTTTGGTATTCAAATTCAATTTGGGATGGTACCCTGATTTTATTTGTCTTTTGATGCTGCCAATGCAGCAAGCCTGGGGCCATTTGGAAAGGCAGCACAAGCCCGTTGCAGAGCGTTGCAGCCTGTGGCACCCGTTGGTGGTTCTGGGGAGGCCGTGGCAGCTGCTGAGCACAGGTCAATCACGTGGGCCGTGTCTGCGGGGTGAGATCAGTGGTTTTCATGCAAAACAAAATTTCAAAGAATAGGTGCCGTTGAGTGTGCTAGGCATGGTTCTGCTTGAGCTTAACAGGACATTTCTGCTAACTGCAATATGGATAACTGCTGTTTAACTGAATTACATTTATCACGTGCTCATTTCGTGGGCCTCTGGGTGCATTTACTTCATTAAGAAAAACTTACAATCAGTATTAACCAGCTGCTGTTGCGAACTGGCAGCATCCAAGCAGATCCCCCACCTGGTGCTTCGGTTGCACAGTGTGATGAGTGCTGCCTCATCCCATTACTGGTGGAGGGGCCAATAAAGCCAAGCAAGACCTGGACAAGAAAAGTGGTTTAAAAAGGAGAAAAGATGCAGTGTTAGACCCCTGCGTATTGAAGTATTTAAACTGCTGTTTAAGTCCATTTCTCCAAGTATTCACAGGGAGTTTCAGTGTCAGTTGAACTCCCTTTTTGCCTTTTGTGCAGAGGCCAAGTGCATTGCTCATAAAGATCAACTGAAGTCCTTCATGTTCTTTCTACTACTTTTTAAAAAGAGAAGGGGGCATTCTGCCCAGTCAGGTCTCTTCTGAATATTTTAACTGTCTTTTTTCTGCTAGAATGAATAGGAGTTTCCCAACTGTGCCATTATTATTGGACAAATCCACCAGAAAGCTTCATATCGTCCTTCAGAAACCCGTTAATGCTACTGATGCATTTACTTTATTTACTTTTTAACTGATCTCCCAGTTCAAAAAAACTCCTAACTGCAATGATGCAACCTGTAACCGCTTGGCTGTGCATTGTTTTGCCACTCGCAGCCTCCAGTGGTGCCTGCAAGTAAATTCTTCAAACATGCACAGTGAGGGTGATGATAGAAATTTGAAACAGGTTCGAAATGAGTTTGAATATACGGTATTCTCCCTGTATGTTCCTGGCAGTCTTTCAAATGCTGCTTGTGGCTGATTCCTGCAGCTGCATTTGCTGTTTGGCAGCAAGAGCCACTCGAGGCAAATGTCAGCCAAGTGCTCCCTTGACTTGGGCAGGTTTTGCCCCCTTTTAATTCTTTGCAGGTAGCCTAACTGAAATCCCAGGAACTGTGAAACTCCTGCTTACCCTGGAGATGACTGAAATAATTTTTCCTTTTTCTCATTTCTGTTTCGCCTCCCTAGATCATGGTGTATCAGCAAAATGCCCCTAGTGCCATGGTGATGGAGAAAGAAAATGTCTCTAGGTAGCAGATAATTGCTCTGTTTCTGTGGTCAGAGTTTGCCAGAGTTGTTGGCGACTGTGGTACAGCACCCACTTACAGACATTCCGTGTGAACGTGTCTGGAAAACGTGCTTGCCCACAGACAGCCATGAAAGCGGTAGCTAATGAGCTATATATCAAGCTATACATCAAGCCTTGTGCGCACACACAGATTCCCATGTCCTTTTGAAGCTGTTTAATTCCAGCAGAGAAGCTGGGATTGATATGCGCTCAGAAATTATGCATGCTATTGGTGCCTAATCTCAATATGCACAGGCCTTTAATATGAAAGGTGAGCATGAATTTGAAAAAGTCTGACCTTTAGAGTCTCACAAGACTCCTCTGTGCCTTACTAGAAGTATTTAAGTGGGGCACAAACTTTATTCTGAAGCCCAGAGCAGAACTGATTTAATTTGAAAGGGGCAGATTCACTGCTGTAACAGTCTTACATTCCTCTAAGTTTGCTTACAGAGATGAATGAGTCTATGGTTTAGTTCAAAAACAGCTCCCTAATCTCTTTCCTGCATGAACAGATGATTAGTTAATATCAGGGATGTCAATGTTTTAGTATCAGTGATCTAAAACTTAGTACTGAATATAAAATCAGTGGCACACTGATATTAGTGATTAATAAACTGAGAAGTGATATGCTAATGTCAGCGATGTTAATATTTAATAATAGTGGTTTGATATCTAAAACCCTGGGATTTATTTGACAATGAAGAAATTAAAAAAGGAAAAAAAACAACCCTGTGTGAAATGGTTTGGGGCCTTTCACACTTGACAAACTCTAAAGTGTTTGATTATTTTTTGACCTTTATAGAAACATAGTTTTATGAAGAAAATAAATTACTCAATTAGCCTTTATAGCAAGTGCTAAGAGCTTGTGCTGCTGACTGTGATCTGAGAGTAAATGTGGGATTCGGGATGTGCTGGAGCTCCCTGTGATCCCTTGGGTCGCCCTCTGCTCCGTGCTGAATCCTTAAGGGTAAAGGGCAGCCCTAATTGCTGACCCGCTTTGTCACGGGTGGCCCTGCTGTGGCCCTACCAACTTGCTGAGCGTGTAGCTGATCCCACCTTGCTCCGCTCCGGCGTCACTCGGCGTTTTCTTGTAGGAAAAGCACCTCATTTCCTGCGGCTGCAGAACGTGGAGGTCAACGTGGGGCAGAACGCCACCTTCCAGTGCATCGCCGGGGGCAAGTGGTCGCAGCACGACAAGCTCTGGCTCCAGGTAAAGCCCAGGGCGCTTCCCAAGCAGAAATCAGTATGTGGGGAAGGACTGGGTGGTGGGACAATGTCTCTTCATGGGGATCTTTTTTTAGCTGTTTTAGGCTGTTCAGAGGTCACATTGACAAGATACAGAAGATGGTGACAGTAAAACTATGGTTTCAATCAGATGCCCACATGCCTGAGGTTTCAATCAAACACTTAGTAGTAAAATAGAGAAGGTGCTAACCCCTCCCACGGTAACAGGAGGGATCTGGGAGGGCTGCCTGGATGGTGCAAAATAGGCAAAGCCACTGTGTACCCACCTGATTTCTTCTTTTTAGCTACCCTTGGTTGGGTTAATCAGATCATTCTTTCTGATCATTCACTCGAAGACTTCAAGAAAGAGAAGCAAAATCTTCCACCTCTTTTTTTTTTTGGTCTGTATTTTTGCCCTCTTGGTACCCTCTTGGTGCTCGAAAGACTGGTTCGTGCCGGTTGTGCAGGTATGGCAGCAAGCTTTCGGAATGGATTCCAGTTCTAAAGTTAGAAATGGAAAAATGAGCAAACCTAAAAAGCAAAGTACTTCCCAGTGAAGGGCAAAGTGATTTTTGGCACCCTCTGATGTGCTTGGAAATATGGAATGTTAACACTGCCTTGTTCCACACACAAAGCTCTCCTGAAAGCTTTTAAAGCATGAGAACTCTGCCTGCTTCCAAGCTTCTGTGCCATTTAACTGTTGACACCCCAAACAAGAAGCCTCTGTTTTTCTGAATACCTCCAAGATGTTGTAGACTTCAAACTTCAGCAGCTTTAATTAACTTCAGAGAGTTGAAGGAAATCAGCAGGTTTTATTCACAGCTCAGGCAATGTGATTGAGGCCCTAGTTGGACAAGCAGGTGCTTAGAGCTCTTCCACTACAGCAGAGCTGAAACGTGCAGCTTTCCTTGCATTGATGCCCTGAGGACAGAATTCAGTTCCTTTATTTTTGGCATCTATAAAAAGCTTAATTTTCAACACCTTCTGAAGTAGAGTGACCCTTGCCATAATTGCTATGGCATTTATTCAGATAACTAATGGATTTTCTCATTATTTAAAATTTTATTTTAGAAATGTGGCTGAACTTTAGTTGAAAAAAATTGAGTCTAAATATTAGGAGACTAATTAGCAAAGATGAAAATTAGTAGTAGGAACCCACTTGTAGTAATGGGAAGAATACTTGAGTTGGTGAGAAATGCATTTAGCATTATGTTAAATGGCCCAACAGTTGTTGTAACTGTATGGCTACCACAGCTGTTATCTTAATTCCATTTTTATCTGAAATTTCTTGACTTATGTTGTAGTTTTAATGTCCATGGAGATGCATTTTGCCTTATGCTTTATCTTTTTTGAGTTCTTTCTATAAAATCTTCCACAATTATGACTAGATGTGTGTAAAAGTTCTGACCTGAAGCAGTGTGGGCCTTTTCCCGTGAGAAGCAGAGATTTGAGAGAAAAATTATTGTTGTTGCTAGTGGAAACTTGTTTTCGATTCTTTAAAATTGAAGCATTTAATGAAAATAGCCTTCAAAATGCCACCCAAAAAGATTGATTATCAAAAATGGCAAAATGTTATTTTTCTTTGCAACTCCTGATAAATTAGACCAACTGAGCAAGTTCAGGTGTTTATGTTGTGTAGAAGCATCAATTTATGGTCAGTTCTTCATCTATCTGATTTTCAGTTATGAAAATGTAGTGTGGCCTTGGTAGAGAGGAGCTTTTTGAGCCATGTTTGGCACACAAACATGTCTGTTGTCCAATTAATTTATTTAAATTGGTCCTGAACCAAAATTTTACACCTGCCATTGCCAGGTGTACCAAACCTGTTTGTATTTTTCCAGGTGTACAAAATCTGTTTATTTGTGGCATTTTCACGTGGTAGCTAAGCTCCTAAATGTGTCCTGTACAAATACAGGGTTGGAGCTGTCGCTCTCCAGCCTTTCCAGTACGTCTATCACAGCAGCTATCCAAATATGCTTCAAAAATTGCATAGGAAAACCTGAATAATCTTAAATATATATGCAAGGGTACTTGCACCCATTAGATCCTACAATGCAGAGCCCATGTTAGGTTTGAATGGTCCCGTTAGCAAGCTTTTATTGAGAATTTGTACCATATTTAGCCCAGCAATGGGAATGTGAAGGTCTAAACACTGTTAAGAAGCTTAACAAAGCCTGACTTACCTGCAGAAAAGCCATCAGTGTGTTCTCCTAACTCGTGCTGTTGTTGTCTGCTTTTCCAGCAGTGGAATGGCAGGGACACAGCGTTGATGGTGACCCGAGTGGTCAACCACCGGCGCTTCTCGGCCACCGTGAGCGTAGGCGACACTTCGCAGCGCAGCATCAGCAAGTACCGCTGCGTCATCCGCTCCGACGGCGGCTCCGGCGTGTCCAACTACGCGGAGCTCATCGTGAAAGGTAGGACGCTTCAAAGCAACAAGTTTCTGGTGATTATTTCTTCACAGGCGGCAGCTCTGCATTAAAAAATTACATCCTATTGGACCTTTCTCTTTCATTCGTTATGTTTTAAGTAGGAAAAAAGGATTGTGAAGTGGCATGTATTTCAATCAGTTTTCTTAAATATTTGAATTGTGGAAACAAACTTTGTCTGGATGCAGCCCTGTTCGCAAGCTCTTTTTTTGTTAACCCTATTAGCTATGGGTCCTTTTAATAAGTAATGCAGCACTGGGTGTGCGGTGTCTTTTAGACGAGTCGGTCTGCACAAGGCTGCTCGTGGTGAATAGTGGGCCTGATTATTCTCGTGTCCCAAAGGAAACGGTGGAGACAACAGCAGTTGCTGAAGGAAGCTTGGCCTGTGTTATGCCCTAAAATTTGATAGCTGCTCCTGTTTGGCACGTGCAAGATGGTGCTTGTTGAAGAGTGTAGAACGGGACTAGGTTAATTGAGGAGAGAATACTACCATGAGGCACAGGGTAAAGTGCTGCCTTTCTCAGACTCTTCCTCAGTTACGTCACAGGGACCCTCACTGCCTCTTCAGAAGGAAATCTGGGAGACAGCTGAGTCACTCCTGAGCCTGCTTTGTCCTCAGTCCCATCTTACACATTGGGTGAAAGGAAGATGCTCACAGAGTATGATTTTATTGGTGGAGGGCTGCTGTAGAAACAAGATTGCTTTTTTCCACTGCCGTCCTTGCTACTGGATTCCTAGGGCATTTGACATTCAAACCTTTGCAAGATCTCAAATGCCGAGTGTTGAGTGTTGTAGGTATCCAAGCTGCACAGATCACAAGGAAAATGTTCCAGTGAGGTGCCAAGGGCTCTTAATGTCCCCTGAAGGATCTTGATTCTGTCTTGTTTGCCTCGGAAGGAGTTAATTCCTGATTGAAAAGGAATCAAGTCGCCAGTAGTGGTGTATCTAGTGTTGCATTACAACCAAATAGAAGGAAGACAACCTTCCAGAGGAGCAAATACCAGAATGTGCAAAGTAGGGTGTGTGCTGGACGCTTTCTTGTGTGGGAACTTGAGAAAGGACAAATCAACAGAATAAGTTACGAACACAAGAGATATCCTTTGCATAGGATATCATTGATGGATTCATTGTTGGATTATTAAAACAGGTGGACACCAACCTAGAAGAAATTAAGGGATTATATTGAAAGAATCTTCCTCTATTTCTTATTCCTATTTAGTAAGCAGGTAAGGTTGGTTGTTTGAGGTTAGTTGGAAGCAGCAGTAAATCACACTGGGATTGCATGGATCAGTGCTTCCAAAATAGTCTGACTCATTTTGGTGTGGATAATAACAAATTTGTGATGCATGTGCACAGGCTGAAATGAAAGCAAACCGGAATTGTTAAATTCTGAAGACATGTTTATTGAATTGCAATAATGTACTTGGGTAACATTAAATTAGTTTGTAATTGAAGTTTTGCTCAATTGACAGCTCCTTCCTTAAACTTGCTAAATCCAGCCTAATGCTGCCTCTTGTGTTCCTTCTCGCAGTCAGTTAAATGCAAAACGACACAGGATTGCTTCAGCAAAGGTCAATGTCTCTGTGTGTCTTACCTGTACAGATCTCAGTTTGCTTCCTAGGAATAAGATTTTTTTTTCCCCTATGGTATCAAAATAGGAAAGAGTAACTCATATTTCTTGACATTTCATCATTATTTAATAAGTACAGAAAGAGAGAATTTGCTTTGAAATACACTTGCTACTCTTGCACTTTACATTGAAGCAATAGATGATCTAGTTCACAGAACAGCTTGATCAGTGAAATTAAACCTAAACCAAATCCTTCCTTCCACAGGTTCTCCCCTTCCTTGTCTGCATACATGCAAGTGCTTAGCTAAGCTAAAAAAGGAGATTATTGCAAAGTAATTACTGGAAATCTTGCACAAAAGACCATAACATAATTAGTTTCAAATTATTGCAGTGTGTTTAGAAGCGGCTGATGCTTTCACAGCACTGAGAATAAGTTTTTCTGTGGAGTCAGTCAGTGCTTACGGTAGCACTTCTCTGTATTCTGACTCAGTTGATACAATGCCTGTATAATTGATGATATATTTACTTATTTGCACTCTAGAAACATAATAGTCAAGTAAGAGAAATCTATCATTTCCATCTGTGCACCCTACCATTCCATGCTGCCCCAGTAGAAATTGTTCTCCTTGATTTCTTCTTTCTCACTGTTGCACATGCAGTCATTTAATAGATTTTTGTCCAGGGTGGTTTTCAAAAGCCCCACAAACCCCCAGAGATTCCTGCAGCTTCCCCTCCTGCTGCCATACGAATGAAATGCTTCCTGCCTCTCCTGGCTGTAATATTAAGTTAACTGCACGGCAGTTACTCGTGTTGTGAACTGAAAGTGGGTTTTGCTGCTGTGAAGATTGTTTGAAAGACTGTGAAACCGGCTGCAGCGTGGGCATTTACGATCAGTATTAATGGCGTAGCTCAAATGTCCTTGCAGGAAACGTGTCACCTTATGTCACATTTTACACTGGGTGCTAGGGGACACACATGGCCTAGAGGTTTGTTTGGCAGTTGTTTTGTTCTGCTCCCTCTCGGATATTTTGTGTGCCTAAATTAATGACCTACCCGCTGGTAGCAGTCAGCTGGGAGCTGATCAGAAGGGAGTGTTTCAGCATCTGTGACTTGCCTTTCATGAATGATTTGTTTTCTCTGGCTTTTGCTCTCCGGAAAGGCCCTCCAGCTTCTTTGGGTGCTCTCACATGTGTTTTCATGGCGTGCTCTGCTCCAGGAGAGCTCCCTGCTGCCTGGGAGATGCTCCGCTGCTCTTCAAAGCATTCCCTTAGTCAACACGGATAAAACTTACCTAAGTGGCTTTCTGTCATCATCGGGGTGTTCAGGACAGCTTGGTTTTCATCTGTCACTCTTCTCTAGAAGCTGTTAGCCGTGAGAGCTGATGCCTTGAGTGACACCACGGGGAGAGGTGGCTCCTTTTCCAGAGTTGGACTGGCTGATTATTTTCTCTCCTTCCTTTCAGCGATGACACTTGTTGCTGAAATTGCATCAACTGTTTATTAGCTCACCAGGTGTGCAGGGGAGGCTGCCCCAGTGATAGCAGTCATTTCTTCGTAGTGTGCTCTAGAATTAAAATAAATAATAAAAAAAACTCAGCAGCAACAAAAGCTGCCCGCGCAAGAGAGTCAAGATATTCTAATGTGAAAAGCATGCTAAATAAGAAGACAGTACTGTTAAGAAGCTCCTGTATTAAGCATATTGTGCAAATTCAGGATAATCGTTTAAGAAGCAGACTTAACAAGACAGATATTTTGATTATTTCAGGGTTTATGATAGGAGCTGTGTACAAATAGCTGCAATGAATTATTAAACAGCCAGAAGATTTATCTGGAAAAATAGCATCCTAGAGCTTAAAGAAGTGAAAAATGAGAAGATCTCCAGTCTGTGGCTGAGCTGCAGTTGGCCCCAGAAATGCCTTTTCTGACTCTCCATAGGTTTCCATGCGTGACACAAACACAATATGGGTATGAAAGAGTATAATATGGCATTACGCATGTGCGCTAGAGCAGGACTTCTGTCAGAGTGGGGCAATGTGCTTCACAAAGATGAGAATAAAATTGCATGTCCGTAGACTCCTAGGTCTTAGGTTCCTTATAAAGCAATGGATATGAAGTGGTGGATAGCAAACGGATTCTTTTTTTTCTCCATTTTATTTTCATATTTTGTGAATGGGTAGTTCTGTATCCTAGGATGTTCGTGCCAGATCAAAGAATCACAGAATGCTGAAGGTTGGAAGGAACCTCTTGAGATCATCTAGTCCAACCCCCTGCACACGGAGGGTCACCTAGAGCATGTGGCACAGGACTGTGTCCAAGTGGGTTTGGAAGATCTCCAGATGTACATATTAAAGCTGGCATCTTTCCTTGTCATCGTGGGGTAATAAAGCAGGTCTGGCGAAGATGGTACTCAGGCCCCCATATTTCAGTTGTGACACTGGTTACATTGGTGGTGGTGAAGTGGAAAGTCCTCTTGTGCCCATCGGGATAGCGAGAGGACTGAATCCGGCTCCTCTTGGAGCTGTTTAGGAGATGAGCATTGCTGATGTCAGTAATACATGCATTTTGGATTGCAGTGCTAAAAATATATTTTCTGGCACGCGTAATAAAGTTCAGTAGCTGAAATGAATCAAAATGTCTGTCTGAGATTGCAAAAGTTGCTGCTTAGATTTGAATTTGCCTGCTTGACTAAAGCCCATTAATGAAGATCCTCCAAGTCCTCCCCGTGTGGCCAGGGCAGCGTCTCGTGCTGGTTCCGCCAGCGGCGTCGGCGAGGCCGCGGTAACGGGGTTACCTCAAGGCTGCCGCTGTCCCTGCTCCCTTCTGCGCATATTTGCAGCAGTAAATCAAGTCTGCAGCGTCTGCGTGTCCCTTGCTTTGATAAAGCCTGCAGTGAGGCTGCTCTGTTGAACCCTGCAGCCACACGCGACGCTGCGTGGCTGGCTGGGGACGGTTGTGTCCCCTTGAAATTCCTGAGCAGCTCACACCGACCTTATCACAGAGGTATCGGTTAGAGCCACCGTGTCCAGAAAGAACACCAGGCCACAGCTGGGATGCAGGAATCGTCCATAAACCAAAGCCTTATTGATAATTCAATTTTTACTCTTCCCCAACTTTTTGTATCCATCTTTTCACTTCTATTTGTACACCAAAGACTAGGGAGAATTGTGTAAAGGTTTGTCTTTATTGTAGCTACCAGGGAAATTAATATGACTTTTCTGTCCTGTCACCGAACTGAGTTTCAGGAATTCACTGAAAGGCTCACATGGTGTGCACACTGAAACCAGATTTTTTGTGAGGCAAATACCAGCCAAAAATTTTGGTTTTAATTTTGATTCAAGTTTCACTGAGATGAAGTTCCTTGAGCTTATTTGTAATGTATGGTTTGCCGAAATCGAGCGTGCTTCAGTCTCCCAAGGATGGCAGAGCACTGTGCCTGTCGGATTGTGCTTTTTCTGCCTTGTCCATGGGGTTTTCCCCAGCCTCCCAGCACGGAGGCATCGGGAATGGCTGGGGGCTGCTCTCGGCTCCCACCCTGAGGAGGAGCCAGGAGGCATCTTCTCCGCTCTCTCAAGACTGTAGCAAGTAGTTTTTCCTTACGGGAAGGTGTGGTTAACTTGGCAAGAGGTTTGCTTATTTTTAATTTATCTTTCCTCCCAACTTGAACCTGCTGTAACTGCAAGAGTCACTGTGAGCGGAAGGGAGACTTTTTGCTGCTTTGAAATATTCTCAAAAGCAGAAAAATAATGAAAACAAAATGATCAGGGGGCGAAAGACCTTCTCTATTCTCTGGATCCTTCTGCCTGCCTTGACTTTCAATGATCGATGTTGTAGGAGAGACCTCTGAAGAGGATAAGCCTTGTGCTCTCATCCCCTGTTCAAAGAGGCCCTTCCCTCCATCAGACTGTAAAAGGGGAAAAAATGGGCATCCAATAAAGTCTAACTAAATTAACAGATACTTTTGTCACACTTTAACAGACTTTTTTGCCTGATGACAGTGTCATCTATCAAAAAAATGCCTGAATATTATGTAAAATTTTGGTTTGCAGATAAAAGATGTGGCTCTAAAATTATATTAGCAGTAAATGATATTTGTTGACGAGTCTTCTTTATAGGGCGTGCCCCTAACACACCGAAGCAGGGATGCTGGCACGTGCCTTTCAGCCTGCCTAGGGTGCTGCTCAGGTTGGCAGGCTTGCCCCTAGGCCTGGGCAAGGTAATAGCACGTATTTCATGCTGCCTTGCAGAGATGTCCCAGTAATGTGGCCTTCCAGTGTGTTGCCTCTAGAGTGTAAAAACTATTAACTATTAACTCGGGCTCTTGGGTTTCCAGGGCTGGAGGCTCCCATTTTCTGTAATTTCCATTTGTCAGTCTGCAGGGTTTTGCAAGCACCGGTTCTTATTTATTTTTACAGGGAAGGTTGGAATTGCAGTTACTTTGCCAATATACTTTTCCTCCCATTATCTTTCTAACATGCTTGCCAAGGGTGGTCAGAGCAGAGAATTACCACTTTATATCACTTTTTCTGCAGCCTATGCTGCTGTTTGCAGTAGGTGGGATCGTGCCACGCAACGCCTTTGCTTTGCACTGAGCTCCCTGCCTTCTCAGTGCCTAGTTAAACATACCTGGAAGGTTTAAAGCAACTGTAGTGTTTAATTCAGGACTGTAGGTTTGCAGGTGAGAGCCTGCAATGCTGGGGCTTATTCCAAACCCCAGTCATAGAATCATAGAATCACAGAATGCTCAAGGTTGGAAGGGACCTCTAGAGGTCATCTAGTCCAACCCCCCTGCACACACAGGGTCACCTAGAGCACGTGGCACAGGACTGCGTCCAAGCGGGTTTTGAAGATCTCCAGAGAAGGAGACTCCACAACCTCTCTGGGCAGCCTGTTCCAGGGCTCTGTCACCCTCACTGTTAAGAAATTTTTCCTTAAGTTCCTGTGGAACTTTTGATGCTTCAGTTTCTGGCCAATACCTCTAGTTCTGTCGGTGGCCACCACTGAAAAAAGGCCAGCACCATCCTCCTCACTGCCTCCCTTGAGGTGCTTATAGACACTGCTCAGGTCCCCTCTCAACTTTCTCTTGTCCAGGCTGAACAGGCCCAGCTCCCTCAGCCTCTCCTCATAGGGCAGATGTTCCAGGCCCCTGATCATCCTTGTGGCCCTGCGCTGGACTCTCTCCAGAAGCTCCACATCCCTCTTGTCCTGTGGGGCCCAGAACTGGACACAATACTCCAGATGCAGCCTCACCAGGGCTGAGTAGAGGGGCAGGATCACCTCCCTCAACCTGCTAGAGATGCTCTTCTTAATGCACCTCAGGATCCCATTGGCCTTCTTGGCCACGAGGGCACCCTGCTGCCTCATGGTCACCTTGTCGTCCGCCAGGACGCCCAGGTCCCTCTCTGCAGAGCTGCTCTCCAGAAGGTTGGTCCCCAGTCCTGCTGCTACTCGGGGCTCAAGCGCCTGGCCTGGCACCTCGGAGCAGGGGGTTGGCGTGAGCCAGTGCTGCCGCTGCGCGTTGCTGGGTCCCCTTGTTGGGCCTGGCCTTTTCTTTAATTCATACAGTGAGTTGATGCCTGCTGATGCTAGTGTGACATTGTGAATCAAAGTGGCACTATCGTTTTCATATTGATTATGCCTGCACTAAAAAAATAGAAAAATGAGTTATGTATGTTATTAATTTGTTCTTCAGCTTATCCCTCCTACTTCTGCCTTTTAATTGCAGGGACTGCATTAATAGGCTACCAAATCTTCTAAGACGTATGGAGTATAGAACTGTTCTTAAACTGTCTCGTGCATTCAATCCTGTTAAATGCTTACTATTTAAGAGAAGACCCTTAAAGTATCATCTGTTGTCATACTGCCTATTGGTGAAGACTCTGCTATGATTTAGGCTAACTTTGACATTTGTGAGATATAACTGGTAGGGAGATGATAGGGCAACAGGAAGGGCATCATTTTCACATCCAAATATTACTTTTGTTGTTGAGGAAAAACACAGCCTAAATAAATAGTGAATGAATGTAAGACAAGAATGAAAACCTTGCATACGAAACGAGTTAAAGAGTGAGCCCTATAGATCCCATCTGTGTAGCAAAACCAAATGAATTTCCAGTGCAGCGAGGAGCTTGTTCCCGTGAACGCAGTGTCTCCAACCAGCGTGGCCGTTGGAGCTCTTGGGTTTTGCAGCACTAGGTGCCCAGTGGGAAGGAGGGCGGTTGCTGACGGTCCCTTTCAGACGTCCGGGAGCTCCTGCAGCTCCCAGGCTCTCCAACACTCCTATAGCCCGTGCAGGGCACCGGAACCAAGGAGTTTAAAATGGCTGTGAAAGGTGGATGGTTCCTTGTGCTGAACAAGGTGGTGATGAATTCTCTGCCTGTCTTTGACCTGGCCTAGTCGTTAGTTTTCTGGGTAGCATGTGTGAAGCTGCTTGTGTTTCTGGTTGTGTTTCTTGAGGTGAATGAACTGGTTGCCCAGCTTTTTATTATTTATTATTAATATAAAAAATACGCTTTACAAATCAAAGTACAGAACACTTAAAAATAATGTGTCAGTTCCTAGGAACTCATGCTAAAGACCATTCCATAAAAGGTTTTAAATAGCTTTTTCTCCTGTAGGTACCTTGAACCACCTTTGTACTGGGGCTGAAACCTGTCTTAATCTCTCTTTTCATGTGAATCCTGCCTTCCTAGTGACCGCCGGGTCTGTCATCAGTGGACCCAAGGATGTAGTGCAGACCTTTCTCTCTCCTTTGCTTTTGGCATCTTAGCACAAAAGTTGCTCTGGTTCTATTGTGTGAGCACTTTTAAAACTGCTCTGCCGGGTTTGGAGGTGAGTATTTACAAGCTAAAGAGGTAATTCTAAGCAAAAGCAGCAGTTTGCAAGTTTGGGATGAAGGAATGATGGAGCCTGTAAGCACTACTAGCTAGCTGAGTTCACAGCTAAGGAGATTAGCGCCAGGCAGCTCCAGAATCCCCTTAGCTTCAAAGCCGGGAGTTGGCACAAGTCTTGTGAAGCCTCTTAGCTGTTCTGCATGGAGCCCGTTCAGCAGGGCTGTGCTGGCTGTTGGGCTAAACAGGGTTTTTAGTTTGCACAGTGCTTCCCTTTGGGTGATGGAGCTGCAAGGGTTTGCTTTGCCTAAGCCCGGGGCCAGCTGGGCTCTGCAGGGCTGGACTCATTTGCGCTGGGCTTTTCTGAGCGGAACGATTAAAGAGCAGGTTCCTGCGTTAGGAAAAGAATGATTGTGCTGAGGTTGGTTCCCTGAGGTCATCGGAGACAGGAGAAGGGCCGAAGTTGCAGTCTGAATGGAGGATTTGCGCAGCACTTCTGTCCAATTGAAGCAACTTCCATTCTTCTGAGCACATAATTTCCCAGCACCTATTCTTGCAACCGGACAACCAAATCTAGTTTCCCTAGAAAAACTGCCCCAGAATCTACTGTGCCATTTCTTAGCTCTCACTGTTCTGTTAATCGTGGCCATGTTAAGCACCACCAGTTATTCCCCTCACTTGCCGGTGCTGGGGCAGCAGTTCATAGAATTCCAGAATTGTTACGTTTGGAAAAGACCTTTAAGATCATCGAGTCCAACCGTAAACCCATCGCACCACAGCTGCTAAACCCTGTCCCCGAGTGCCTCGTTTCCACGTTTCCTGTGTACTGCCAGGGACGGGGACTCCACCGCTTCCCTGGGTGGCCTGTTCCAATGCTTGGCTGCTCTTTCCATGTAGAAATTCTTCCTAATGTCTAACCCGAGCCTCCCTGGTGCACCAGGAGGCCGTCGCATCTTTCACGTGACCCTGCCTTGCTGGGACTCCTTTCACAAGAGGCTGCAGATGTGAGAACCCAGCAGAGCAGCAGCAGATCAGTGCAGTTCCCACAGGCCCTGCAGGAGGAGGGTGACGGGAAGCGTCCCAGCCAGTCCCTGCAGCCCTCGGAGCAGTTCCGACAGCTTCTCCGTGGGTCTTGGGATATCCCGGCGGCTTCACAGACCTCTGCTAGTCTTGCTGATTTTCTCTGACTTTCCTTTTATTACAAGTAATTTCAGTTGTATCTCAGTGTATTGACTGTCATTTGCATCCAAGTGCAATGCTGCACAAACATGTAAAAAAAAAAATCCATTTATTCCAGTTGTCTGTCTTTTTCACCAAGGCTTCTCTGCACTGTATCTCTTGCTCGTCTCCCTCTCTCAGCAGGAAGCTTTCATCAGTGAGTGTCTGCGTGCGAGGAAGATGCAAATAGCTGCAAGACTTAAGCTAGCTGTCTTTGGATTCTATAACTCAGCCTTTGCATGTGTTTTACTGTCTTATTTATTAGCCTGCAGCTAATACTGAATTACGCGACAGACTACAGTTTATGAATTGTTTGTTCCTCAGCAGGATACAGACACAAATTAAAATTGAAGAGGTTTGGCTTGCCTATTTCCTTAATTTTCTCTTTTTCTTGTGGCAAATGCGAAAAAATTACACCCTCTCTTGCTGCTGCTTCTGACTTTTGGGTTGTCTCTTGTGAAGGGTGCTCGCAACAACATATTGCCTTGCAGAAGGCTGGTAAACTAGTACTTAGTCTTCTAGCTCAGGCTGCTTACTACGTTGTTATTTGTTAGTATTTCCACACTTACGAAGTTGAAACTCTTAAGCTTGAGCCCTCCTGTCCCCCTGCTTAGTCCCCAGCCTTGAGCACAAACCCGCCTGTTCCTGAGGACAGAAATCTCATTGCAGGCCAAAATCCTGTAGAAATTTCTAGCTAGCGAACTATGAAAAGTCCTAAACCACTATAGTGTTTGAATTCTTTTTTAAGGTTTAAAATTGGGAATGTTCATGTGACGCTGACTTTAAATATATATACAGAGCTCTGAGAGCACCAGGCTTGATTTTTGTGGATGAGCCCTGACAACCAAGTGCCATATTCGTTCTCTGCTCTGTGCTAATGAAGAACAAGATGACATTAAAAGCTTTGTGGATCAGATGACAAGTGTTGAAAGCACCCAAGGTTTAACTTCACAGTCTCTAATTGAATTGCACACTGACAATAATTAGGAGAAATACACTCTGTCTCTCTCGGATGTAACCTTTTCAACATATGTATGGTCCTCCCCAGAGCTCTGCTAGGTGGATATTATTATTAGTTACCGTGCATTTAGCTGCGGTGTCTGAGAAAACTTACTCTGCTAAAGAATAATCTTTAAATTGTTCATCACTTATTTTTCCGTCTCCCCCCTGGAGTCCTGGTGCAGATACAATCTTTGCAGTTGGATTGTTGGTATTTTCTGGACAAAAGAAATGGACGCTCCTCATTAAAACTGTGATAGTTTTAATAGGAACTATGCTCTTGCCTCTTCTAAGAATCACGCTCGGAGCAGAGGAGCAGAATTTCTGCGTGTCTCAGCCCCAGGTAGAGCAGCTCCACACTTGCAAGGAATTTGTTTATTGTTTCTCATGTAACGAGTCTCACTTGCGGATGCACTGTCAGACTGAAAAATGGTTTAATCTAATTTGACCTGCTTCAGTATGCAAGCCATAGAATTTACTAGTCATTTTCGCTCACGTGCAATAATGTATGAATAAAACAGAATAGTTTCAGAGGGTGATTTAAAGTTTTTAGGTGATGCAGAATCCCTAACAACCTTAGGTAAGCGCTTTGAATACCAAATTATTTTCACTGTTTATCTGTATCTCGATTTTAGTCGAATGTTTTTACCTTGTGTATCTAGCCACCGGATCCCAGGCCTTTCTGCTAATTCTAATAAATCTTCAAATATTGAATGTTTTGTCCTTGGGCGAGTATGGGAACTTGTACTGACCATGATCTTGGCTTTGATTATCTCCCGTAAGTGCCTCGAGTTTCTCTGCAAGATCTCTTGCTCTGTTGAAGCACTGCTTTCAGTTCTGCTGAAAGCATCTCACGCTGGACTTCCCACCCCTCCTTGGAACATCTGCTTTTGTTTCCACAATCAATAGGTTTGCTT